>NW_020454505.1:1419049-1652234 GCF_003342845.1 Nothoprocta perdicaria
GGAAGGAAGGAAGGAAGGAAGGAAGGAAGGAAGGAAGGAAGGAAGGAAGGAAGGAAGGAAGGAAGGAGGGAAGGAGGGAAGGGAGGGAAGGGAGGGAGGGAGGGAGGAAAGGGAGAGCTTTGGCCAGGACAGGTTCTCATGCAAAGCCCTCCAGGAGCTTGATAGGGATGAAGATTTACTGGTTGGCCCCAAAGAAAATTATTATTTTTTTGTCTATCCTGTTGTTCCTTACTTTCAAGAAATCATCTTCATCTAAATCCAGTTACAATGAAAAGAGAAATGATCTGTTTTGCCTTAGAAGCATTTTGAGAGGGTTTGAGAAGATTTTAAGATAAACAAAATAAAATAAAATAATGTCCTTATATTATTCTCTAAGAATAGTTAAGGGAAAAAAAAGCTAAAATCTTATCAGAATCTACATTGGTCAACTCTAGTAAAGAAAATACAGTCTCAGATTTATATATAGATACATAGATACATAATTTAATACGAGTCAAGTGTATTTAAGCTTTCCATCCCACATATTCCACAAGCTTTTTGTGTCCTTAGATGCACCTCCTTGTTGTGTTACCGACATACAGTTCTTAATATAGTGTCTAGCCCTATGCAAGACTTCAAAATACTATGAGTGAAGTAAATTAAACCAGTTCTTAGAACCTGAAATAAAAAGATATCCTCTAAGGACTGAATTATTTACTGTTTTATTTGAGATGCTACTAAGTAGTGTTAACCATAGCTACATACAGTATAACTGTTGGCTCTACTCCAATTTCCCATAAAGACAGCATATATATATATTTTTTTTCCCCTTCAATTGGAAATTGCTCATAATTGTGGTGATTTTTGTCAGCTTGTCTGAACTGAGGCAGAGTTCACTTTGCTTAGGCCACAGAACAGATGTTGATAACGTTTGGGTTTGGTTACCACCGATCTTGTCTGGGGCTGCAGACGGCTGACCTGGAAGTGAAAGGTCTTCTACCTCATTAATAATACTCCAAGCTGTCAAATGCCTGTGCCACAGGGTGCTCCTTAGCACAGGGCAGTGGGTCAATATGCTGGGCACTCTACTGGGAAGGCTGGTGAGAGGCCTTCCTGCACTGGCCCTCACGGTAGCGTGAACTTGCTGGCTCCGATGGAAGATCCGCCTTTTTTTAGCAGATAGCAAACACATATTTCTACAATGTTTACACTGAGGTTCAGGTTTATGAAGCTGATGTGATGTTGGATGGCTGCTTCCCACTAAAACTTTACTGACACACAGGCACTGAGGGGGAGTTTCTTCCACCTCCTGAAAGCTGTGCAGGAAGAAAGATTTCGTAGACTAAGGAATATGAAGACGAAGAGGCCTTCAAGTCAGTTAGTGCCTTACCATGGGCTTACTTGGATGACTCACTCAATTTCCCTGTATAATGGACAGAATAATATGTATTTATGCTTGCAAGGCTGCTGTGAGGATATAATTCACTCTGGCTTATGAGGAAGCCAGAGCTCATTGAGCCTGTTCAAGTAACCAGACTGATCCTGCCAACACCCTTTGTCTTCCTTAAATATCCAAAGCCTCTCATCCTCCCAGCTTTGCTGCCTTCTTTTTCCTCTTCCAGATACTCATGTTTAGAGACTAGCAAAAGATTTTGTCAAGGCTACCCTGCCTGCTTGGGCTTACGTGCTAATGCAGCCATATGGCAAAAGAGATGATCTGTGCTCTAGCTCGAGAACTCCCTATGTTTCCAAAATGTCATTAGGGCCAAATGCTCTTCTCAGATGTGCACAAACCATTCTTAGCAAACCAACAGCAACTTCATGGCAAACAGAATGCATTTCTAAAATGTAAAATTCATAAACCTTCCGTGGTTCCGCATTCCTTCCATTTTCTAGAATCTCTTCTAGTGTGAGGTCTGTGCCTTTGTTGTTCATAGTTTGCCAAAAGAATCTTAATTATCTGTTAAAAATTACTCCCCCTTGGGAATGCTAGGTGATGATATTAGAACACATCCAAATATTTTTCATTCTGAAAATATTGCCTACTAAGCAGAACACAAACTGTTAGCAAATTTGCATTCTCAGGCTCTTAAAAGAAAAATTAAGCATGTAAGAGCCCCGCTGGAGCATTAGAAAATCAAAAAGGGAAAGCAAAGGGGAAGAGTTAGTAATATTAACTCACTAGAGCAGAGCTGATTGCATTACCACAGATTTACAGTATATTAGAAAAATGCTACAATAGACTGGACTATCTCAATCATTAGTTCTAACAGAGATGTGACTTGCCTCTTGAAGTGAACAGTCTGGGAAGAAAAGGAGCTAAAACTGAAACAGAAAAATGTAGAATGTAAAATATGTAAATACTCAGACAAGAACAACATGTTCTGATAACTCATTATACTAGAAGACACTTAAAATACTGCTTTAGTTAATTTTTTTGAAGCTAACTTAAAGTCATAATTCTAAGAATTCTACATGAATATGGACTATGATCTTTATATTTTTCTAAAACACTACTTAATATAATGAAATCTGACCAACTGCCATTGCAACATATGGAATACTAAGACTATATAATAAAAATATTCAGACTATAATTATCTAAAAAATTCTCCATCCCATATGTAATTTATCAAAGTGAACTTTACATTGATTTGTGCCACATGGTTGGAACAAAAGGTATGTACAGATAACTCTGTAAGAATAGTCTCAATCTGTTTTAAACTTTCCATTTTTTTAGTTTTAACTTTACAAATCATAATACTGTAATGTTCATACTGTCTTAGTTAAAGGCTTTCTAAAAACTAAGGCCTTGTCTCTTTAAAAGGTACCTTCATTTCATGGAAGAAACAACGTTAAATTGTTCTAGTTAAATGTAGACAATCTTAAATCAATTTAAATCTGGTTTATAATGATTTTGTTTAATTCCGATTCTTTATTGAGACAATCCAAATCATTATAAAGCGGGTTTAAATTGATTTAAGCTTTAAAGTTAAATCGCGGACATATCTGACTATAAAATCCCTAAGTGTCATTGACTCTGAAAAACAACTAGATGTAAGTGATGTTGTAATATATCATGCCTTGATACAGCTCAGAGACTTCCAGATCATATTCATTGAATATGTGTGATCATTCTCCAAAATTAGATGGAGAATGACAGTCTGGCTTTGCCAGGGCCTGCTCTGCAGAGCCTGTGAGTTGTTATTTTCTCAGGAATAAAAAGCACCTTGCCTGCTGGTTTTCTCCGTATCAGTTAGTGGTCTCCAGTTTTAGATTCACACTGTATATACTCAAAACCCTATAAAATAGTAGTAGTATTCTATGCAAAATCAGGCAGCAAAACAAAGAACATGTATTCATAGCTTTTTTCACTAGTCAGTAAAATATCACATATGATTCCATGCATGAACATTACCTCTCCAAATTGTTTGCTCTATCCTTACCAAAATAATACAGTTCTTAATAAAAATGAGCAAAGGTGTGGTAGCAAATGGTACAGTTTATCTGAGGGGAAAACTGAAGTGTTTCCTTTTGAGCAGTCCATTTTTTCTGGTATACAAACAGGACCATTAACACATCACCTTGCCACATGTGGAAGTGTCTTGCTTGTCCTTGTTAGTGCTGATAGGAAATGCAAAGGCTAATTGCTGACATATTCCTGTCAATATTTTAAAAGTTAATTTGCCTCAAGCACTGTAATTTCTGCTTTTTCTAATACCTAAAATATATTCCAATTTCTACACCTATAAAAGCAAGAGACTAGAATTACTGTGCTATGTCCTAAAGGAGCAGAGGGTTTCATATACATAGTGATCTCTGGTAAGGGGATCATTGCACACAAATATTAAAGGACTCACTGAAACTTTTTTCTTTTTAAGATATATGTAGCTATAGGGTTGTATTGCATCTGTGTGTTCAAATGAAACAGCAGTGTTGGGGCATATATAAGAACTGTAAAGTGGGCTGAGAGAACTATTATTTTTTGTGAACACTTTGCAGTTCTAATCAGGAGTTAGAAATAATTGCAGATTGCAGCCTTTAAACTACAGTTTAGTTGGAAACACTTGCCTTACATATAAGAAATGAGCTGATGCTGCTTTTGCATTTTCATTTCTAATAAAGAAAAGGATAGAGATCAAAATACCACGTTAATGGTCCTGCCTGTCTTACTGTTTTATTGACTTAAGACAACAGTGTCCCAGCAATGGTTAGCAATTTGTATGTCAACATAAAGGAAAACAAGGAGATGCAGATATTAACTGGGCTAATCATAAACTGCCAGTTATTCCAAAATAAAAGCCCCTTTCTTTCTCCCTGTAATTTAGTTCTGACCTTTCGAACTATGAGACCAACCTCCATTTAGGTTTTTTTTTTTCCTTTAATATCAAAGTATGATTTAATCTTTGCTATAAACTTCCACTGGAGTTTGTAGAGTGGAGGAGCAACGTAAGTTATTTTTGAAATTCAATTCCACAGAAGAAAATGCTGAGACACCACAAAATATCCCCAAATGGAGTAATTAAAAATGGTATTCCTAAGTAAATTAATCTGAAAAGTTCTATACCGCAGTCTCACATTTTTATCTCATCTGAATGGAGACTGCACTTTCAAACATTAATGTGCCTTTTTTCCACTACACCTCCTAAGGAAAAGTAGTTTTCCTTCAACACAGAAATGTAACAGAGCTGGCTAGACCAGGGGGACAGAGCTGCAAGGAAGGGAGGGCAGAGGGGCTCTCCCCTGCACCGTTTGCACAGCCTTCGCTCCCAGTTCAGATTCCAGGCAAGGAAGCTCCTGTGTGACTTGCAGCCTCACTCTGTCCTAGTCCCTGCTCACAACAGGCAGCTTTTCCTCTTGCAGGGACAGGCAGGGAGAGCCCCGGAGCAGCCCCTTGCACGGGGTGAGCGCTGAGGCAGGAGCCTCTTTGTGAGCCCCACGGCACCGGGGCAGGGCCGTGCTCTGCCCCACATAACTGAGCGCTCCCGTTATTCCCCGCTGCCATTTCCACCAACAGAAGGCACCGAATTCCAAACAAAAAGTAACAGGAATGACTAGAGAGCACGGGAGGTAGTGCCATTTCTTGGGAAGACTGTGCAATGGGCACGTGCAGGGTAATCAATTCCCCTCGCTCACGGGAAGGAAGACATCACTGTAAATCTAGAACATAAAGAGGCTGTTCCCAGTGTAATTGTATACTTAGCTGTCAACATTAAGGGGCTAGCTGCAAAACTTAAGAAATAACAAGCTTAAAGGAGCTTTTGGTTCATAGCTTATTTGTAATGAAAAATATAATTACCTGCGAGGTTGTCAATCTCCTTCTCTTGGAGCAGACTAACGGCGTCGTCATCCCCTTCCAGCATGAGCTCTGTTTCTGCATTCTGATTTACTACAGCCTGGCTGCGGAAGGTTTTCTTTGACTTCACCACATCTTCTTCCGTGCCTAAACAAAAGTTACAAATGTTGTCAATTTAGCTGCATAATATTTTAAATAATAACAAAGAAACACAGTGAACGAGTTAAAAAAAATACAGGATACATCATTTTTATTGAAAAAGGGAAAGAATATTTTCTAAAATTTTGTCAAGGATTACAAAATACCCGGCCTCATTCTGTCTTTCAAAATAGACCTGGGATAAAAGACAAGCTCTGTTTCACAAAGACCATTCTGCTTTTAATAATTCCCACTTGGTAGATGCTCTGTGTTGTTCCACTAGCTTTCCGCTGCCCAGGACTTTACCAGGACTTTCTCTCTTGCCTTCCAGATATTCTGCCTTGGACTCACATCTCATGGCTCAAACCACCTACTCTCTGAATGAAGGAGATGCTTTCAAGAGGTCAAGACACGCTATGATTTTGGTCTTGGAGACAGGAAGGATAGCATGAAGAAATAGATGGCAGAGCTCAAGATATTGCTGTAGAAAGGTGAGCTTTGTAGGGCTTGAGAGCAGAGACAAAGAAAAGGACATGCACAGTGGTGCATGTTGGGGGGGTTGGTTTGGTTTGGTTTTCAAGGAAAAATGCTGGTGCATGGACACGTGCCAGTTATCACAAGGGCTTCACAGGGAGCTTCTACCCTTTCTTCTTGCCTACAAGCAACTTTGTCTATTCAGACTGAAAGCTCCTTAAGGCAAAATCATCATCTAACATTCTGGGAAGGCCCTACTAATGCTCCCAGAATGCATTCACTTTATGTCAGAAATTAAACATAAGTGCGGTCAAAAATGATCGAATCGTAACAGAAAACCTTTTAAGAAATACTGAAATACCATTGCAGGGTAACTAGAAGAACTACAGGTTGGCAGCTACAAACAAAACTAATTCTACTCCAGTAGCTTTAAGCTGTGGCTCTGACCCCCTATTACTCTCCCTACTCCCTTAGGGAGAGGTCATGAGCTTTATTTTCAATATAACAGACTTGTAACTTTTAGACAGGAATACTCTCTGCTCTTTTTTTAAACAGAAATAGCTGCCTCTTCAACTTGGATTATAACATCTTTTTTTTTTTGTTTGTTTTTTAATATGGAAAAGAAAAAGCATGACCTTCCATATAAAAAGCTCTTTTGTGTTTAGCATTACCCTTTAGCTGAATTAGATCCTTTTAACATTTTCAGGTAAGAACTGGCCACATTCAAGGGAGCTGACACCTTCAGCTAAGAAACAAAAATCGCATCTAATCCTTCCTGCACACAATTTGGCATAATAATTCAAAATCCTGCAAGCAATTTGGGAATTTGTTTCCTATTAAGCTACAGAACTATGGGTAAAATATTAGCAGAACTGAACGTGCATGGATTTCCTCTATCTTCTACAGTGCTCAGACTCTATATGATGAATACTAGTATGGCAGACATGAAATGATGAGGTACAACCCATTAAACCCCACGACTTCGTATTATTGCAGGACAACCGCCAGGAACGTAGTAAGCAGAGGGGTTAGTGAAGATACATGCACGGAAAAGAACTTAAGTGTCAGGAAGTTTTAATTATATAAATAGGTGGATCCCACCATAGGCTGAGGCAACCACATGTTTTAAATAGACCAATTTTAACCACTTTTATTTTGTTGCTCTTGTCTCAACTGCTGGTTCTGAAATTACAGAAGCAAAAAGCAAGTGAGTAGAGACCATTTTTCCCTCAAGTTGACCCAATATTAAGGACAGCATCCCAAGTCTTCCAAGCTGAGGTATTCTCCATTAAGACCACGCCGATATTTACAGTGATTAAGAAAATACTGAGGCTGTTACGTGTACTGATATCTTGGTGGATTCAGTTATTAGGCTATAATCTTTAAATCACTTTATATGTTAGCATGTAGAACAATTCACCCAATTTAGAATTGAATCCAAAAACTAAAGGGGGGAAAAAGCTTTCAATATCAAATATAAGTCCCCATTATAAAAAAAAAAAAAAAAAAAGCTCACAAAAAGAACAAGAACTGTAAGTTTTGAAAGCAAGAAAGAGTGATGTGTTTTAACTGGCCTTCAGTTTTATTACATCAGAATTGTCTCCAGTATTTAACCCATTTTTTCCCATTTGTGTTTACTACCAGGGCGTGTCGCAGCACTCGACACAAGTGATCGCTCGTGCTGTGAACCACGGGATGCTGCTGGGGAGCAGGTATCGAGGTGGACGAGGGGAGCATGGAAATGCTGTTCTCTTTTGGTAGTTCTAGTGAGTGCTGAGAAAGTTTCTCATTTCCACAGGGTGTGATACTGGAATGGAATAACCAAGTAAACTTTTTAATAACTGAGTAGGTTACAGTCCTTTAATATTATTTATGCTTGAAGTTATATTTAAAAAAATAAATTAAAAAAACCCCGAAGTCCAAGCTCCAAATTATTACTCACACTCAAAATGTATCTGAAGAAGAATCAGCAATTTAGTCCTTGTCATGATGCTTCCAGTTATCAGATTACAGAAGCACTTCCAATGTAAGAAACACGCCAGATGAGAAGACACTATATGAATTTGCCAAACTTGGAGTTAAGCATTTAAGATAAATGTTTCTAAAATCCATTTTGGTTTCTAATATTAAAGGTACATCTGTCTAAAAGAAATACAGTGATGGTGCTCCTTTGTCTTGACAGAAAAGGCTCTGGTTTGGCTGTTGCTTAAATTTATCACTTTGCTGAGTGCACCTCAGTTTTGCTGTACTGTACTAAGCATTTATCTAAATGAAAGTGTACGAGACCCAGAGTTGCCCTTCAATCACTGTATCCTTTATGAATTAGAATTCCATTTATCAAAATTACAGCAAGAAGAGGAAGGTCTCCCAGGGCCGTCTCATTACAAGGCTTGTAAACACTGTCCTTACAAAGAAATGGTTTAACACCTAACAAATCAAAAACTGATTGGGAATAGAATTTATTTGAGATCATCTGTCTTGCGGAGACGGGCTGTACTGAGTGCACGTCCTGGCCTTTCTGCCCATTCATCAAGAAATTAACAGGCGGATACCGCAGCCCCCCACATCTCCCTGCATCCTCACACGTGAAATATGTTCCCCGCAGATCTGTCACAGATGTTCTATTTTTGCATTGCAAGAGGACTTCAAAAAGGGATCCTTCAAAACCGGAGAACCTCTCAAAATAGGAGCAAAAAGGAAAACAACTCGTCTCTTTCAAGCCAGACAACAAACCGAATAAAAAATTATATGGCACGGAACTATGTCTAGCATTGTTAACAATGATATAAAAAGGAGCAGGGAATAAATGAATAGTTGATATTTCTGTGTGTTTGTTAAGAATTCGGAACTCTAATTATCTTTTCAAAGCCACAGCAAAATTATTGTGAAATGAAATTCATTTCCAGATATTTCATTTAAAATCCTCTCAGGACACAAAGACTTTGTATTTTAGGGGCAAAATACGGAATTCTATTAATGTCAGCTCCTAAGTCTAATTAGAAAATGCTTCAAACAAAATATGAAAAAAATAAAACTAAATTAAATAGAATTTAAAGAAAGCAACTTTTTAACTTTGAGGCACTCAGAAGTGGAAGAGGCAGGAGCTCTCAGTTCTCAAAGAATCAACTGCCTTGTCAAAAGTAAGTAAAAAAAACAGATTTTTTTTTCCGGACTAGGATTTGCAAAGAAGCCTTAAAATAAGCAGCTAAACATTTCTCAAAACTACAAACTGCAAATGATTTAAAGGAACTAAGTCACTCAGTTCTCACTGAGGTTTAGCTAAGCCAGTGCCTTAAGTCTTTAAGCCTTCAAGTCTTAAAGCTTGAAGAGAAGGTCTTTAAAATTATCCAGGAAGACTCTATGTGCGAGAACTGATAAACTATTTAAAAGAAAATCCCTATTTTGCTACACCTGTTATCACACCAGGCATTTTTAAAGGTGTGTGATCAAACTGGCTGCTTGCAGTAGATGTAGGATACCTAAAAAGGCTTCATTTTTAACAGAAATTAAAGAAATCAGCCACCAGCCTTGTATTAAACCCCAGCTTCCAAGGCAAGTGCATATTTTACATATTCAAAAGCTATAAAATTTACAGAGTGAGCCTGTGCACTCTCACCAAAAACTGTCTAACCTCCCTTCCAGTAACATTACTTTTCCTTACAAAGAAATTGGGATTATTAAGCAGACAAAAAAAAAAAAAAAAGTAATAATCTAGTAATGTCCCCTGAACCAGAGGACCTCAAGTTACTTTGCAGCTACGGGGTCTAGGAGCATTTAACACAGGCAATATTTAAACATTTGTTTCTCTTGTTGTTGTTGCAACATCTCTGTCTTTGCCTCTCAATTTTCCTTTGAATCGCTAAATTCCCTATTGGATTCTGCAGGTCCCTACAGATTCCTGGGAAGCAAGTAGAATTTCAAAAACACTGCGAGTGTCCAACCCCATAAAGCTGCTTCTAAATTATTTTTTTAATGAGCAGCACAAACATAACGTGTGGTTGATTATATTTATGTTTATGTACATTTATTTTATTAGACATTGCCCTGATGACTACAATCTAGCTGAGGACAGAAATTGAGCTTTCAGTCCCTGTACCGATACCCATTTATTACATGTTCAAATGCAACTCTTAAAAATCCTCTGTGCTTTCAGGATGAAGTGAGTTAATAAGGTTAACTCGAAGAAAAGTTTGCTTGGCAGAACTGCAACCCGCAAACAGAGACTACTGCTTCTTATAAAGTTGTTTCCATAGTTTACTTCAGCGAATTACCGATAAGGCAATTTATGCAGGGAGGCCTCTTTCATCTTTGCAGAGAGATGGCAGAATGGAAAGTTAACCTCATTTTAATGTTACCTAAATATACTGACAGGAAATTCTAATGTTTCCAAACATCTGGAAATCGGCTTCATGGGCCGGTGTTCTTCTCTTCTATAAGAAAGCTTTTTCATATATTGTCTTTTACAGCTTTATGTGGCTTCTAAGGAGCATTTTGACATAAGTAAAGTCTGTTCCCTTTACAGTAAAATGCTGCATTTAATTAAAAACTCTCTTTTATAGAATCTAAAGTAAAGTTTTTTTGTAAAGCTGAACTCTTGGAAACTTTTAAGGGTAAAAGCTGCCTTTTCCTCCTCACAGAGCCCTGACATGCCCTGCTTTGGAAAGCACTCCTTTTGCTGTATTTTAAGCATCTAAGGTTGCTTTTAATATTTAATTAAATAAACGAATTCAGAATTAGTTCCTCACAGGAGACTACTTCATAGCTGATGATGCTGAACACAACGTTATAGTTAAAATACATACTACTGAGTGAGCTGGAAGGAGCAAAGCTTTTCTCAAAAGGCTTTTTGTGTCTTGTGCAAGTTGTAACTCCTACTTCCATAGTTACCATCTAATGTACATCGTGTGTATATGGATTAAAATGCCCCAGTAGGATCTACCTGCTTACTTAACTTGAAACTATTAACATTTGAAAATCGAGAAACTTCAGGAAATATTCTTCCTGCTTGGTATGTTGGAATGGTTTTAAATCCTGCTTTCCCGTCGGGTCCTTCCCAACGCGATGAGGCGCCGGGAGCCTCACGGCACTCGCAGCTACGGGGAGCAGCTGCTCGGCAGCCTCCGCACTGACCTCCCCATCCCAGCGCCACTAAATCAGGGACACGGGGGCCGCTCTCCCGGCACGTGGGGACACGGGACACACCGGCTCCGAGCAGCGGGACCCGCTGGCATCTCGTGCCGAGCTGTCCCCAACCTGCGATTTCGGCTCCGCATCAAGGCTCTGGACCTGGCAGCCCTGACTGGCATCTCATTTAGTTTCCCTGCAGAACCACAGAAGTGACTGTTATTAAAGGGAGGCTGGTTCTAATAGATTTAATAAAAGCCAGAGGAATATAAATCATATTTTCATTATGAAAGATCTTTGAAGAAATGAGGGAGGAAAAACTACGAGAACGGTGCAGAAATTAAAGCTTATATACATTCACACTGGAAATTACCTTCTACATAAAGTAACACTGTTAACAAGCAATTTTTGTATTCTATAGCATATCAACACCTGAAGATCTTGTCACAGACTTCCCAAACATTTTTCTTTATATCTGATTTTTATATCTAATACCTCGCATTTATGCGAGACCTTATACACCAAATAATCTTCTCTGTGTGTAAATTAATACTTAACTGTTATATATGTTTTCCTCTTAAAAATTCTTGAATGTTTTCTCTTGTAAAAATGGAACTGATACAAAATTAGCAATGCGGAGACTGCAAATAAGGTTAGGGCCAAAAGAGAATAAGGTTAGGGCCAAAATGAGCACCATGTTTCTCAGATGAGATCGAGGGCTATTTTTTCAAACAATAAAAACTTGTAATTAAAATGAAAACATTGTGTACTCATAAAAGAGTGTTCCTTAAAAAGGAGCCTTCCAAGCTGGACACTCGTTATTTTTTAGTTTACAAATAGAAAAAATGAGATTCAGAGAGGTGATGAAGTGAATTTGTAGAAGTCATCTGTCTTGCCACTACATTTGTGGGAGATTTTGTGTATTCTGGACATCCTGAAAAAAGCCAAGCTCGGACTCAGTACTGTCCCAGCTTGGGAAGTGCCCAGTCTAGCAAAGGCCACACTGTGTTTTCATGGCCCTCAAGGGCAGCCCTCGACCTGGCTGCAAATACAGGTCCTTCTAACTGGAACCTAAACCAGTCAAATATTCAGATTTGAATGAAGATGTAGGTTGCCACTGTAACTTGCACACACAAGAAGGGATTCATATTTCACGACTGCTGACCTTTACAAATTCCTGTCAGTTTGAAATGTGGCCTCTCAGTGCATTCGGCAGCTTGATGAACTGCAGGGAGAAACTGAATTTGCTGATATGCTATGGATCACTTAAGCAGGCAAAGATGATACATAAGAGAAATAATTAAAAGCAGTAAAATTTTCCTAACTGTATTCCCACCCATTTTACCAAAGTACAGTAAGAGCTGAGAGGAAAATAACCACATCACAACAACAGTTATTGCTCAGTGGAAAGGACATCAAGGACACTTGCAAGTAAGAGAATTGGATCAATATTAACGCGATTTTCATTTCATGCTTCCCCAACTCCAGTAAGCTGACAATATACTCTGATTATGTGAACTGCCTCTGAGTAACATAGAAAAGGTTATTAGAGCAAGAGGTGGAAATGGAATGCACTTTTTATATTGACAGGTCTGCTAATAGAGTGTACTGATTTTCAAAGCCATGCAATGCATTTTCACAATTTGGTTTTGACAGCAAAAAGGAATTTCATTTATCCCTAATTCATAATATTCACATGTAAGCAAAGGTTTCTTAAGACAGGCCACTGAAGAGGGTAATCAAACTATTTCAATAGAAAAATCTAATTAATAAGCTAAGCAGCAAAAGGCGATTGAATTTAAATATGTATGACTTCAACGAAATAATGAAATAATTCTGTTAAACAGAGACGATGCATTCTCTGCCTTCAAAATAAATAAAACATGTTTTAAAGATTACATGTAAATGATAAATGTGGAATCTCTCAGCATTCAGATCTGGATTTTGTCTTGGAAGTTTTAGACGAGTTTGGAGTCTGAAAACCTTCCAGCACGGACACGTTCCGCAGGAAGAGCCGTGTTGCAGCCTGACCTGCTCGCAGAGCCTCCGCGCAGCACCCACGCCGTCAGACGCCTAACAGGCACCTTCTGCACTCGGGAGCTGCGCCCGAGCCTCAACTTGGCTTTCTGCTCGCAAAATTTCTGGCAGAAAAGGTGAAACAGATAGAGCCCTGGGATGAAACGAAATGTTGCTCAGAAATAGAAACTCCTTGTGTGCACCAGGAGCTCAATGGCAATGCTCTGGCATGTAAGAAAACATATCTAATACTGCAGAAACCTATTCCAATATTTCTGATTACCTAGAGTTTAAAAACCAGAGTCTCCAAAACACAGGAATGATCAAAATAAGTAGCATTTAAAAAATGATTTTAGAATGATGTTTAGTGTATGGCCTGTTTTCTGATATTTGAATTCTTCCTCTCTGTGGCCAAAACACAGGCAACTATATTTTCTAAAAGGCATTTTTTTCCTTTATGTCACTTACTGTTGCCACCAGATCCAAGCAAGATCAGCTCTTTCAAAACAGGCAGCAAACAAAGACATAGGAGGACAGCTAAAAAATCATTCTCTAGTGAAGGAAATGAAGGCAGAAAAAGTGAGATTAATGTGATTTTCAAAATTCCAGTAGTTGGGTAACTATTTTAATTGCTATCAATGTAACTCATTTAGAGAGGAAAGACTCAAGAGCTCATCAGAAGTGCTTTGAGGCACCTTTTTGCCAAAATATCTGAAATGATCTTCAGTAATGAGGTTTGTTTGCTTTCTGGGATGTTAAGCTTTCCAAATGAAATTCTTCATACAGAAGGAACATCTGATGCAGTCTGCACACAGGCAAAACCTCCTGTACAAGACATACAACTGCTTATAACTGATCCTTAAAAGCAGAGTTCCCATTGCATAAGTAATACACTTACCAATAATAATAACCCTAGTAGGACACATGGATTTCCATCATTTACTTCATTATATCATACCAACAGGTTCAGGGCAGTGCACTGATTTTTATCTGTGCAAACATCACTGCATCCCAAAATCACCAGAATCACCACATCTGTGGAACTGGCACACATGACCTGCGCTTCAGCACCAACACTTGCTGCTGGACACAGTTGTTACGTACAGGATATACAGTGGGATATACACACTTGTAGGACAGCACGGGGACATGTGTTTTGCCCTTTGCTCTGCTGAAGGACTGTGACCTCGTAGTGACAGAGAGGCCTCCTGTGCAGGGCCAGTCTGCTGTAAACCTACGAGTGCCCGGTTTCTGAACTCTGAAGAGTCCAAGGCCCTATTAACAAAATAGCTCAAAGAGATCATCTACAAACTCTTCATTATTTTGCCTCTGAAACTGGTGACTGCCAATTTTCCCTGGTAGAAAGTCCATGTGCACATTAAGGAGAGCTAACGCATGGAAATCTTAGCAGGGGTCAGCTATTCAAAAAAAAAAAGCACCAGAATTTTATTCCACCCTTCAGGAAACTGCAGCATGGTGCTTGTGATGGCTTTCTCTCATTCTGCTTTGCAAAGACCATGTGCAACTGCAGGGACACACAATTGCTCTTATACTCTCAAGCACTGGCAATACCATTTTCTATGCAGTGTGGAGTTCAGACATTATTTATTTATTCAATAACTATTTAGATATTTATTTATTATTTAGATGATAATCATGTTATTTATGACCAGCTTTTTTGAGGGCCTAGGATTGAATGACTTGTGTTATATGTCTAGGAAAAACTAAGGGTGCAATATGTAGGCATTACCTACAGCCCTCTCCAATAGGAAAGTATGGTTATTTGTAGATGAACTTCAGAGTTTTATATGCATATCCTAGGAGATACATAAGCACAGTATATATTTCTTAGGCATACAATAGGTATAAGAAAAAGCATGTAGCATATATGATATGAAAAAATAAAGAACTAGGAAGTTGTAGGATATGCTGTCGGAGTCCTTAGCAACACGCCTTCCTACACATGATGTTCAAAGGTACATTGGAGAGTTTTTCCTCCAAATGCATTCCATTTTTAATACAGTGTTTTCACCATATTAAATACAGAAAACACTTTTAATGCAGTGTTTTCATGAGGTGTTTCTGCTTCCTTTGTGCTCACAAAAATCGTCCAATTTGTTTTACAGCATTGGCACTTTTCTGTTTCAAAGCTAACAAGGTAAACCAAGGTACACCTAAAATTAATACAAGGCACATGTAAAATAAGTGATTTTGAAGAACCATTTGTTTCTGTATAGATACATAACGGCCAGTGCCCCTATACATAAATCTATTCTTGTTTTGTATAAAACTTACTGTTTACATAAAATCTATATAATAATTTTATAGTGATATAATAGTATATTTTCAGTAAAAAAAGCAATGAAATGTAAAAAGACTTAAGTATATTAAAATATATATTGTCCTTGAAAACAAACTTCTATATTTTAAAAATCTATAGAGAGATTTATGACAGACAAAAACCCACATATATCAAAGAGATTCCCAGACTACTTCTCTCCACCTAATGCATCTTTACCTTGCAAATAACTCAGAGGATCTTGGAAACCTGAGCCCTGTCAGCCTGTCCTGCCTCCTCCTGGCTGTTACAAAGGGGAAGAGAGGAGGAAGTTGTTTTAAGGCTCTATAAAGTTCAGTGACTGAGGCTGTTACTGCTGAAATAACAGCCCTTGGTTCCAGCCTTGGGTTTGGCCGTCTTTCTTGGCCAGGTCCTCAGAGGACATCTTCCTCGGTACAGACAGGAGAAGAAATTCATCTTGTTCATTTTCATTTCTTGTTCATTTCTAAAAATTCATTTTTAGAACTATTAAGAGCCACTTTGGGTTCTCTACTCAGCGAAAGAGCTCAGCATCAGTGTGGAAGATGAATTGCTCCATCTTACCCATTTCTTGAAATCACAGTCAAGACATCCCGTCCTTGTTTGAGGACTTTTTAAACCAAACTCCAATACTTGCAAATATTAAACATTTATTTTCTCTTTAAAATTGGTTAGTATTCCCATTTTGTTCATATCGACAATGTGGAAAGGACTCCTGCAACCAAGAAGGGAGGAACAAGGAGAGTGGAGAAAATGAAAAGACCCTGAGGAGCTACGTTGACAGCTGTGAGAGCCGTCCTGGAGGTCTATCAGTAGATCTTTACTGACAGAATATTCTTCCAAAATGTTTCTATGAGATGCTGCTGAATATAAACTCATCAATAGCTTCTACTTCTCTGTCAACTAACAATATAGCCAAATTAGCAGAAGAAATATTCTCTTCATGTGAGTTTGAAAAAAAATCACATTGTGGTTATTTATCAGCTTTGATAAGTAAATTGCCTTAATTTGGCAAAAAAACAGGTGAGTATCTCCTTTTACTATGCAAATAAAGAGGCAGAGAGGAGAAAAAATGCAAGAAATGTAACAGTGACAATGGCTGTGATCTTTGGCTGTTACGAATGGTTTTGCTAGTCAATGTGATATCTCCAAGAACTTTCTGGAGTCATGGGCTTTCAGATAAGAAGTCAGAAACACAAACAGCTATGTTAACTGCTAGCAAAAAGACAGAAAATTCTACAGTAAAATCTATTAGCTCAGAGCTATAACAGCAGTTAAAATCCCAGTCATGGCAAAAAAACCTGCAAATCCAGAGGAAAGGCGCTTGAAACTCAACACTGAGGGTCTTGGAGGGAAATGTTTCCACATGCTGTTTGGGCCTATTCAAGGCCTGGATGAAAGCTGAGATGTGGATATTGAAGATATGCACTTGTTTCATGAATCCATGCTCAAAGATTACCACCAAGTTGCTGTGAGGATCATTATGCTAAAAACAGCAGATCACAGGGGGCAGATGCACAGAGATTGCAGAGTGCTGCTTGGATGCAACTGCAACAATATTCCTTATCTAGGCAGAGAGCAGAAGCTTGAACATGACGAAAACAACAGTATTCCAGATTCTCTAGGCAAATTCCATCACTGCCTACACCTTGAATTACTGTATTGTATTGTATTACAGTAAGATATAATAAGAATGAGGATGATTGTAATTATGGATTTTTTTTTCTGAGGATATTTGTGCACATTTTTGAGGGCCTAAGAAGTTCTAGAAAGAATGAATTAGTCTGGGTATTTAATATCTGATTATCATCCCAATCAGGATCTTGCTTTGCACATTGCTCTAGTGATCCCCCATGAAAACTTTCTTTCTGGGACTGAATCTTCTTTAAAGAAACTTTACTTTTGTCCATCCATGCAACTGCCATGTCAGATCTTAACAGGACACAATTATCAGTCACACTTTCCCCAAAACACTATGGGAATTAAATATTTGGAAGTGTATTTGGAGAGGCAGTGGATGGCACTGTTGGACTACAATTATAAGGCTGCCGATGTGAGCCTTAAAAAAAATACACAGATTTTCATGACGCCTTCAGACACACCATTGGGATGCAAATCTTACCAGGGTACACTGGAGATTCCACCATTAAATGTGGAAATTGGTTCATGTACTTAAAGGCAGATGTGCAATAAAAATACTTTGGGGGGGAAGTGCTGGAAAATCAAGAATATCCCTGTTTTCAACATTCTGATCATCATCATTTTCTTAATACTAAATCATATTTCTAACATGGAGCATCTTATAAAAAGAAGGACTTGGCTGGTAATTAGACTAATAGAGACTAAGACAGTCAAATAGAGAAAATAAAAAGGGGGTCAGCATTTAGCATCAGGTAGCATCTATTTTTTCTGTATGTAAAGTTGACTAACTTCTTTAAAGTGCTCATAATTACCTGTCATCTTATGTTTATTTACAGGCTAAAATTAAGTGAACATGAATGAGGGAAGGGGATGGGGTTCTTTTTACTGGAGGCTTTTGTTTACTTTCTCTTCTATTCATACTTGTGACATTTCTTAAAAAAATATTATTTTTTGAAGTTATCTGAGACAAGGGTCATCACCTGCATTTTCCTGGAGCAATACATTTTATGGTACTTGTGTGTGTGTGTTACCAATTTTCAGGATAACACATTAACTAAATAAAAAAAAAATGTCATCAGAAACATTTTTGTGGCAGATGTAATCACAACAAATTCAATTTCAGTACTAATAAATATCATGCTACTCATGAACAAATTAATATTACAAGTGTTCTATGATAATCCTGGCTATGTGCAAATCTTATTTTCTCAGAAAATTGTATGTAGATTAAAGTAACTTGGTATTGAGGATTACATTTCTGGTGTCAGTCAAACGTTTCCTTTGTATTTTATTTCTGAGTGCATTAAATTTACATAAGAAGTTTAATCTTGAACATTGAGATTTAACTATTTTTTTAGCGCTTTTTTTTATGTTAGTTAAATCTAAGTTACAGCCAACATGAAGCTTTGGCTCCATAAGAATCACAGAATCACAGCATTGCTGAGGTCAGCAGGGACCTCTGGACATCGGCTGCTCCAGGCCCTTCTCTCCAAGCAGGGTCACCTACAACAGCTGCACAGGACACTGACTTTTGCTCCTCTACTTCTTCCCATTAGGTGTTTATGCACTTTGATGAGATGCCTCAAAAGCCTCCTCTTCTCCAGGCTAAATAAAGAATATCTAAAGATCCTTAGTTCACTTCAGAAGTAAAAGTAAATGTTAAAAATAAAAAATCTTACAGCTTACCTAAAGATCTACAACACCACCATGACCCTGACTGTAAAGTTGGTTGTATAGAGACAGTAATGAGATGAAATATTTCATAGACAAAGCTGAAGGAAAATGTAGGTCTTTAATCTTTTGCAAGGTACACAGAGAACGCTCTCTGAGTAGATATCCCTGGATACCTACTAACTAACTAGTAGGTTACTAGTTGTAATTGTATTTTATATATCTTGTGGGTCTGATAAAAACTTTGGTAGATGATGACTCAGTATCAGTTGCTTTCAATTTGATTTCAGTTTTAGTTACTGAAGAGATAGTTAATTTCAGGACTAGTTACTGAAAAAAAAAAATAGTTTTCTTCAAAGGAGAGGCAGCTGGGCAGCCTTGGGAGGCAGCTGCTGTGGACTTCTTAGCAGTGAGCACTTGCTTTGGAGCCAGTGTTCCTTCAGCTTCCTCTTGGTTTGCTTTTTCTTTAATGCCAAGGATCCATAAAAAATTGAATCTTGACTTGTAGTCCATGGGACTCTCAGGATCCAGGTTCAGAAGAGAGGCTCTAGGTCCTGGTTTGAGCAGAGGTTCCCATGGACATGAGACCTGCAAGCCTGCCAGCAGCCTGCCCGGAGCCCTGCCAGGAGGCCTGCCCGCCCTCCTGCAAAGTGGATCAAATTCCAGCTGCTTTCATGAAAGCAGATTTCCAGTTCATACATTTCAGATTCCCAAATTTGATGCTGTTTCATTCTGTTTGCAAAACAGAAATCAATCTGTGTATCAAAAGATGAGCACACATAACATTTGCTGAAACTGCAGCAGTGATGACAAGCCCCAGAAGGTGCCATGCAGCCTGCTTTAGCTAATACAGCTCTTGAAATGAGGGTGTTATTTGGATGTCCAAATATTTAACAAAATGAGTAACCTCAAATACGCAAGTTCAAAAGCAATTGCCATAGTGCACATTTGAGACACATCTGTAGCTACGTCTCAAAAAAATGTAGTACATACTACTTTATGAGGGTATTTTTTAAGAACTTATTTTAAGCATTGAGGATTTCTCACAATTTAACCAGCGAAATATTCTCGAGCACAAACACGGGGAGTGTTGCTCCCTTCTGCAGGCAGCTACAGACCCGGCTCACACGTGTCTGTGTGGCAGATGCTGCAGCCCAGACCGTGTGTGCATGTTCACCAGGCAGCCACACACTTCTCCAACGTGCACGTTCCCCACTGCAAACCAGAACTGCCTTCCTTGGTCCTTTGCTACACGAAATATTTTCATAGAACACCGTCTCAAGGACCGCCAGACCAAAGCTTAACAAATTCCCTGTTTTGCTCTCAGGATGACCTTTGTGGAGCAGCATTCTGTTGCACTGTCCAGGGAGGTACAATAGCGGCTCATCTGTGCTAATCTTCAGTGACTCTAAACTGCTAAAGCGATTAACGGGAAGAGACAGTTCTTTCACCACATGGATAGAGTCATTGTGTCCCGGGCCACATCTGCATATTTCATGACAACATTATATTCCACTCATTTTTATTTATGCATTTGTTCAGAGTAAAATGGTTGGGAAAGAACTAGTGTCTATAATCTCTTGTACGATCTCTATTTTCCTCTTTCCTTTTTAAGCTACCAATTAATCAACTATATTGAAACTCCTCTTACATTACAAAATTTTACGAAAAATTTCCAGCTTATTTAAAATCTCTTTTTATAGTTTGTGTTTTGATACCACAGTAATATACACAGTAATATATAGCTTTTAAATAATTTTAAACAGTTTGTTATTGCTTCTCTCAAACATATGCATAGACTCGCAGAGTTCTCGTTTCTGAGGAGTTTCTATTCCTTGATGACTGAAACTATAATATAATTATGGCATCCATATATTCAACATCCACTCTGATTTAATTCTAGAGAAGCTGTAGAGCACTCTCTTATTTATCAAGGTCATATCTCGATGGCTGCACAAGCTCCGATAAATCAGGTGTTAAGCAGGCGTATCTCCAAGGAACCTGGCAATTCTCTCATCTGTAATCCTCAGCATATCTTATTATTTACTGCCAAAGAAATGACTGATTAATTTTGTCATCTTTGCTCTGTGATTTTTGCTCAGCTGAAACTGCCTGCCCTCTTCTGCAATGCCTGATCAGACCTATTTAAGTTGATGCCTTTGATCGTAGACACTGAGGAGCTTGCTGACTTAGGCTTTGACTAAACATTCCTCCACTGCAATATTTATGCACAACCCCTAAATGATTACTGACAGTCAATGTAGATAACAAAAACTTATGAGATGTTCCCACTATTTCACTGGTGCTCAAAATAGCTTTTCTTGCACTAGAGGTACCAGTCAAGATGAAAGATTGCTATTAATATAACAACAGCTCAACAAATCTTGCTGTGATGAACAGTTTATTTCTCACACATGAAATATCTGAGGTCAGGAAAAAATCTGTTACCGGAAAACTATGGAGTATAATTAAAAAGAAATGCTTCAAATTCTTTCTGTACTGTGATATCATGCTTAGCTTTGGAAGTTAGCGGCATTTTACTATCAAACTGTTCCAAACCAAATTACCAAAACAAAGCTAATAAAAAAATACAAGGAAAGTTAAGCCCTGTGGAAAAAAAAATCTGCCTCCAGCTCTTTATTAATCACATTCCAACACCAGGGGCTAGAAGTACATCAAACTGCACCAAATCCTTTTCACATGACAACCTCATAAATTATTCAACTCATTAGTAACACCAAGAGGCATAAAAATAACATCAGTGGTAAGGATGTTTTTTTACAGAAAAAGGTCAGCTGAAAGTTTCAGCATTAAAATCTACAGGCTTAAGCCTCTGAAGAGCAAGTACATCTAGATAGTATCCATGAATTAAAATTTTAATGCACGCTGGTTTAAAATTCTATATGTTAATTTTTATGTATATATATTTGTGTGTGTGTGTGTCTGTATATATATGGAAAAGTTTTACTCAGCATTATTTATTTTCATGCTGCAAACTAGGGAACTTTAATCACTCTAATTTTTAATTCAATCTACAAGGTTGACAGACACCACCTCTGTCCTCCGAGCTTTAATGTCTGGGCTTTGATTTTCCTGTTCACCTCAAGCACTAACAGGTCAGTACTATAAAATTGACGAAATTGTATGGAACAAATAAGAAACTATAACTGCTGTAGTTTTTTTTTTCTTTTTTTTTTTCATTTCTTTTTTTCATTTCTTTTGGTTATAGCCTTGCCTTGCAGGTTAGCTTTACTACAAGACACCTGTTGCCTAAACAAAAATGCCAGATAGGTGAGCACAAAGCACCACATTAACAGGTGCAATCTGTAAAGCTGAACCTGTTCAAATGCAACTTGTATAATTATTGTCATAAAAAGACAAAACCATTTCCAGCATCAGCACAACCCTATCCCACACATTGCTACCGTGAAGGTATGAAACAACGTCTACCAAAGCAAATAGAAAGCCCCTGTGATTTTAAGAACAGATAGTACTGACCCCTAAAGCGTGGTGATAGTTAATATATGACATTTCTTCCTGTTTCAATGCTGATTTAAAACTAAAATTGACATATTAAGCATATTAAGAATATTCTTGAGGACTCTTAAGCTGGTATAACATTGAAAGTCCACCACTGTGGTATTTGCCTTATAGAAGGAATAATTAGAACAGTTTTGTGTCCATCTCTGACAAGATATGTGTTTTAATGTTTTGGAAGAATGTAGATAAAATATACGTCCACCACATCATCAAATGCACAATATACCACTGGGGAACAGTTTATGACTCAAAGCTCTGCACATGATAGCCTTCACATGTTGATAAATACTAAATAATGCTTGTTGCTAGAGCTGCACAGGTAGATATTCACTTATAAGTTTAATTTTGCTTGAAGCCCAGCTATTTTTTGGATTTTACAGCTATTTTTTTCTGGAGTCCAGCTATATTCTGTGATTTTCTTCATCAGTCTACAAAGTTAGTGAAATGTGTCACTTATATGGAGTGGGCTTTGTACCTATCATATTAAGAACTTTAAGTACCATTAGCCTTGGCTGCATATCAGCTAAAAGGTTTAGAAGGTTTAGCTCCCTTTCTGTCAACTTTCTTTCCCTCAGTTTTTCCTGTGTGGTTCCTTGGAGTTTTACTCTTTCATACTCCTCCTTTTTTTTTTTTTTCCTCCAAGATTATGGATTAAAAAAGAAGTGATCAGGAAAACATCTTAACATTCTAAAAGAATCCCTGTCTTTCATACATAAACTGCCCTCGCTCAGACCTGAGAAATAAATGAGTTTTAGACTCTTCAGGTCCCCAGGATCAGACCGCTGTTCAGAGTCCACTAAAACCCATGAAACTTTCGGAAGACAGAAGTGAATTTGAAAGCTTATTCCTCCCTTTTCATTTATATCCCAGCCATCTCTCCATGAAATCCAAACATCTTCTAATCCTTAAACTCCTAGAATGAAGTTCCTATGTGGTCAGGACATTATTTGCTTCACAAAAGCAGCTCTAAGCATCCTTGAAGTCTGCTTTTAAACAAGTATATCTATGTTTCCCCATTTGCAGAAAATATACTTTGAGGTGAGATGACATATGTCAAGATAAAGTATCCGATAAAAAAAACAAAACAAAACAGTTAATTCCTCTCTCATGAGAGGTTTTTCTCACTTGAAGACAAAATTGGTTACTTTTACCAGTGTCTCAAAATTAGTGTCTGGGAATGCTAGAGAAGTTCAATGTGAATCTCCTGGGGACTAGAGAATTTATCAGCACACAAACTCAAGCCTTCTGGTTCATTAAAGCATGAAGATTGAAAGAATCCCCATTATAACAACATGTTCTAGCAATTCTCAGAAATTGTTCCGAGAACTAAGTGCTACAACTCTCAGACATCCAGGGGCAAGCAGAACACAGCGTTACACGTTATGTTCTGAGGCAGGAGTTAGTACTGACCATATTCCACAGCAGCTTTCAGGAGGGCGTCGGAATGAGTGGACCCAAAAGCGTTGCGGACAAAGCGCCTCCGCCGGCGCAGATCATCTTCCCAGTAATCCAGGCGCCAGAAGTCGTGCAGTTGGCTAGGAAATAAAGAACATCCCCATCAGCACCCACCACAGCTTGCGCTCTATTTACATATATTACAGCTAATTTCGCCGCTGCTTTTCTCTTTCAGGAATACAGTCTTGTAAAAACATGTATTACTCAAACATGCAATATTCCAACATTTCTTTATACGCATTTATACATGCTGAAGCTCAGCACTGGCTGTCTCCAAATGTTCTGCCTGCTGCTAAAAACATTAATCACACTGAGCCCATTAACAAATGCAGCATCAAATTACAAGTATTAATGGCACAGCTTGCTTTCTTTTACAGTGTTTTTAACAAGGCTTGTAAATCATAGAATGGACCTCAGTGCAAATAGTTTGCAATTTAATGACTATGGTCCCTTAGCAGACTGAACTTAGAAGTATAAAATATTGCCCACTTGAATTTTGTGGAACTATGATTAAACTAATGTGCTGAAATATTCATTGAAATAATTCCCCACTGCCCCTAGCAACCTGAGAAAATTGCAATTTTATTCATTATTAATAACACTGAATTAGAGCAGCAAAAAAATTCCACCATGTGGTAATTGTCTTGGTAAATTATTATTCCAGCACTAACAGAGCACTAGGATGATTTTATAGCTTCCAGCTAGTACAAGGCATTAATGACCACGGCCATCTTCATGTTACATTGCCTTTATACGTTCAAAAGCAATAGCGCAATAGTGAAGTTCTACAGAATGATATAAGCCATTGTTAATCTATCTTCAACTCAAAACACACATACGCAATCATTTGGTATCCAACCCACCTTCACTTCTAAAGAAATGACCATTTCCATTTTTTAACTACCTGACTCTATCATCAAGAATGTCTCCCAAGCCAATTTTATATGTACACTGTGGGATATTCAGGCAAAACTATATTTTAAGCCAGCATTTAAAGAACTTTCTGGATCACTATCAAACTCCCCAAATGTGGATGCACACGTATCATCCAACCTGAAGGTGGAAGCACGTTAATACAGTTCTACAGTCATTTATTATGACCTTGCAGGCCATAACTAGGTAACCACTGCTGTAGAGCAGTGATTTTCACTTTATCTGCAGAACTCTAGACACGAGCTGAAGAAAGCAGCTCAAGAAAATCAGTCCTCAACTCACTAGTATGAGCCACATCTCTGCTGAATGTCTTTCACTTAATACTTGTTATACCAGTGCTCTCTATGTTGCCTTCATTTTGAAAAGCTTTGCACTGGTGGGCATTTCCAAGCAAAATGCAAAAATATGCTAATATACAGTTGGCCTTTTATTATTTATAGTCAATTTAGCCACTTTTTTTCATGCTTGCATGAGTTCTGGTCCAACTTTACTAACAGCTGAACCAGACCCTGGATCAGTTCTTGAGGGCACAGCATTGGAGGAAGGTGGATACCTTCCAGCCATGCACCAATTTTCAAAAGCAGCCAATCATCAATTTTTAGTCAAATATTTCAACTCTGCATGACATTTTCACCAGGTACTCCCTGAGTCTAGGAGCTGAAGGAGCTACTCTAGACTGCAAAAGAAGCATTGCTTTCCTTCTCTACCAGCAATGAAGAGGCATCTGCAGGACTTCAGTGGGAGCTGCTTTCTCACCAAGAGCAACTCACAGCATCTTGCCTGCAGGGAGGCAGCGACTCTGAGCTCCCACAGGATGCAGATGCATCATTAATGACCTAGTCTGCATGCTGTGAGACAGAAATACCTTGCTCTGCTGAGTACCAATTATTTTTTGCTAGGTAAAATAGTCCACTCTGTATCACCATACTGCGTTCGCTCACAGATGTCGTGTTAGACTGAAGAATCAGACCAACATTTCTTCTCCTACATTGAGCTTTGATCAATACTACTACAAATGCTAAATTTCCTTGATTTCATGTGATATTAATGAAAAAAAAAAAGGCAGACAACTGCTCTCTGGTTTAAAGTAGGGAGCTTAAAGCTTCTCATGCAGTCCAAGTCTATGTTCTAAAGAGATGACTAGGAAGGTAGTTGTAAAGGGTTTTCTTTTTTATTTTTTCCACAGGGATTTCTTTATGAAAGGCAAGTGACTCCCTCTTTGCTTCCATCTCAAAGAATAAGCCATGACAAAACAAAGTAAAGATATTAATGAAAACTCCTCTTTTAAAGACATGCTTGTTGTGAACCTGTGTTAGCTTCCACAAGAGACTGTTCAGCTGAGAAGATTATAATACTTTCAAAGTACTTGTATTCTAATCCTGTTGATATTCTCCAGGTTTTAACATTTTTAAGGATTCTATGTAGGCTCCAGGTATCTCTAAGCAGTGCCAGTAACTCAAGCCGAACTACACTTCCTAAGGCTGCACTAGACAAAAGTCAGTCCTAGAAGGGAGAACATCTGCAAATCATCCACATTCTTTCCTGCTACAACCATTTTTTCCCTAGAAATGACTTAATCAAGTCAATAAGTTTCTTTAGTAACTTATTTCTGTGACAAGTGCAATATTTTAACAAGCTTTATTTTTATAAATTATATATTACTAATAATCCTATTCTCATGGCCAACTAGAGTAGATGTAATTTCTCATTCCTCCACATTTAGACATTTTGAATCAAGCTTGTTGTAACGAAAATCTCCACAAATATGCATACTTCAACGAAAATCTTTGGAAGAGCCAGAAGTTCATAGCATCCATTCATGAGCTACTTGCA
Source organism: Nothoprocta perdicaria (assembly GCF_003342845.1). Taxonomy (NCBI): domain Eukaryota; kingdom Metazoa; phylum Chordata; class Aves; order Tinamiformes; family Tinamidae; genus Nothoprocta; species Nothoprocta perdicaria. The sequence goes on from NW_020454505.1 coordinate 1,445,467, forward strand.
TACTTCAAAGCAGCAATATGCCTGTATCCCTGTAACTGAACAGTTACTTGAAATACTCTACAGTTACTCTAAAACAGGTAAATCAGAGAAATCTGCTTGATGAGCAGTGTATCACTGATATGGAGAAAGTTTTTGTGGCCTGGATCAGAGATCAAACAAGTCACAAGCTTCTCTTTAGCCAAAACCTAACCCAGGGCAAGGCCCGAACTCTGCCCAATTCCACGAGGGCTGAGCACTGTGAGGAAGGTGCACAGCAAGAGTCTGAAGACAGCAGAGGTTAGCTCTGGGGGCTTAAGGCAAAAAGCCATCTCCAAAACATGAAAGCACAAGCTGAAGCAGCGAGTGCTGATGGAGAAGCTGCAGCAAGTTATCCAGAAGACCTAGCTAAGAGAATTGCTGAAGGTGGCTGCACTAAACAACACGTTTTCAGTGTAGGCAAAAGAGCCTTATCTTGGGAGAAGATGTCATCTAGGATTTGCACAGCTAGTCGATGCCCGGCTTCAAAGCTCCAGGCTGACTTTCTTGTTAGGGACTAATGCAGCTGGTGACTTTAAGTTGAAGCCAGGGCTCATTTACCATTCTGCAAGTCCTACGGCCCTTCAGAATTATGCAAAACCTCCTCGGCCTGTGCTCTATAAATGGAACAACAAAGCCTGGATGACAGCACATCTGTTTACAACATGGTTTACTGAATATTTTAAGGCCACTGTTGAGATCTACTGCTCAGAAGTAAAAATTCCTTTCAAAATATTTCTGCTCACTGACAATGCACCTGCTCACCAAAGGGCTCTGCTGGAGATGGACAATGAAATTAATGGGTTTTTTATGCCTGCTAACACAACATCCATTCTGTAGCCCATGGACCATGGAGTAAATTTGACTTTCAAGTCTTATTATTTAAGAAATAAATTTTGTGAAGCTATAGCTGCCATAGATTCCTCTGATGGATCTGGACAAAGTAAACTGAAAACCCTCCAGAAAGGATTAATTATTATAGATGCCATTAAGAACATTTGGGAATCATGGGAGGACATCAAAATATCAATATTAACAGGAGTTTGGAAGAAGCTAATCCAAACCCTCAGGGATGAGGGGTTCAAGACTTCAGTGGAGGAAGTAACCGCAGATGTGGTGGAAAGAGCAAGAGAACTAGAAGCGGAGCCTGAAGATGCAACTGAACTGTTGCAATCTCATGATAGATCTTTAATGGATGAGGAGTTACTTCTCATGGTTGAGGAAAGAAAGTGTTTTCTTGAGATATAATCTACTCCTAGTAAAGATGCCATGAATATTGCTGAAATGACGACAAATGTTTTAGAATATTACAGGTCAGTTGATAAAGCAGCGGCACAGTTTGACAGGAATGACTCCAAATTTGAAAGAAGTCCTACTGTAAAACACTAATGCACTGAACACACTGCATTACATTAGTGAACACTAATACATTAGTGAACAGCACACAGCATCACATGCTACAGAGAAATCTGTTGTGAAAGGAAGTGTTAATCGATGCAGCAAATTTCACTGCTCTCTTATTTTAAGAAATTCCCACAGCCACCCCAGGCTTGAGCAGCCACCACCCTGGTCAGTCAGCAGCAATCAACACCAAGGCAAGACCCTCCATCAGCAGGAGGATTCTGATTCACTCAGGCTCTGATGATGGCTAGCACTTTTTAGCAATGAAGTATTTTTAATTAAGGTATTTACATTGCTTTTTTAGACATCATGCTATTGCATACTTAATAGACTATGGTATATTGTAAACAAAACTTTTATATGCATTTGGAAACAATAAAAAATACTGTGTGATTGACTTCTGTGTAGTGCTTTGGAACTGAACCTGCAGTATCTCTGAGTTATGTCTGATCACAGAATCACGGAAGGACTGAGGTTGGAAGGGACCTCTAGAGATTTTCTAGTCTAAAGCTTCACAATAATTCAATAATAAATAAGGGCTGATACAGAACCATGATTTTACAATAAACATTCTACTTGAAGGGGCGTGCATGTTGTGAACTTAATCCAATATTTCAGATCTGTCTGGAATAAAATAAGGGAAAAAGTCCTATTTCAATACATATACTGAAGGATATAATCTTCTGTTTCAGCACCACGACTCCCATTCGTCTCCATTTAGCAGCTCACCGTGTACTTCTTCCTACTTTAAGCAGCATTTCATCTTGCTAAAGGTCAGCATGGGCTGCAAAGGCAAAGTGGTTTTATGCTGCCCCAGACAGCCCACGCGGTCCTTGATACAACTCACAGCAAACAGCTTTGAAGGCTCCCAAGGGCAGGTTGCTCTAAAAGTCAGAGCTGCCCACAATCCCGTGTAGTACCTCTGCTCCCGTACCATACAGCGCTCCGTGTCTTTTGGGATAAGGACTATAATTAGGACAGACCTTTAATAACGTGCTTAAGGTAACCCCATATATTGTTCTCTTTGAGAGGAAACTGTTTAGTGCTCTGCCACCAAACCAATTTAGAGTAGGAAGGGCGCCTGCACAGCAGAGCCCCCTTGGCCTTTGCAAAACGTCTTCATGGCACAGACCTGTTAAAGAAGCCTTTGGAAAACACCTTCTGTTAACACCTTAGTCCCTGCTCCGAAGCAGAGGATGGGAAGCTTTTTGTTTTGTGTTGTTTTGTTTTACTTTTGATCATTAGCTGTCCTGGATGGCGAGATGTTGCTCACCCCAGTGCCAGGCAGGATGGCACATGTGTGACAGCAGCTCCAGAGCTGTGAAATCCCTGAATTCCCTGTTACTGTTGCCTGCTACATCTTTCTCCTGGATGCTACGGTTTGCTGTCCATCACCTACAGCTACAGCAACTAGAAGCAAACACAAACAGTGGATAGCGGTTCATACGTCCATAAAAGATCCTTACACTGACAGAGGATGGGCTGCCAGATGGGAAAGATTAAGTTTGAACATGTTAATGAATATGTTAATGAAGGGGAACAAGCCCGCAGGCCGGAGGGAGGGGGAAAGTTGTCTGGTAAGGGAGGTCGGTCACAGGCCTGGGAGCGGGTCCGGGAATTCACAGCACTGCGGAACAGCACAGGGAAGGCCGGAGCCGCTGCTCTGTCACGTCAAGAATGATCCCTATTTTTCTGTAATGTTTAAAAGATAGAGAAACAAAGAGCTGTTCCTTCTGCAGTTCAGAATTATGACTCTTTGGAGGGAAAAATAATAATAAAAAAAAGAATGGAAAGGAAAAAAAAAAGAAAAAAAAACATACTGGAAACATTTCCCAAACATTTCCCAAAGGCAAAAGGAGGAGCAGAAATTTTGTAATAGTAAAGGAAAAAGTAACAGAAACCCAAACTGGAAAAAAATATATAATTTTTTAATATAAATAATACTAAGAATATTGCAAACTAGAAATATTCAGATTGGGAATAAGGATCTCCATGAATCTAACACATCTAATGAAATAAAAATTGAGAAAGATGGTGAAAATATTACAAAAGCATCTTTAGACATTCCTCTAACAGCAATGTGACATATTTTTCATAATTACACATGCACAAGGATCATTATTGTTAAGCAGGAGTAAATTAAAATGCTTCTTCCAACAATAATTTATCTGATTCTGTGAAATGGAAAACCACAAAGGGGAGCAAAGAAATTGAAAAGTAGAGATAAAGGGCTTGAGATGGAATTATTGACTGGTGAAGGAAAACCAACAGTGATGTGAGAACTAAACTGTTCTAAACAGTGAGTTTAGAAATTTAAAAGGAATGGGAGGGTAAGAAGCAAACAAATAACTATGGAAAGCAGAGAAAGAGAAATAATTGTAAAAGTGGATGAGAACAGAAAGAATGAATAATAAATCAAATATCACTGGCAGATACAAAGGCTGCAAGAAAAGGAGTAGAAAACTCTAGGGAAGGGTTTTGGTGATAATACCAGCGGCTACCAGAATCTCAAGAGAAGTGTATTTTTCTAAAAGTTATAACCTTATAAAGATATGATTGAGCAGACCAAATCCCTTGGTTTCTGCCCATCTGAGAATTCTTCTACTATGGTCCTCTCAAATTTGTGCATATTTCCAAAAGCAGAGCTGACATTTTCAAATGGAGGGCTGGAGGTTCTGTATTTTTAAAATATATTTATTGAAATTGGAATAACAGAGTGAAGAGTAAAAGTCAAAATTTGTAAATCACAGAGTTTAAGAGGGATGAATCTGGAAACATTTTACTAGAAGAAACCCATGAGGGCTGGTGAGGGTCTGGGCACTAAGGCCAATCAGCCCTTGATTAGGCTTATTAAGAAAAAATCAGGAGAAATTCAATAGTTACATGAATTGATGGCATTTAGCAATCGGAATTAATTGCAGACAAAATAATTATTCACGTTGATAAACAATTTGAAAAGCTTAGACATCGATATTCTCCTAAAGGGAGTACATTGCATCTTCTCAACATTTTATTGGTACATTTTGAGATATTCTCTAAAATAGAAAATCATATTTTTCTGCTCCCCTCCTCTCTATAACTATGTTCTATCATAGGCATCTAGCAGTTTTACAGTTATGTTTTACATTAGTATTTAATTTACTGAAAAATGGAAGGATTGGTTTGAATTTCTGATCACACAAGTATCATCCAATTCCATAGCATGAAATATGATTGTAGGGACACATCCTACTTGTTCATTATCAGCTCTGTTATCCCATGCTTAGCTTTCTTCACGAGTCACATGTAGCCAACCATGATTCTATGATGTTCATGATTCTAATGAACTCCATCTTTATTAAAATATTAATTTATTAACGATCACCTCTCTAGTATCTCTTTACGGGGCATTGATTCATACTTACTATCATACTTACTTACTTTTTGGGGGCACTTATTTTTGTAATTAGTTTTTGCTTCCCTTAGCATCTAGCTTGTTTTTCATCTGAAGTAGTTCTGCAGTCTACCTATTTGCCTTCTTATTCTGCTGTTCAGGTTACAGACACAAATACCCTAATTTACTGGATACTTCCAGGTCAGTGATGCTAGGACTGTCCATCCACGTTACAGCACTAAAACATGTTTCTTAAATATATATCCAGACACACATACACCATACACACACTCCGATGAGACTCCAAATATAAAGGTTAGAGTATTTACAGTTATAATATCTATATCTCATTTTAGTTCAGGCTGGTATCTCCTCCCTTTATATATCAGAGCTTCCTATGATGCCATATCTCTTGGATCCTGAATATCCTGAATATCTTGTAGCACACTTGGAAAGACTGACCTTGACTTTAGAGAGTTTTGGATCACATGCTAAACCACCTCTTTATCTGTATGACTTGATTTAGCAGCTTGCCACATCCTCCATTTACATCAACTATAATTCCTACTTCTAGTATCAAACTTTTTTAATAGTATGGAAGAATTATTAGATATAACTATACAATTTGGCACAGATTTCATGTGGGACTTTGCAATACAGGCGAAAGACAGCACAAAACCAAAACCAAAGGCACTGGTAAGAACTACCACTAATCAACAGAAGAGGAGCAGAGGAGTCACCTTTGAAAACTGCCATCACATCGTTTCTCCTATTATCAGGTTACTCAAGTTCTTGCATTAATAATGAAGGACAAAGAAATAGCTACAAACCAAATGACAGCAAAAACTACCAGAAGATTGATCAAAGATCCCACTAAAATGCTGGGGAAGAATGTTCTAAGGTATTCAATTCCTGGCTTTTTTCAGCTTGCCTTTCTTAACACAGAAAATCACATAAAAACACCTATTTTGTTTCAATGTGTTCTGTATCATGTGACTTTCCCTGTGATCTAAAAAAAAAAAAAAAAAAAAAAAAAAAAAAAAAAAAAGACTAAAAGTTTAATTTATGTAAAAGCGGGACAAAAACTATATTGCCAATGATCCTCCCATTTACTGGAAAAATCTATGTATTTTACCTTTTTACTAGTGAATTTGCTATAATAATGGCACGTCAGTGATAGTTACAATGACACCACCTGGCCTACTCCTACTGTGGTCAAGAAACGTAACTAGAAAAAAAAGTAGATTTCAAAATGAAAAAAACAGAAGATTGAAATTAATTTACAAAAACAAGGGATCAGATACTGTAATGGAAATTTATACTTTAGACTTTTTATCAACACTTGAAAGAAATTGAAATACTGATTTCTGGAAAAAAAAAAGAAGGTTAAAACAAAAATTTCTATGCAGCTGTTCTGTTTGTACAAGTATACCACCTGCTGGCAGCAGTATTATTTTGCTTCTTCGATTAACAGTGTACTGAATTAAAGTAGGAATACATGGGGGTGCTCACTGAAAAGAATACAAAGCAGTCCTCAAGTAATAGGACTATCGTTTGTCAAGATAGCTATCAAAAACTAAGAAACTAACTTTTTTAATGGATGGAGTGCTTACGGTAATACATGGTATACATGATACTACCCTGTATGCTTTTATTTACAGAATTACAGCTCTTTTTTAGCAGATATTTAATGTAGGTAATATCTTGAGCTTCAACTGTGTTAGATATTGTTTCAGCAACAATTCTGTTGGCATGATTTGCCTAAAAATACAGGTGAATACTTCTATTCTTGACCAAGAATAGAAATTCGGCCAAGAATATCAAAATGCATTTTTAGTTAGAAAAATGGAGACTCCAATTCTGTCTTAAGAAAGTGAATAACTGGTTGCAAAAGGACTGTTATTGTTACAACCAGTGAAAAGTAAGATGGCAGGGGAAACTGTTTCATAGTTACATTTTGCCTCTAGCAGAGTATCTCCTTCTCTGACTTCGTTCTTGCACAGAATTGCATTGATTGCATCAGGATTAGCATCATAAAAAGGAAGGCAGCGAGCAATTTACTGAAAGCCCAAGGAGGTGGCCTCCCTTCCCTTCTGCATGAGTACTATGCTCTCTATTTCCGTAAGGGATAGGACATTTTGATACAGAGTCAAGCTACACCATTAGATTCCTTAGGTAGTTTGTTCTTCCTACATTTCTGGAAGAATAAAACATCAGTCGTTTCCCTTTGAATTCTAAATGGCAAAAAAAAAAAAAAAAAAAAAAAAAAAAAAACGCTATTGTTTTAGGAAATCTAGATAATGCATCATTCATAAGCACATCTGGAAGCCATCTCTGGGTCCCTCTCAGCTTTCTATAAACGTCACTCCTATCCTGCCTGCACTAGCACATCACTGAGGTCAGAAGACACTGCAAGCTTTCTAACAGGGCAGGCACCTCTTACAAGAAGTACAATTTTTGTTTGCATTATCTTGGTATCTCAAGAGATTCTTTTATCTATTATACAAATATAATAATAAGTAGTCTCGTAGCTTCTCAAAAAGATCTGTAGACTCATTTGACTTACCTTCAGTTCCAGAAGGGATTGGCACTAGCTAAAAGGTGTTTCAGTTTGAGTCACTGTACTCGATCAACTGATAAAACAAGCCAAGCCTTCAAAGTGGGCATCCAAAATGACAGAACTTGTCAAAGTGCTTGAAAACATAGGTGCATTGTGCCCTTATTTAAAGGTTAAACACAAAAGCCTCTGACTTATTAAGCAGAAATTACTTATAAGTGGAAATTACTTATGAGTAGGAATCTGGGATTGTAGATGAGGATGCTGCCCAACTGCCTGCTCTGTTCCAGGTGCTCAGGTGTCTGAACTCCTTCTGAAACAACTAGTGAAGAAGCAACAACTTACAGTCTGGTTTCAAGGCAAATCAGCAACAATTAATCCTAAAATCCAGAACTGTACTTTTAACATAAACTGCAGGGACAGCTAGGATGGGTAATCTCACATCTGTTATCCCAAGAGAATCTATCCCTGCTCATGAGCCAAAGTCAATGGCATTCAGGAATAGAAACTTTGTCTCTCAAAAGGTTTACCAGAAGAAGAGGGAAAAAAAAAAAAGATTTATCTAAATATTTTAAGAGTGCTATTCCAGGACTAAGTCACACAGCCTATTTTTTTATTTGACACTATTTCTGAAAAAAAAAAAAAACCATAATGAATTACTGTTTCAAACCGTTATACATTATTCAAGCTGCAACTGCTTAAAGGCAGCGAACTTACAAACCTGGCAAGGTGAAGAAATAATTAGCTTCCTTGACGCCCATCAACTAGCAGCAGCAGTCCTGCAAATCTAATGAATAAATAATCAAGTCTTACCTAAGTAATTGTTTTAATTTTCATCACACAGAGCTCTTTATTATACTGCAATTCTAATAGCACACTGTTTTAAGAGAATAACTGTTTCCAAAAATGCTGTTTCAAGGTGGTAATTGGAAGTCTCTGAATTCCAAATTTACAAAAGTCTAAAGTATTGCACTTTCTGCCATATTTTTTTCAAGATATACCTAATACCTTAGGTAACTATGCCTTAGGATTTACAGCTAATGCTCTTCTTAAGGACATGAGACGTGATGGCCAAGTTAGTGGATGGTTCTCTACTGGTGTGTAGTTATTCTGACCACAAATGTAACTTGTATTGATGAAATAAATATTTGCTAACTGGCATAGCCAGGAGTGCTAGGCAATACACCAGGTTTATTGTAATATGAAATAAATGGCAATATAATTTTAACTTTTTTTTTCCTTGGGAATTTTTGTAGGAGTTATGAAACAAGTTTGGCAAACAAATCAAAAATGTTCTATTTATACTTTACTGTTTCTGACAGTCAAAGGATTCTTTAGAACTATAGAAAAAGTCTTCTATAAAACATCCCAAAATATACCAGTATGACCTAATGCTTTATTTTCAGCTCTGCAGAACTTACAGGAGAAAAAGCAGACATGACATAAAAAAAAGTAACATTGGATTAAAATTGCCTTTTTTTTTCTTGATTTTTTTTGGGGGGTGGGAGGAAATAAGCACTACATAAGTTTTGCTATGAAGTATTTTGCAATATGTTATCCTAGACGAAAGTTGGAACTTATTCTGTGAAGACACAGCAGAATTTTTCCTTAACTGGAGTAAAAAACAGTGACATATGACCATCTGTATTCTTTTACATTTTCCAAGTACTTTCATAGTTCATATTTTTCCATAGCTGATATGTTATAGTATGATTTCTTATACCGGTATGAGTTACAAGTATAATATGCAATGTATATTTACAATGTATATTTTTATAGAATGTACATGTTCTTACTCAAAACTTATAGCTAAAGAAATATTGGTAGCAGCAGTAGGATCAATTTATAGTAAATTAGGAGCTTTTCTATATAGAATCCCCCTGAGAAATTACAATCATTAACTTTTCTGATTAAGCTAATTTCATCCTTTACATGTTCACTACATAATTTATGAAGACTGTTGCCATAATTTGAATGGAGGATGAGAAATGAAAACAGCAGTTTGCACCCAGTTACTGCACCAGAAAGGAAACCTGCCCGCATGGGAGAAGCAGTCGCACATCTGGCAAGAGAAGGAGCCCAGTGCAGAGCACAGGTAGCCAATCTTCCTGATCCAAAGCAAGCACAAATCAAAACCTTCCTGTGACTGAACTACAAGCTGCATGTTGAGAACAGACATCATTCTGGAGTTCAAAAGTGGAAGAAAGGGGGACAAAACGGAGCTGGTCTCAATCTGTAGCTGGATCTCTTCTTACCAACGTTCTTAGAGATGTGAATGTGGATCATCCAGAGCTTGTCCTGTCAAAGCTCCTAGTGGGGCTTGCAAAACACTTCTCAAAGTGTTGAAAAGGCACATGTGCCCTAAGAGTAACTAACAGGTCTTGTCTGCTTCAGAGTTTCTCCAATTTTTACTGCCCAGCTTGGCAGAAAACACTGTATGCTTTCTCCCTTCCTTAATTTCAGTGTTTTGAAACCTCCTGCTTCATTCACCTGCTGCAGATCTCCCCGCCCTGTAGCTGGGCAGGAATTAGGTTTGAGGTTGGCATGAGGATGACTACCACCTCTTTCTGGAAAGTGTTCTTCCCACTGGGACCAAGGGTGCCATGCACTGGTGGCTTCTTTCCTTCCTTCCTTGCAGTCTGGGAGGAGCACTTCAATACCAGGAAGGTCGCTAGTAATTTACTGGAAGATTTAGGCTGTCGAGTTATACCAAAGGAAAGGTGAGTTGCATTTTTATCTAACCTTGGATGTCAACACTGTGGACATTTAACTAATCGCCCCACATCATTTCATAGGCCATGGAGAGAACTAGGCACTGAATACTGCTAGACTCATATATAGAAACTGCCATATAACATGTAAAAATAACAGCCAAGCCTAGGAAAATCTATTAACTTTTTCTGCATTTCTAAACACCTGATTTTTTTTTCAAGTAAACAGCTGAAGGGAAATTCCAAACTAATGTAAAGCTTCCAATATATCCAGAAGGAAGTGAATGTCAGACCTGAACTCTACACTGCTAAACAGTTGTGTAGTTTTCTTCCCAATGCTTAACTGAACAAGCATAAGGCTATATAGTTATCCTATCAAGAGAAATCAGCTATTTCATGTATATTGTTTCTCTGAAGATATTTATAACTAAGATCTTGACTTTGAGTCTTTCTTTTTCAAAACCACCTAAATTAAGATGCTTTAATCACACCCATATTACCCATTTAATCATACTCAACTTGATCTTTGTCTTTCTGTAAATTTTCTATAATCACTGTAATTGGTGACGTAGCTTCAAACTGCATGTGCCATGTAGAGCAGATCTATGATGGTTTTAATGACAATCATCTCCTCCACTGCATTGGTAAAGCTGAATTATGAACCTGCTGCTCTTTTTATTTGCATCTAGAATCTGTCACACATGTCTTACGTGTTTTTGAAAAACACGCATTTTTGTTCCCAGAAAAAAAAAAAAAAAACACTTCAGTTTATCTTAACCCTTAAAAAGATGTAATAGTTTCATTATCTCTGTAGCTTAATGGAGACTCTGCAACATGCTGATACTGCTAACATCAGCTTAGCCATATTATGCAGTACAGCTCAACAAACCGATGATGGGAAAACGCTCTCATTCAACAACGGTGGCGTGAATGGCTCTGACTGTGATGATTCAATGAGCAGCGAGAAAGCAGTGTAATTGGGAGCTTATTCCTTCCCATTCCTTGGATCACATGTGCTGAAATTTCTCTACAGCCATTCGACGGGAACAGGGCTGGTGTTGCTGTCCAGCCAGTCCTTGGTCAGCAGCAGGACTGGCGACGCCTGCGCAACAAAGATCCCCTTTGCTGATGCTCGCACATCGCTTTGCAGCCTTCAGAACTGCTCACGTCAGGTAAAAGATTAAAATTCAGTGATCAGAAATCACTGAAAAGAAATGGACTTAGCACATGCAATGCATGGGTAACATGTTCAGGTTTAAATATAAAGCCGTGGCTGTAATGCTATGGTTGGCACTGCTTCCCACCATGCAAGGCCATCATCGTGCCAAGAAACAGAGAGTTCAGAGCTGTTTTTGAGAAATATGCCCTTCTCATACACTCATTTTCTAGTTTCATCAACCGCTAGTGTATACTCACAAACCCAGTCTCTGCCATTTTGTCCCTTATAGTCTATTCTGCCGTCACTAAACTGAACCAGGGCATGGAAATGTTCACAGTTGGAATTTAGGGTAGGCTGGATCACAATAAAAAATGAAAACCAAAACAGACAATAGAAGGAAAATATGGAAAGCATTACGGGCAATGGATAGATGAACAGGTAATGGCTCATTTATTTATAATACTTGGCATTTTCACTATAAATGTTTATGAAAACTGTTCAGTGAACGTCTTTAAAACCTTCAATTATGTAGCAGGCTTTTGAAATTAAGCAGGAAGAAAACAATCAGGTTAGAAAACTGCCCCTTCAGATATTAAGTGCACGTCTGGCTTAAGCAAGATATAAATTCTTGAAAAAAAAAATTCTATTCTACTTTTGTTGCATAGGAGACCATTGGCAGCATGCCAAAATAACAGAACAAAACGAGTATAACACAGTCACAATGCTCCAATGATGTGAGGGTAGCAGCAGACACAGCACTGGAACACATGGAAACTGCTAGAAAGAGGAAGAAGAATACATTACTGTAGTTACTATTCCTCAAATGCATTTTTTAGCAAAATATTACTTTATCTCATTAAATGCTCAGGATGTATCACCACTGGAGGAATTATTGTTGTTGCTCTTTCTATTTTCCACCTGTTCAAACTTGCAAAAAGATTGTTTGCGCCTTTTGTTGCACCTCTCATGTGTGTGTATATCTATATGAAAGGGAAGACACATATATATATATATATATATATATACACAAAAGAGAAGCCATTACTAAGCACTGCAAAATAGGGATCTACTTTTAACTTCACAGTATATAAAGACGTGAGAATACAATTCACTTTAGAGTACGACATCTACGGCCTCCCGAGGCTCTCACTGCCTGGTGGAAGCCCACCACAATAAACCAGGCTTGGACAAGGAGCTGCCCCTTGCACACACACACACTCCAGCAGTACCTTGTGCCTCAAGTGCTGCAGCTGATTTTATCTGAAGATAAATACAACTCTACAAGCGGAGCTCTGGCTGACACAACGTTTCCCCCATGAATGAACAATGTGTGGTGGGATGGAGCATCGTCAGACCTTCCTCATGATGCTATCTTGCTTTATACTAGTAAAGCATTCATTGGAATAGGGAGTGGAAGGACTATATCTACGTGGCTTGAGCCCAGGCTGTTACTGCATTGCTCCAATTTAGAATCCAACTTTTGCCTGTTTTTCTCCTTTTGAAACTATGGAGTCAGTGTAGATGCATGGACTGGCTTGAGGAAGCTTTAACTATTCCTGGGGAAGCTCTTCCCAACGATAAATCCTTGGCGCACCCCAGATGGGGAAGGGTGGATGGGGAGGCAGCGCCAAGCCGTACATGTGTGTGTCATTCTCCTCTCCTTGCTATTACACAGAGCAAACCAGCTCCAGCTGGAAGGATTAACTGAGATCGACTCCAAAATAATCTACAGCGTGTTAGGGCAGGCTCCTGGAAGACGGACAACGTCATTTCAAACCAGCTAAACCCAGCTAAAGAACCAAGCGATGACTTAGGAGTTCTTAGAAGTCTTTACTATTATGAATGGCATGAAGACAGTGAATAGGCAGCCGTGACTCACTGCTTCTCCTCATAAAAACTTGGGAGAACTGGGAGTTCTCAGGCAGCAGGTACAAAGAAAGCAGGATGGAGCACCTTGTGTGAATTGGTCACACCACATACTTAAGCTGTGAAATGTAATGTTTGGGGACACTGTGGCTATCAGGAGTTTATATGAGTTGTAGAAGTGATTACATGTTTCCTTTCATGAAGGAAAAACAAACCACGCTAAGTTATAAACTCAGGAATATCACCTCTGCCTCGGGAAGTCTCAGAGGTACAAACTGCTGAAAGCTGGGGGGAAACGCTCAGGAAGCTTCGCTGTAAACACTCCCAGGGAAAAGCTACACTCCTGCCCAGGCCTCCTCTACCGCTGACTAACGGACATGGGACCCGCAGGCTTGGGATACAATTCTGGTACCTTGGAGCTAAGCCACTTCCCACTGCTGTTTTGGGGCTGTTTCCCCAGTGCCATCAAAATTGTGCCATATCAGGCACTTCCTTCCTCAGGTGAAGGTCAAGTAGTGGGTGAGTTCACATGGCAGCTCTGCTAACAAACCTAGGCCAGCACATTCTCTGCAGGAGGACTTAGGCTGTGAAATTCTTCTTTGCATGAGTGTAAGCTAGGCCCGGATCTCTGAAGCTGTGTATATAAAAGATAAAACTGACTTATACATAAAGGGAAATTCAGTTGTTTGGAAATACAGCTCCTACTATCAACAAACTAGTTTTAGAAGCTTTTGTTTATTTTATTTAACGTCATCTGCTACTAACATTCCCTGCCAGGCTGTGGATATTATTCTGCAACCTTCCTATAAAATAATGTACAATTTAAACACTTATTCTTTTCAAATAATTAAGTGCAGTAAATATAACAGTAACCTGTGTAGTTTGGGAAATTGATACAGACATGGAAGGAAGTCACCAAGTTTTACCAGCTTTACCCACATTATGATACTCTGCTAACATAGAAATCAGCCTAGCTACACTTCAAGCAGTGACAGCAAAGAAACTGCAGTTTCTTTCATGTGTTGTTTCTAATCAATATTTTTACTGTTTTTTTTTTATAAATTGTGTATATTATAAAAGCACAAAGCATCTCTAGAAGAAAATAGTCATTTTGCGATATGTCTAATTACAGGGCATTTTTAATGGAGTATTTTTTTACTGCTAAATTGTGCAGGGTTAGACCACTATGAAAATATTTTAATTAAAAAATCTTTCTTCAAAATTTTAAAAAAATGGTTGGACCTTCTTTAGTACGTAACTTAAAACTGCTGGAAAAGATAAAGAAACATGAAGTTAAACAAAAGAAAAAATCAGTATGCTTAGGGCAGCCGTTGATCCATTTAAAAAACACCACTTTATCTGCTCTTTTTTCCTTTGCAAAATCCAATAAACTGCCATTATATTCCTTTTAAATGGTTCCATTACAAGGATTCTATAACAACAGACTAATCTCTTGATAATTATAATAAATGCCTGTAATCAAAGCAGGAACCATTTAAAATAAGGAGAAAGGCTGTTTTCCATCAAACTCATTGTAGTCCTGTGACCTCTGGAGCATTAAGCTACATCATACCCTGCCACCTAGAACTGCAACACAGCTTTCCAGCCAATCTTGCTCAAATAAAAATAAGGAGGGATGAGAGATCAATGGGAATGTGGATGGACATGTGGCGAGAGCTCTTATTTTCCAACTCCGAAGCTTGTAGGACATTAAAAACTAAATTCACAAGATTCCAAAGGCTCAAAATCTACAGGATTCCCAGAGCAGCTCTTTGATTCAACTTGGAACGTCCCACTTCCTCGGAGCAGGGAAGGGGGTGAGGAGCAGACTGGTATTTCAGAAAGCCCCTCGTGTCAATACGAGCCGCGTATCACTAGTCAAGCTTAAGAACGCGTTGCTTTTCAAAAAGACTGCACACTTTAACACAAAATTCGATCGTGTATTCACATGGACAAACAATGATTTCCAGAGATCATTTACGAAACTGAAGGCTGATAAAATTACGGGAAATGACTATATATGATCAGAATGGCTTTCATCTGCATTCTGTTAGACCCAGCATTGATTTCACTTCTCAGCTGTGAACAGCGAGAGGCCAGCTGTGGCCAAGGGAGAGAGCAAGCACTGAACCAGGGTCACAACAGAGGTTGAGTTGTCAGAAAATTTAACACTTTTAATGACTAAATCTCAGCAAAAAATCTTCAAGTTACAGCCATTTGAAAATTATATCCAGCAGGTCCCACAAACTGTCAGAGAATAGAAGATTTAATTTATGACAAAGTAAAACCTCTGAACTCTAGTTATGTGAATAAACAGCATTATAAGGGGAAAACAAACAAAGCAAAGAAAATATAAAATATACTGCCTTCAAGGCAGAAACAACTACATTTTTACTTTGTATTCCCAGATGTGTTAAAGGGAAATTTATGACAGCATACTGAAAAGCAAGATTCCCATTGTGAAACCCTTCACATTTATTTAACTAAGCACAATCACTGAAAATGACCTTTATCCAAACCCTTCACAGCTGTCTTAAAATGATCTAAAACTATTGCCAGATTTTCTTTAACTAACATTACTTAACAAAAAGTCATTACCCCAGGGCCATATTACACTACTGGCAAGTAAACACAAATCCATTTTCAACAACATGCTACAGAGTTTTAATGAAATATTGATAACAAATTGAAACTCCCTATTAAAGAGGTGCCAAACAATACAAATCACCATAGTTTTCTGTTCTGGCAATAAATTCAATATCCTTATTTCTGATAACGCATTTGTCACCTACTAGAAGTCAATGTGAAGGGAAAAATAGCCAGAACGTATTTTTTTAATCTTACATTTAAAACTCTTACTAAATGAATTGTGACGATTATTACAAATGAAGCTGTTCCAGCAGCATATCGTGAAAAGACAGCCTTATATGTTCTCAAAAGACAGTGTAACCAGAATCTACACAGCTCTGTAAAAAAATAAAGGGCTACCTTTATAAATTACTGTGGCAGTTTACACTACAGGTTTCTTAATTTACTCCTGCATTAGTAAAGTTGATTCCGGGACTTAAAAAGCAGTGCCAAAACAGTGAACATCTTCATCCTTCTCTATTTTTTGGGTAAACACGGAACAGGGAGGTTACAAGGGGGTCGCGAGGGCCGCCCTGCTGCAGGCCCACGGCGGGTGACAGGAGCTCGGGGAAGAATTATCCTGGTGGCTTCGGAGCAGAGCCGCTCGGCCTCTCAGTAATAGTACGGAGCCGCAATTAGACCGGGCACCGAGCGCGGGGAGGGGGCGAAGGGCCGTTATGAAGGGGATGATTAGTTCAGTAAATCACGGCCTTCAGATAAAGATGATGATGGCGGGAGCGGGAGCGGGGTACGGGAGGTTCATTTCAGCACAAAGTAATTACGCTGACGCGGCGCGTTACCATTTATCATGGCGGAGAGATGACACTCACCGCTAGCCAAGGGAAACGGCGAGTCAGGTGCCGCCGTCTCGATCAATACGCACCACATTTTTCTACAGCAGAAAGTAATTATACAGCAGCAAACTTCACAATCAATAGGCACTCCAGCTAACTTATATGCTGCGCTGCTGACACGAGGCTAAGGCTCTGTCAGCTGTCACTGGAAAGCACAGCGCCAGGCCCGGCTTAAGGGTCTTCCCCCCACCATCGCAAGGTCTCTCCTGCTGTCTGGTTGCTGAGGAAAGACAAACGGATCCTCTTTCCTCCATCGTTAAAAACAGTGAGTGACCATTGAAGAGCTCGGGGCCCGTGATCAGCAGCTAAAACTGAGGGACTTGTTATCATTTCATAAAGTCTAACAGCACAAAATGAAGAAAAAGAATCAGCCAATTAAAGAAAAATCAATCTTCCCAGCCCTGAAAGCTCAAGCACTTTCTGGAGCATTAGTTTCTAAAAGCTGCTGTTGAAGACCTGACCTCTACGAACTCCAGAGATCAGAAAAGGGAGAAACATCTCTACCTGAAATATTGCACCACAGCCATTTACCAGGTTAAAAACACACTCCTGCTCAAATACACCGTTACCAACAAGCAGCCAGTAGATAAAATTAGGCTTTGGGAGTTTAGGTTTTGTTTCAAAATATAACTAAATGTCAAGTTTTGACAACTGCTTTCAAAAAGGCAGAGCTTAGTCTTATAAACCAATCTAACACATCAAGAAAGGTTAGAGGGCATAAAAAAATCACTACTTCTGGGGAAAAAAAAAATTGACATCCAATTTTCAAGCTGATTTATCAGTGGAAAGCTAAAATTGATAGTTTGCCATTACTGGGTAGCAGGCTGTCTAAGAAAGCTGTTACAAAGCCTTTCATTTTGATTTAGCCACATGGATCAATACAAACCTATACTGTTTCAATTTTACAAATATTGATTTTCTGATATAACCTCTGTGGGAGAACATTCATCACCTGCCATACTAAAAATATTGAAATTTATTTTGTAAACAAAATACAGTGTTCTACTGAACTAAATGAAATCTGGTTTCCAACACAATAGCAAACCACTGTTAAAATTATATTTTCAGTAATATATTTTTGCCTTTTAATTTCAAAGTCCGAGTAATAACATTAACCTTTAACTGGATTCATACCAAAGAATATAATAAACCCTCTCTTTGTTTTTTGATCACGTACATTGAGATTCTGCTCAATTTTTACTAACACAAGGACAAAGAAGAACTTTAAGTTATTTAAATCCGTGCACTAACCTTCTCCCTGCAATTTCAGAGCCACTTAATGATGCAGGGAAGAGTTTCTGGTTTTTTTGTGTGGGCTTTTTTTTTTTTTTTTTGTGTGTGTGTTTTGCTTGTTTGTTTATTCCCCAGGTATCAAAAGAAAAGGAATTTCCTGTAGTAGAAACTGCTAGTTACTTCATGAAACAAAAATCTTTATCCTATATTTATGCACACAACACTACACGAGAACGCTGAATTCAATTCACCTCTGGTTTATCTATCCTGCCTTTTGTGATATCCAAGTGCTCTATTATTCCTAGGCATTCAAAACACAATATATTTTTATAAATTACTTTGCTCATACTTACTGGTTTTATGACGGTCCATTTAAACTGATAATCATAAGAAACTTCTGTGCAATTTTGTAGATCAATTTTCAAGTGTATGGATCTAGAATTAATCTGTAGCTTTGAACAAATAACTTTTTTTTTACCCTTTTCTTCTCCACTCCTCAAAAGCCCCTTTATCAGATACCTAAATAGGACCACAAATATTTCTGAATGCCACACTGCTGCCAGCAAATACAGAGGAAATATACTCGAGATAAAAATGTGCAAGTATTTCATCAGCAGCATATGGGAAGTCAATGAGAAAAACTGCAGTTCTACCCTGGAAGGCCAAAGTCCAGGAATGAACTACAAGCAGCACCCAAGATGGTTTAGACTGGTAAATATACACCTAGAACATTGGCTACTTAGACTAGTGATCAGTAAGCAGCGAGAAACTCCTAAATCATTATGTTAATATTTGGTAATGAAAAATTTCTGAAATAAATGCAATATTGTCATATTGACAAGACTACATTAATTTTAAATTCTCCTACAAGACAATGTCTTGAAATTGGGGGTAGAATTCCTCAGTAGACTTAGGACCCATCCTTTTATAAAATATAGAACAATATTTCCACAATTTGGATACTAAAATCACCTTCCTAATTTTACTTAGAAGCAAAAAATACTGAAGTCAAACATGTGAACTTGCACTAAAATTGTCAGTATAACAAAAATCATATAAAATAGGCAACCGAAAGCAGGGAGTAAAAAGTGCAGAATAACTAATAAAACAACTTCACTGAATGTGCAGATACAGAATTGCTAGTCTAATCAGAGATGCCTTTACATTCAGTTCCACAAATGCTAGAAATACAACTCTTCAGTGCAACCACAATGGCTGCATGCAACTAGAAAATACTTTATATCCAGTCGTCACATAAACTCTTATTCAGATGTTGCTTGATCTTAAGCACCAACCTGATAAACAAAGGGAGTTTTAGGCATAGTAAGAACCCATTGTGGAACTATAGTGCTAGAGCATGGTAAAAATAAGACACCAAACCACTGAATATTTACAATCTTCCTCTTAAAACAAGATCATAATTCAGCACTTTTTTTTTAAGCTTTTCTTCTTTTATATCAACAGATCTCAAATTACTCTGTTGGCAAAGCACTATAACCTGTGTATTACAGATGAGGAAAGCTCGGCAGATACACAAAGGCTGAAATGATTTATTTAATGTTAAGGAGTCACCTTACTGGCACTACCAAGATCATAACTTCATTTTTGGGGCCATCAAGTGGCTGCTTACATAGCAGAACAATGAATCTCACTTCCCTCTATGAACTGTACCATGAATTTTGAAGGGGAGAGTGAGTGGAAAGGTTGGCATGTCTTCCCAGAGCAACCATCCATGGACTAATGCCTATGATTTGTTAATGGCACTTGTTAAATCCACTATTCCCATATACATGTGCATTTTCAGGGAAAAAAATAAAAATAAATCCATGATAGACTTGAATAAGCATTGTTCAAATCATCACTTACTGTTCAGTTGCAAAAAACTCTGCAAAATTTTGAAAATACATAAAATTTTCACTAGATGTAAAAATAACATGCCATAATTTCTGGGAAAAAAAATGTTGGCCAAAAAGATTTTTTTGTTCCCCATTTTTTTCATGGCATCCAATTTCTTTTGGAGAATTTTTTTTTGAAAATATCTTTTTTCCAGAAGCAAAATTTCTTGTTGCCACTTGGATTTCCATCCTATAAGCAGAGCAATTAAAAGACAACACTCACAGTGAACTCTTCTTCTATTAAGGTTTTTCCTTATCCAACTGTATTCTGAATAAGAGAACGACCTTCTAAACTGTAATGATGGTGACCATCCATATAATGGTCGTTATATGCAAATATACAGCAGCCACGTATACGAACAAAAATCAGACAGCAACTTCACAGTGCTTAAGGGCTTCATACTTTATAGCAGCAGCATTAATGGAAAAGTTAATGTAGCATTGAATAACAGTGAGCTGCTCAGCTGCTGCTGCAGAGCACTTAGATCATGGAAATAACACATCATTTTTGCATTCCTATTGCTTTCTTGACCCACCCCTCGCTATGCAAAAAAAATCATGTAGAAAATGCTCCTGCATTACTCAGCTTGTTAAGAAATATGTGCAGGCATATAGTTTTTAAAACCAAAAATTCAAAAAAATAAATAATCCATAAAATTCAGATAATCACAAAGATAATCAATCCCTAGTGCTGAAGAAAATTCCCCAAAATACTCTCTATGACCTAACTGATGTCACCTAAATCTTTTTGACTGTTCAAAGTCTACAGAAAACTTTCGGAAGGTAACACCTAGATATTGTAATTGGAAGCCTATAATTAACTCTAAATTAAATTGCACTGACAGCTGTGTTTAGGGAGAATCTGAAGAAGGGGGCACAGCATCCATACCCTAAGCCCTGTAAACCCTGTTGTCTTTTTGTTATTGCTAGTTGGTTTAGGGGAAAAAAAAAAGTTAAGGAAGTCATTATGTAAATATCAAGCAAATGTTATAATATACCATCAATCTTTTCCTGCATAAATTCAGGCAACGACCTTCAGAGTTTTGCTCCTTCATGCTGCATTCTGTAAAATGTGAAGCTCTATCAGAGTTTAGAACTCCCATTAAGGATTTTTGCCCTTCCTGGGATTCCTGCAAGTTACTCCAACTCATAAAAAAATTCAAACTCTAGGGTCTCCACACTAATGTCAGACTGGCATCTCTTGATTTTGTGTCTAATTGCCTATCGGAAGGAAAACTAAAGTGAGGCGTGATGAACATAGCTATAGAATGGGAGAAAATTCACCGCTTCCTTTTCTACTCGCAATGGAATGAAGGAGGGTGCTGCTTATCTGAGCTTCAGGCAGCTCAAAAAGCAACAGAAATGCCTGGCTGATACATTATAGTTTAGCTCCAGAAGTCAGACATAAGCCTGAACAGTGCAGAGTACAGAGCAGTGCTTCCAGATCCTTCCAGATCTGTTTCTTGGCTGGGTCTTGAACTCAGAGGTTGCACTGACGAAGGCCACGATTTCCTGAAACCTGAGCAGAAGGTAGATGGTAACCAGTCCTCGGCTAGATGGTATTAATGAAAATCTTCCCGTCTCTACTCTGTCTGCTTTAGGCTTCCAAGTGACTGTAATTTCTAAATTTTAAGAAGTTATTGCCATGAGGAAAGTGTATTACTTGCAGAAGTTGAATACAAGCAACATGGAGAGCAGCCCAGGGGCACTATAAAGACTGAGGTAGGGGATGCGATGGCCTCGCATGCCGTGTTTGCAACAGAAACAGCCTGAAGGGTGTTAGTTACTCAAAAGTGTAGAACAAATTGTATCCACATGAGACTGAAGTGTTAAGGACAAGACCCTACTTATATGAGCAAAGGACTTATTTACTCATATACTTACTTATTTGGGTAAAAATGTAAGGCATAAAAAAAACTCAATTTCATTTTTTTTATTTCAAATTAAGATTGAATTGGTTAAATAAAATTGACAATTAGAAGTGGCAGAAAACTACAGAGACATTTGGAACTGACCAGTTGATCATGAAGGCCTTCATTCTTGATCTGAGCTTGTTTCACCTATGTATTTTGGCTAAGTACAGCTTTAACCAAAACCTAAGTTTAAAAGATCACTCTGAGGTGCCATACCCACTGCATCAGCGATGCTGAGAGGATGTGCTCAGTCTGAAGGAAAAGGATTTCTTTCATGGACTGCTTTCCATCTCACTTTTGCCCAGAGGCCTGAGATTTCAACCAGGATTAATAACACAGAGTTTCCAGACAGTAAGAGGTTCTTCCAGCCAACGGTCAGATTCACTGACACAGGCACTTCTTTACTGTCTGCGAGGATCCGAGCCACCAAGGGCTACCAGGATTGAGCAAGCACCAGCAGGCAGCACTTGCCTTGCCAGACCGGGATGGATGGTGATGGTGACGGGCATGGGTAGAAACAGCAACAGCAAAAACTTCTGATTAGTCTTATAGCCAGGGGTGAATTTAGAGAGCCAGCACCCAAGAAAAAATATTACTAAAAGCCATGGTGAAAATTCCCAAAGATTAATGCAATCTTGAGTGAAGAGTCCTCAAATTAAATAATGTCTTTCTAAATACGCAGAAACACAGTCTGGAGTTGTTCTTCCTTGCAAATGGAGACCTAACACATCTAATCTATGATGAAAATCAACTAAATTTTTAAGTCCATCAGTAAATTATTAGCTGTGATTTACCACCTTAAATGTTTTGAGAAACATGAATAACAAAAGCAGCTTGTAGAACTTCTAAAACGCGCATCCTCACATGCAGATGGAATCTCCTGCTTTTCAACTTGTACCCATTACCCCTTGTTCTGTCACTGGCCACCATCGAGAAGGGCTTGGCCCCATCCTCCCTAAATTCTCCCCTCAGATACTTAGACATATTGATCAGATCTCCTCTCAGCCTTCTCTGCTCGAGGCTAAACAGGCCCAGCTCGCTCAGTCTTTCCTCATAAGAGAGATGCTCCAGTCCCTTAATCATCTTTGTCACTCTACGCTGGACCCTCTCTAGAAGCTCCACAGTTTCACAGTTTTACTTTAGTTTCTGGAATATACACATTAGAAAAACTGACGTCCCTGACTGCCACAGGATGTTCTTTCATTCTGTTTCCTTGGAGGAAACTCATGGACGAGCAAAAAGAACAACACATTTACTATCATTATTCAGAAAAAAAAAACAGTAGAAAACGGAGACAATGTATACTTGATTGCTAAAGGACTATTTAAAGTACCACAAAAAAAAAAAAAAAAGTAATTTGCATGTTGAAAGTCTTGATTTTAAAGACAGTTGATAACACTACTCTATTTCTGCTTAACAGAACATAACCTCCAATCTCTCTCTTGAACTCTTTTTACTACTTTAGCTTTCGTCTCAGAGACTTCATACCTTTATATAGTCTTCTCTGTTAAAGCTCATAGATAGCATTACGTGGCCACAAGATTCAAATGGCCATTTAGCTGCATTTTTATTTCCAAGACCTTTAGGAATCAAAAGCAACAGATACTTGGGGAACACTTACACAGTTTCTTTGTCTCAGCCCTTGAAGAATAAATGGAAATTGCAGCTATTTAGTAAATCAAATAACTTAATTCGTCATCATCATCTCACATGGAAAGGGCTTTATAAAATTCCTTTCCTAGGCAACCTCAGCTGCCTTTTAGCCAAATACTGTTTTTTGGTTTGGTTTGTTTTTCCCTCTCTTATGCTTCTCAGTGGTAGCTAACGGAGGTTCCACCAGTAAATGCAGCAGATTCGGGTTTGTTCTGATGCTACACGTCACATTACGCTCCTGGCAGCTTTTCTCTTCTGACAGGTTTCAGTCAATTCACTTTCATAGATTTCTGGCTCAATATTTCTGTATAAAGCTCTAGTACTGCAAATACTGTTTGGAGTTCACCAAATAAATTCCCTCTACTATTAAGCTGTCATCAGCTTTGAAAACAAAGCTTTTTCTTTATTTACAAAAATATAAGAAGTTGGGGTACTGTTCAGTGTAAAAGAATACTATGGCTTGTGAAAGAAACACTTGCCCAACCAAAAAAAGAAAAAAGAATCTAAAATGTTTTTACATTAAAAAAAATTAAAAATGTAAATATCTTTACTAATGCTTTAACAACACTTCCACTCATCACGAGGCAAATATATCATGTTTTACTTTCCTCCCTGTTTTCACATAGCACAAGATGTATTACACATAAAAATTAAGGCCCTATTACAGCAAACAATCCTGAATCCCTAAGGTTTCGGTAGCACTCCTAAATTGGGCCTAAGAGATGTCAAATTTAGCTTCCTCTTTGCGTACGTTTTTATTGCTTCCTACCATTAGTGCAAATATAACTTCTAGTAAATCATGAAAAGTGATTTCTTACACATTAGTCTTTTCTGGATTCAGATTGTGAATATAACAAAAACAAAGAAGCCCTTTCACCCAATAAATATAATTCGATATGAAGGGAGAAGGGAGAAACAGTGAGAACCTCAAAACTAAATGTATAAGCTCCACAATAAAATAATAAAAAGAATATCCGAGTTGGTATGGAGCACATTAAGAAATACATTAATTAAAAATTTAGTCTGTTGGTACTGCAGAATATTTTTTAAAATGATGGTTAAAATTCTCAAATTGTGCATGTGGCTCATGAATCTTTTTGTGAATTTTCTAATAAACTTGGCAACTAGTTAGTTTGCTGTGTTGCTGTGTTTTAAAACGGTTCCACGCTATTGAATGTTTAAGAAATATTTATGGCATAATGCAGTATATTCCTGACGCTGAAGCAATCATTAGGCTCTGATGTTCATCTATTTTATTGACCTCCCCGCAGGGAGCTTTACGGGCATACTATCATGTCAAGGTCACAGGATTAAGTGAGCAGTGATGACATTAAACAAGCCTTTTCTGTATATTCTAAAGGGTCTTCCCAAGTTACTTAAAATGCCATAAACATAAATAGTCTTCCATCTCTGCAACACACCCACGACAGAGGACTTCAAAATACAGCACTCTTGAGCAATGGAGCTTCACAGCCTAACCAACAGCCCATATTATTGACAAAAGATATCAATATACTGGAGAGCACAAACACTAGGAGAAGCTTGCAATTTAAGTCACCCTTAGATATTTTACGTCTGTAAGGGCACAAGAAATATATTTACGTATATAAGAAATATATTTATGTATATATCAAACCTCTCTGTGAACAGATATCGCTGCAAATAAAAAAGAGCTTACCAGGTATGAATAACAGCAAAGCATAATAAAATAATAAAATAAAGCAGAGAAAAATAAATGCTTTAGTTTGCATGTAAGTGCTGTATTTTACATGTACCGAATCTATATAGGTTGTGTAAAAACAAATGATAATTACACTTAAACCTATCCAAGACTTCTAATAAGTATCTTACCATCCTGAGTGATTTAATTACTCCTTAATAGTACACTGTGCACTACTGCATTTATTTTAGTGGGAAGGAATGAAGTATTATCAAGCAGAGTAACTTTCTTGAAGTCAAGGGAAGTCAATGACAGTTATTGGGTGTCTGAATTGACTAAGCTCATTCTTTTCACTCCCCCTCTTTTTTTCTTTTCTCTCTCTTTTTTTTTTTTTTTTTTTTTTTTAACAGTAATAGTTACTTGAAAGGGACTCAGCAGATTGGGTAAAGAGCTTTAAGATGCCTGGATTTAAAATAATCAAAGGAATCAGCTAAACAGAAAAGATTTCCAGATGCAAAAACTGACAACAAAGGAAAACTGGGCACATCCTCCACTTGGCTGGTGCTCTTCCTTGCTGAGGGGACCTGTAGGTGCCCCATGCAGGCCCCAGGCCTACCCCATGTGGGGGTTCTCCAGTGAGAGTATCAATAGGCTGTTCTCTGCATTCAGCTGCATTCCACATTTCCATTACCACCTTCAGTGAAGAATCAGAGAAAACTGATAGTAACACCTGAGATGTGAGAATTGTGAGCATGATGCAGGAGAATATTAATTGTCTGTATGTCCAAAATCTGTGAGATGAAAGAAAGGGACAACAATCTTTGTTATAAACAGTTAGGAGCACAGATACAAATCAGGAAGTGATTTTCAAAAGGTAAGAGTGAGTTCCAGTCTGCAAGTTGCTTCATGACGTGCAGACTGATCATCCAGTCTCATGTGAGGAGGCATCACTGAGACCACAGCGTAGCAGAAACAGAAATTAACAGGTCTGCTCTATACAGCACTGTTGAGGCTTCACTTGCAGTGCAGGGTCCAGCTTTGAGCACTGCTTTCTAAGGGAGATGGAGTCACACTGGAAGGAATCTAAAGAAAGACGCCACAATCAGGCAAGATGTAGGTAATTTGGCCAGTGAATTGAAAGAACCATTGGCCTGGTAAGGACAGCAGCCCCTGCAGGGACTGTGCCAGCTCCACAGACTCCAGGAAGAGCTGGCTTTAAAATCAGCTACAACTGGTCTAATTTGTAGCAAAGGAAAATAACCAATAATGTCTATGTAAGTTCAACTATAAAGCTAGCAGAGAAGCAAAACAGGTTTCCTAAGGTGTTTGCAGAATTTCACTTTCTTTCCCCCCTCAAAGAAAAGGGGATATAAAACATGTGATAGGGATGTTCTAAATTATGCCTGAGTCTGTGCCTGAGGATGATTTAATCCTGAGTGCTTTTCCATCCCCCAACTTGAATGTCTCAAATTATTTTACAAACATATGGTTCCACATAAATATATTTCATACAAAAAAGTACAAGGCATTAATTTTTTCAGGGAAGGAAAGATCAAAATGGCTCCACTAGGATTTCTTCTCGGCTATAGTTTTGCATTTCTGATGATTCCAACAAAAACTAACTTTATCAAAACGCTATTGATGTTTCTCTAAGAAACAAATATTTTCTAAAGCTTTTAATTTATATCTATAATCCAGCTGAAGCACCACATGAGACAAGAATGCTAGACTGCAATAATACTATAACAGTTTGGTTTAACTTTATAAATATGATGCTAAAAAAACTTCTTGGAAGTACAAAAAACACCTTCTTGGAATATTATCGATGCATTTTGATGTTTTTTTCTTTTTATTCTTTGGTTTCCATTCTTACAGATCGAGCACTATAGGAAAATTCACTTCTGTACTGCACAGACATTATTAGATTGACACGTGAGGCAAGTCTGCCTGTTGCATGAGAAATTTCCCCTTCACGTGTTCTCTGCTGAGCTGCTGGCACTCCAGAAGGCTGTGCTGCCGTTCAGACTGCTTGACAGGCTTGAGAGGTGGACTGAGAGGAACCACAGAGGGAGGTACAAAGCCCTTCCTCTAGGAAGGCCCTGCTGGCTAGGGGTTGACCTGCTGGAAAGCAGCTCCGTGGAGAGGGATCTGGGAATCCTAGGAGATATTCAAAAACTGTATGGTCAAAATTCTTAGAAGTAGGAAAGGTGACCCTGCTGCAGCAGCAGGGTTGCATTAGATCTCCAGAGGTCCCTTCCAGCCTCAATCGTTCTGTGATTCTGTCTAAATTGGAGGTAGAGAAACTGTTAGTCCCATCTGCTGACACTCATTGCAGAGGCTGTTTCCACTGCAGGAAACAGGAGCAGAAAAATGAAGGGAGACAGCTGAACTTTTGATGTCCTACTGAGATAAGGAAACTTCAGAACTGAGACTGACTGAAACTGAGATTGCTCAAGAAATGCTGAGTTGAAAATGTAAGGAGTCTGTGAAAGTATGAGATGGAAATACCATGTGCAGTTCCTGTATTCCTACCTATCCATGAACACTCACGTACAGCTGAAATTAGATTATTGGGCTAGATGGATCCCTGGTCTGAACCAATGCAACTGTTATCATCGGTGTACTGGAAGACTGCTGTGTGTGCAGGTGCTACTTACCACTAGGCTTAAGGAGAAGCAACAGTCCTCAGCTAGTTAAGGCTGACCTTTCTCTCAAAATATATATATTCTTACTGCATTAGTAAGACAACGACATGTAATTTGGATTTCTGTTGTGATTGTTTCAGTTGAAGATTCTGCTGACATCTAATAGATGTTGTTTGTAAACATCATGTAAACACGTAAACATCATCCAGATGTAGTTTGTAAAGCTTAAAGAGAAAGAACATGGGCATATATTTCTTCTGCATTTGCCATGGAAAAATAAAAAAAGAAAAACAAGGAATGAAGAATAAAAAGAAGTAAAATGAAAAAAGAGGATAAATTAATTCTCTACTGCACAAAAATTCTATGAAAGTAAACACAGAAGCCTTCCTCCAGTGTCCAATAAATAGTGCTGTCCTTCTAGTGACAAACAGATCTTTCTCTTGAAATGAATAGCTCTGCTCTGATTACCTTGCATTACCCAGCACTGGAAAATACTACCTATTTTCGGAGAGAGTGTTTACATCAGAGAAGATAATAGTAATAATAAGCACTACAGTCCAAAAAAAAAAAAAAATGTCTTGCACAAATGCAGAATTATGTCACACACAAAGAAAATGATGCACGCGCACAGCCTATTTCTGGCCACACAGGACTCCTTTCTTGGCAAGTCTCTCTAAGCTACATATAGCAACTCACATATAACTTCCCATCCTTCAGAAATGATGTTGAATTCTTCCAGTCTCCTATATCCAGCAAGATCTTCAAATATCACAGCACCATTCGCAAGAGCTCCTTCAAAGACTCTGCCTGCCCTCACAGTTATCAGCAGGGAAGGAAAGAGCAACAGGGTGAGAAGTGGATATAACAAAACTGGTGCAGAACAGCAAAAGCAACATAAACTTTAGGTGGGATAGGAAAGAGAAAAAAGGGATTGTAAAGAGCAAAATAACTCAAAAAAAAAAAAAAAAAGTGATCAGTTCAGAGAACTAGTAACACACTTACAGCTAAATGGAGAAGGGTATGTCAACATGCCAACCCAACATCTGTTGATATCATGTCATCTTGAGTACTGTAGTTAAGTATGAGCAACAGACGGCAGAAAAAATATCTTCTTCATGATTTTGTCATGATAAAATCACTCTGGAACTAAATATTTGGAACTTGTAACCAAAACAGCCCACGGTAAGTGGAGAAGAGTGCAGCTTCTGTGCGACTAACCTGGGGAAAGATCTGTTTTAAAGAGAATTATTCTCCGGGACTTCCAGGAACATACTAAATTCATGGCTGTTGGAAAACATATGGAGAAATGCAGAACCTAAACAGGCGTTCAAGCAGGTGTGTCAAATATATTGCTGGATCCAGTGGGCTGGATCTGCTCCCACATCTTTTCCACTGTTCTAAAGCTCCCTTTGCAATTTATATCTAGCAGTTAAAATGAGGAAGAAACGAATGAATAGCTGAACCAGATGAGGGGGTTCTCAGGGGGGACAGGATGGGTTCTCTGCCTCTCTGAACTTCCCAGGACGGCAGCTAGTAGAGTGATGCAGGGCGAACACACCACAAGCTGGGTATAAGGGAAACCCCTTTTTAGTAAATTCTTGTGATCCGGTCCCTCTCGCTGTAAACTGGAAACATTTGGTTTAGAAGTCTAAATACTCTGATCTTCCCAGAATCACCTTATTGAACTGCCAGGCTCTATGGGCTCAGGAAAGGAGCGTTCTCCTCTTTCAACCTCCTCTCCCCCTCACCCCCAGCAGAGCCCCATCCCTGCGGGAGCACAGGCTGCACTGAGAGCCAGAACCAGCTCTCTGGCAAGAAACTTTGTATTTCCAGCCTGTTTCCCTAGACGAATTTGGTCTTCACCACAGAATGAGTTTGACAGCTCTGCCCTCCACCATGAATGATTAATTTGTTATGGGTGTCTAGTTTAACCAAAGATGGATTTGAACAGAAAGAGCCCTCGTATACTTGCTGTTTGGTAAAGCTGCTTTAGAGTAGGTGGAACCTCCTTCATCAAATCACTGAAAGCAAGGGGACCGACTCTCATTTTTAAATGTCATTTTTCTCATTATAGTAATCCTCCCGAGTATATCGGAACTGATAACACGACTGCGACAAGTATTTCATGCTTAGATTTAGAATGCAAACTGCAACTCAGAACCCTTTGCATTGCCCTAGATTGTCTTCAACCTATGGAAGCTGTAAGGCATATACACATTAGGTCCTAAATAATCACATTTTAAAAAGTAATAACAGATTAAATCAAGCAGCTGATATAAGACACTTCAAACAAACACCATCACAGGATACTATCCAAAATACAGGCATACATATGGCTAGCAAAATATTGACTTGTGCATATACATAGGTTTTACTAAGTCTTTATTTATTTAGTTATTATTTTTAAGAAAGATATGTATGGGGAGAGGAGCAGATGGGAAGGAAGAGAAGCACCATATGAAGCTGACAGAGAAGTCTGAAGGAAGCATATGCTGGAACATGAAGACCATAACCCTGAAAAAAGCTAAGGGTAAGTGCTGGCTTAAAGGGGCTTTGAACAATAAGCTATGAAATATCCTAAGAAATAGGATGTTGCATATTCACTCTGAATAAGTGGCAATGCATCAAAGAAATAACTAGCTCATGAATTTTGTTGTCTTAATAGAAAAGAAACATGTAGAATTCTATTTCTGGTTAAAAGCTAAAATTAAAAAAAAAATGAAAATAATGTTTCGGGTAGGCTATCATGAAGATACCTAAAAGCATCACAGTGCCAAATGAAGAAAACAAAATTAATTCAATCTAAGAGTAGAATCATGATTTAAACCAGACTAAACATATATTTTTAATCTATTATTCTTTGACTGAGCTATGTAGGAAAAAATTAAGATCACAGAGTAATTTCTTTTTGTTGTAGAAGAGATGCTCATATCTGAAAGAAACAGAGCAAAACCTATTTGGTTTTGATTTTAGTAAGTGAAGGGGAAAATATTTGCGAGGGGGAGAAGAAGATAACATTTTAGCAGTACAAAAGAAAGAATTTTTAAGAGAGTTATTTACAATATTTAGAGAGGTTAAACAATAAATATGGTCTCAGACCCAAAGCATCAGATTAGTAAATGTACAGATAGGGCTATACCTCACCAAAAGTTTCATGTGTTATTTTGTTGACTCTTATTGCTCAATATTATTCTTTTTCTTCGGACATTTCAAAACTATGATAATGTATTCCAAGTTCATAATTGGTAAAGGCTGTATGGGTTCACTCATCAGACCCCTGTTTTCTGCTCGGTACTCACAGTGCTACCAGCAGTTGAGTTAGTTCTTTGTGTCTTAATAAATGAACAAAGAATGAACTTTGTGGCACCTACAGATTGAGCACAGTAAATGCTGGGTGTTGTTTTCTGCAAAAACAATCACATGCAGTACAGTACAACAGGACCATACAACAACACAAAACTAGGAAGGCTTACACATTCACTGCATTGAATTCCAAACACAGGAAAATATTTCTGTACAGCTAGGTCAAATTTTAGAATCTATTTTATTTTCTATCACGTAAAAAGTTATTGAAAACCACCTAATTAACCAAAGTTTTTGCCTTCTTTTCGTAACTAGTTTCCTAAGTCCCCTCTCAACTTCCTGAACGTGAAACCTTTTAAATTTGCTTGCTGAAAACCAGGGATTTTAGTCCTTAAAAAGGCCCATGTGGGCCTCTCTTACTGCGAATGTTCCCATATCTATCTGCTGCCATCCTAGTGCTGGCCACTCGCAGCCCAGATGTGGGACAATCCCCTGGGATTCGTGTGCTGGCTCACCCAACTGCACATGCCATGTGGCAGGGCCCGCGGCACAAAGCCACCGGCCTCCTCCTCGGCTCCTGTGAATGGGAAAACCCTGCGTGGAAACCCTCCTGTGAATGGGAAAACCCTGCGTGGAGGCCTCATCTCGTAGCCACCTCCCCACGTGCGGGGCCAACGAGGCCAAGGGCTGCGTCTGACAGGGAGAGCAGGAAAACGGGAAGCAGGGAGCGAGCGGGAGGCAGGCACGCAGAGCGAGTGGCCTGAGAGCAGTGAAACACAAGTGTATTTCGTTTGGTATATGAAATTTGACAGCTTTGCCACATGTATCAAGTAGCTTCCTGGTCTCTGGATAACTACCATGGAGTAAAGTGAGGAATAAGTCACAGCAGTGAGTGGTTGCCACTTAGGGCTTTTCAAATATATAGGAAAGTTGCTAGGCCCAAAGAGGAGATGTTCTTCACAAATTAGTGACCAACAACAAGAACTGACCTGCATCTGCAAAGTGTCTCTAACCACTCGTGATCCTGAGCAATAACTTTACTCGAGATTTTGGAGACATTAAAGGAACTGAAGCTTTAACAAAATTTAATCAGGTTGAAGGCTCCAGATATACAGTTTTAAACCTCAACTGGAGATGACACAAGCGTCCATTATGGACCAAGATGGCTTTGAATTAACCATATCATAATCTTTTAAAAGCAATTTTTTTTTTTTTTTGTAATTTCCATCAGAATGTCTTTGATGTTAGACTGTAGAGAATTTCTATAAGGACTGATTTTCTTCTATGCTTTCTACCACCTTAAAAACCTATGTATTTCCATCATCAAGTAGGCAATAGCAATTCCTCTGGAAGATATAAGGATGATGAATATGAAAAATTACATTTCTTTTTTTACTCTAAACAACTGCAAGAAGCAATTAGACAGAATGACAAAAAGCATGAACAGTATAAATGGTATTTATTAAACATTATTATTTTTCTGTCAAATTTACTACTCAGCATCTTTTCTAATAAGCCTAAACTCTAGACATGTATTCAAAATACCCTCATATAGATTTTTTTGATATATTTATCTGTAGTAAAGATTATGCATCAATATATCAGTCTCAATTAGATTTACACTGAAAATATTTTTCCAGAAATAAAAGAGAACTTTCTGCTCTGCTTGCCTGATTCGAAGCATTGGCTCAAACAGGAAATTAAACTATAAAAAAGAGATATTTGGAATTAGATGTTCCTTAATCTCTCCCTCTCTCTCCCCTTTTTCTTTCTTTTTTTTTTCTCTCCTTTTTAGCTCTTCTATTTAAATAAATAGTCAAGTATTCATTGCTGAGAATGCAAACACAAGAACAAGACTTGGCAGTCTCCAGTTTGGCAGACAGGGCACTCACATGGCAGACCCAGGTTCAAGACCTTGCTCTGAATGAAGGAAAGGAGCAATTTGAGCCCGCGTCTTCCATGTGAGGGTCAGCTCTTTTGCCACTGGCTATTTCTGTGAAACAGAACAACAGGCTCTGTTCTTAATATGAGATATGAAAATGTTTAATCTCATTTCTGTGTTGAGTAGAACAAATTTTTAAGAAGTTTTCAGCATAGCTCTGATTAAAACCTCAGTTACCATGTTACCACTTACATTCAATAAGAATTATATATTTAGAATCAAGCTTCTTTTACAAAAGCACCCGCAGAATTAAGCATGCACTTTAGTTATGCCCAACTGTGCATCACTCTACATTTAAGTACACATACAAGTTTCGAATTAAGCATGTAAGTTTGATTATATGTGGCTGTTATTTACTGGTCTGCTGTCAGAGTTAAGATTTACTAATGAATCTTACCAATTTATTACTTCAACAGAAAGGCTACACGGAGAAGTGACCTTTGACAGCCATTGAAGTGATCTGGTTTTGATTGTTACTTTAATGCTGACTTACTCCTTAACGTTGGACAAGTTATCTTGCCTCTCTGTTCTTTATCTCAGCCTTCCTCTATCAACATCTATATAGGAAACTCTCTTACAGTCTCATCTACAGCATTTAGATCTGAAAGATCCTAATACGTAAGTTCCAAAACCTCCTGATAAACAAACAATAAGACTGCACTATCTTATTTATATTATGTTAAAAATATTACAATATTTATATTATTATTTACTATTTTATTTAAAATGTGATAAAATATTATGTCTTCAATCTACAACAGACTTTGATCTGTGAATCTTTAAGTAAAGAGTTTTTTTCAAAGAAATGGTGAGGAAAAGACTAACAATAGAAGATACATTTCAGCAATACTAGCTTCTAACACTTATATTTCACATAGACAACGACTGCTTTGTTTAAACTTTGAAAACTACATTTAAAAATCATGCATTTTATGTTTGCCTCTTACCTGTGAGAGACAGCTCCCCAGGCACCATGTTTGTTTGTGAGGATGTTGAGTATCTTCTGTTTTAACTGATTGGCTGTAACATGATCTCGATGTTTGGCAGCACTGATAAGGTGATCACACATCTTTTCCTCCTCTCTTCTATCAGCAGCATATTGAGCACACTGTGACTAGGAATAAAAAAAATACGTTTATTGTGTTTTTGTAGATAAACTAGTTAGGAACTACCTTGAAATAATAATTTCCTAAATTTTTTTACATATGTTCATGATCAACAGGCCAATTAAAACAGTTAGAGGAGGAACAGGGCCCATCTTTCAACTAAATCAGTTTTGTTGTTATGTATACAGAAAGAAATTACTCATTCAATTATAACATTTAGAAATATAAACACCAATGGCAAAGACAACTGAATTGAAATGAAATACATTTACCTACGGAATTCTGCATGTATAAATGTGTCTGCCTGAAAAGTTGCTCTTTATCTGGAAAATTTTCAAGTGTTCTCAGGAATAACATACTAATCAATTCAGTATTTTCAACTTACAATCTGTCCTGCAGAAAAATATTAAATACATTTGCTTGACTTTTAAAATGCTGTAAGATCCACAATTAATAATCGTTTTCATAACTTCATTATTATGGATACTAAAAGGAAAACTTCTTTAATTATCAACTTAGAGAGCTGCATTTTCAGTCTTATGTCACAATATGAAAAAATGTTGTCTACTTGAATATAAATTCTAAAAAAACCCTAACATTTAAAAAGTTACTCATCTCTCCAAATGAAAGAAGGATCTATAGTTTCATCATGTTTCTTTAACAGATGAATGCTGTGGCTTCGGGTAAATTTGTTATCTTCAGGTAAATTCACTTTCAGGAAAATTTGTTTCTAAAATTGTCAAAACACTAAAAGTATATTTTAGTTTGATGAAATCTTTTTGTATAACTGGCATGATACAATTTTGCTATTTCTTTTTCCAAAACCACATTAAGTTCAAATTTCTCCTTCTAGTAGAGATTCTTTTGAAATGTCTAAGCGAGGCAAATGCAGCCACAGCAGTTAAAAAGACATAATTTACAAAAGCTAAGTTACTCTCAAAATAATTTGAGAGTAATTAAAATTTTGTCAGTAACGTAAAATTCTGTCTCAAAAATAACAGCTCGTTTTAAAAGTGCTTCTTTAAAAGGGAGACCTACATTTTTGCACTCACCGATTTTAGAACCACTTGCACCATTTTAGAACATGTTTAGCCAATACTCAATACAGTTACACTTAATGAGGAACAGACTATAAAATTGAGGTACCTTCATACTGGATATTCGTTTATTTTTTGTAAGTCTGCGCACTACATTTTCACCACAAATCAGCATTTGGTAAAATTTTCACAGTGGTCCTTCTACTGGGTTAAAGCCCTTATTTCCAGTAATCTATCTGGAAAAGAAC
The DNA here is from genome assembly GCF_003342845.1 of Nothoprocta perdicaria. Taxonomy (NCBI): domain Eukaryota; kingdom Metazoa; phylum Chordata; class Aves; order Tinamiformes; family Tinamidae; genus Nothoprocta; species Nothoprocta perdicaria. Next base: position 1,480,666 of record NW_020454505.1, read on the forward strand.
CATCGTCCCACTCCTTCACAAAGGGTTAATTCATTTTTCAATTTATCTTCTCGTACAGGGAAGCACCAATTAGTACAATGATCTGCCTCGGTAATGAGGTTAATATTTCACCAGCTCACTGGACAGTAAAATTAAATTTTCATTTTTCTTCCTGAACAATTATCAAGGTTAACAAAATGAAAGTTAACCGTGAAGCGCCCGTTCTAGGAGGAGCCTGCCCTGCACCCCCCGTAACTGCAATTTCAGGACAAACTTTACATGCTTTTCCGTGGCCTCCCCCCGACTGGCAACACAGTAACTCGATGCAACGGGGGCAAAATAATTGCTTCCATGATGATTTGATTAAAGTTTAAAAGGTAAAAATAAAATAGCCACTCACTTTTCCTGCTGAGAGCAACAATTAACATGTACTAAACCTGAGAACATATACCGATACAGCTTATTAAAACAAAGTGACGGATTTACAATTATGCAGCAGAAAAGTACCAGGAAACCCTTTTGTCCTCACTACTTTCAAGTAAGGTCGATAATAAAATGTTCAGTTATTTACCAAAGGTTATTAAAGACAATACACAAAATATCTTTCAGATGTTAAAATCCTGCAGATTTTAAGATATACACATTTAAGATTCCTATTTTACACAGGCTACATTTTGTAATTTTCTTTTGACTCACAGATTTTATCTTATTCATCTAGAAGCGTAGCTGAGGTTTTTCATGTGACAAATATAAAGAAAATTTTCATATTTGAAAAATGTGTTGGTTTCTTTACTAGACAATAAGATTGACTTAAGGTTATTCCTTTAGGGAATTTAGTTAATATTCTAAATCCTATTTGCTAACAGAAGCTGGAAGTTAATTGAATATTCTCATTTTATCTAGAGTTCTGACAGATCTTATACCTCAATGTATTCTTCAAAGAGCAGATAACTCAATCTTCTATTGTCATCTTAGGTTACTGCATGATGCTCTGATAAATATCAAATGTTATTTATTGTTGAGGCAATATGAAACTTCATTCTGACATACACTTGATTGCAAATGTGATTTTATCTAAGTTCAAAATATCCAGTATGTGCCTGGTAATAAAGTTGTTGCAATCCCATATGACAAGTGTCTCCTGCCTGGCCTGACAAATTGAAGTAAAGGTTATATGTACCCAAAATGACAGCAGATATCTCTCTGTCTCGTACTCTTCAGCTGGGTCAAGGAGCACCAGAACTAGTACATCAAAGTGTACATTTGAGAGAGCTGTTTCAATGAGATAAAAACCTCATCAAAACTAAGATTACTGGATCCTATTTCTAGCCACCAGGTGCTTGTTGACATTTTCTGACAGATGAATAAATTGATACAGCTATTTATTATCATCACCACCACTAAGTCAGCCTATCTTAATCCTAATGTTAGGTCACTTGAGCTTTAAAATATGTGCAAGTAGGTGTGTGTGTGTGTGTGTGTATTTATTTATTTATATCTAAATGTGTGCAAACACAGGAAGATTTAGAAATGTCGACAAACCCTGACACCAAAATGCTGTATAAAAACACCATAAAACATTAAAACATGAAAATACACATTATCAATAAAGTCACATTAGAAATGAAATTTGAACTTTATTCCATCGCTGTTACTTTGGTAAAGAGGAGTAAAATTTATCCTAGAAAAATCATCCAAAAATTAAATACTGAACAAAATAAATATTTTTAAAACAGCTTTTGTAATTTTGTATAATTTTCAAAAAACATATTTTAGGTTGTATGCTATAACATTTATGGATAAAAAAACAATTAAATGTTCACTGCTTTTAGGAGTAAGAATTAAGTACATTACAGTGTTATTGGATCCAGCTGCAGTTTACTCCTTGCAATACTTAAAGAAATAGATATTTAAGATAGATATTTTAGATATTGCCAATATTTAAAGATTTCTAACAAGTATCAAAGACACACAATATCACATTTTAATACCTGTTTTAGTAAGCAAATGTCCTAAGAGCTCAAAATCCAAAATGTTCTGCCAAAAGTATCATAAAAATATTTTTTTTTCGAAAATAAAACTTCTGTATCTGTTATTTTTCAGGAAGTACCTTAAGTGTACTGCCCACTTTTCTTTTTTTACTAAATTCATATATGATGTTGATAAAATCCAGCAAAATAATTGTGATTTGCATTGCTACTTGCAGTAAATCAGAAAAGCTCTTTGGGAAGCTAAAGGCTCTGCCCTATCAGTTTAGCCGACATTCTGATTAAGGGATTTCTTCAAGCTGTAAATGTTTGCATGAATTTCAGTGAGGAGATGAGAAATTAAACCAGCTACTTGTGTTTGACATTTACCAAAGCTTTTAAAAACTAGTTTTGAAATGCCTTCAATGTAGTTTTTCTTTCCCCTGGAAAACGAATCTTTATTGTATGGAGTTACAGTCCAGGTGACAACTGAGTGAAAGCAGAGAAGCAGGACTACAGCAGCTCTCGGGCTTACCTCAAACTCCGCGTGCTTGTGCACATCTTCAGCTCTCTGTCGGTTCAAAATAAATTCTGCTTCGTTTGCAACACGTACTATATGGTCTTTCATTGCATGACATAATAATCTAAAACAGGGAAAATCAAAATTAACCTTTAGATTTTACTTCCTTCAAGTAAGTTCTTTCAGTAAATTTCCTTAAAATAGAAAACAAAGAAATTTATGAAACTAATGATATTGTCAAATTAGGGGACATGAAAAATATAATGTGTCCAGTAATAACACAAACAAACCAAGTGACACTGAAAAAACCTTTCTGTTTCTTATCAAAGGCAAACGTTTGTTATAAAACTATTGTAGTTCCAGTAGTTTTTAAAAGCAGTCTCAGTATGAGACCCACAAATATTCATAAATCATGAGACTACCCAAGAAAAAAAAAATCTATTAAATTCCACTAGAGTGGAAGAACTGTACCGTATGTCCAGGTTGTTATGACACTGGAAATAGACAGAACTTAAGAGAAATAGAAAAAATAACTTAAGTTTAGTCTGAGATTGAGAATTTCAAACACCTTAAATTAAGACTCTTGGAAAAACAGATCTCCAGATATTGTGAGATGCATAATAAAATTGCAGGAAAAAAAAAAAAAAGGCAACACAGTTTTTAACAACACTGGTGCCTTATGGAGCAGAAAGAATGGAACCCACTGCTTGCTTGATGGCCCCTAGAGCCCAGAGCCAAGATACCCAGTCTTTCCACACCTGGTTTGCTCTCCTTATCAGCAGGGAGGAAATGATCTCTCTGAGGATGCAGAGATCTGACGGGCCTGCCTGCTTAGGATCAGAATGAACCGTTTTTCTTTATGCCAAATTGGCACAGTCTGGGACTTTCCTTCTTGCAGCATCAGGGAAACACACTGCATTTCAGACATTCTTCTATTAAGAAAGTGAAATTACTAGCAAATCCCACCCTAACGTTGGTGCTTAGGAGCCCCAGATCTTAGAGGGAAATGAAAACTATGATTTCTGGGCCTTAAAGAGTAAGAGGGGAATGGCTTGAACTGTTTCCTAACCTGCCTTCCTTGGCGTGTTCTACTATCTGTGAAAAAATCAAATCACTTACCCTGAGCTAATGTTTCCTATGGAAAAGTGTGGCATAGGAGGGCCGAGTTTTGGGGATCTCTGTTTAGACATAAAGACTAACAAATCTGGATCACACTGGATATTCATGAGTAAGTCTTTTCCAACCTAACTCTTCACTACTGTTCTTGAAAATGAAGACTTTTTGGCAGGCTTTAAAGAACTGAAGATTAAAGTCTCCTCCATGGTACTCTTCAGAATTTACTTATTTAATCTACTCCGTTGGAAAATATGCTTCAGTATTTCATTACTGCTAAGTGTTCAGATTTTTGCTGTGAAGAGGCCAGCACAGAACTGAATTCAGATACAGATTTGCAGTGAGTGTTCATGATTTTAACACGCTTCTCTGAAATAAGAAAATACCAGAATTGAGCAACTTATATCCGCAATAAAAATTTTACATCACAGGTCTTCTTGAATTTTTCCGTATTTTTTTAATGACCAGGAATAAAACAGGATTTCAAAACTAAGCACACAGATAGATTTCAAGTGTCTAATAGCTGGACATCTCTCTGAATAACTGTATTAGTAAATAAATGAAGCACTGGACAAATTCAGTGTCTCTAAGTCTGCTTTTGCCCAGGCAAGCTTTTCAGTTCAGGATCATTTCTGGTGAAATAAAAAGGTTTCTTTAGATGCTCTCCACCTTCAAAAATTTGGTGAGAAAAGATCTAGACTATCTTAGATTCCCTGAAATTATTAGCTGAGACTCCTGTGCATTGCTTTTAAATCCCAGTAAAAGCATCTGAACTGTATTTGTCTATGAGCAGGTCCACAGACAGGCAAAGGAAAATATGGACCAAGTTCATCTTAGTTGCCCTTATTTGCAATAAGAAGTGTTCTTCACATTCTCAGAGTGTCCATTTACGCATTAAAACAACTACTGGGCACTTCGAATGGATCACTAGGGAACGCTGATTTCCGCAAGTCACAAATAAATCGCTTGCCAATAATCAAGGAAAAGATAAAAAATAAAATTAAAACAAAAAAACTGATAATAATTGTCCCTGGCTACTTTACAGAGAATGAGAACTTCCACAGACATGCAGCAGATGATTCAAATCAGATGGCTGAAAGTGCTGGCAAGCCCAGCTCCTTCTCCCACCCCACTCCCACTTCACAGAATCACAGACTGGTTGAGGTTGGAAGGGACCTCTAGAGATCACCCAGTGCAACCCCCTGCTCCAGCAGGGACACCCAGAGCACGGGGCACAGGGTGGCAGCCAGGCGGGTTTGGAAGATCTCCAGAGAAGGAGACTCCACAGCCTCCCTGGGCAGCCTGTGCCAGGGCTCTGTCACCATCACAGGAGAGAAGTTCTTCCTCACGTGCAGATGGAACTGCCTGTGGTTCAACTTTACACCCATTACCGCTTGTCCTGTCACTGGCCACCACTGAGAAGAGCTTGGCCCCTTCCTCCCTACATTCACCCTTCAGATCTTTACACGTATTAATCAGATCCTCTCTCAGCCTTCTCTTCTCCAGGCTTGACAACATGCACAGGAAGATCACTGTCATTTGAATATATTCCTGCTTCTCTAAATCCTTATCACATATTAAATATTAAATATTAAATTAATATTAAAATAAAATAATTAGCAACAACAAAAAACACAAAACCTCAGACTTTTCTGGCTTTAGAACAAGTGCTTACAACTATCCTGAGGATTCTGAAGGGAAAAATGACAATGATTCAGAAAAGATGGCAAACCAGGAAAATCTCATACTCAGTAGTGTCAAAGGCTGCCAAAATATCCAAAGAATCTATTTTCATGCACTGCAAGTAAGAGACAGGAATAAAGAAGATTTCTAAGTCAGCAATTTTACTCCTTCACTACAATACACGTCATACAAACTCTTTCCGAAACTATTCTTAGTTTATGAAAAATATGAAATTTAGCAAATGAAATATATCTTCAGTTTATAAAAATGTGATGGGGATTCTAGCCTCCAGCAAAGCTTTGGAAGGTCATTCCAAAATCTTTGACGGTTGAAAACCTTCTTATACTTTCCAATTCAAACTCATCCATCAATAGTCTTTACTTTTCATTTATATATATATATATATATATATATAAGCCCTTAGGCTTATAATTCTTGTTCCTTCTGTTGGCCTTCTAATATTCCATCTCAACCCCCATTTTATCAGGCTAAATAAACCAGACTATAGATATGCCAGACTAATTAGGAAAAACATTGCCTTGTGGGTCTTTATTCAGGTCATACATAGTTTGAATTCACCTTGAATTCATTCAGTGAATGCAAAGCTGCACAGCTAAAAATGTCAGTGTCATTCCAGTCAAGTTCTCAATTCTACTTACGCTATACAACATTTCCACAACCTATTACATTATATTCTATTTACACTAACACCCATCCAATTTTTGTTGGTTGCTATTGCAATCATCTGCTGAACTGTGTTTCCCATCAACAGCCTTTTCCTTTGAGGAAAAGTCAAGTCTCTGCATCATCCCTATCTCTGCAGTTGTATTGCAGTGACTCAATCCAACTAAGACACTGGCATAAAAATGCACATAGACTTGCTAAGCAGGGGCAAGATCTGAAGATCTGTTTTGTTCTGATCATGAAGATCATGTTTACTCTCCTTCAGAAATAAAACATACAGTCCTTATCACTGACAACTGAATATTTCCTGTGACTAAAATATACTCACTTTTCTCACTCACCTTTGTAAATCCTCATCCTGCCTTAGCAGAAATGCCCTCAAAAGACCTAGCAGATGGACAGATGTTGAGACAGTGATGAATCTGGCCTTCTGGTCAGGCTTATTCATCTCTAGACAAGCTGTATTCCTGAAGGGCTGGGGAGTTGTCTGAGAAGTGTCACCACAGGCTTGCTAGAAACTTTATACTCTTTTCTAGTCATCTGTGATTTGACCAAAAGAGACAACACATTGGTCTAGAAAGACTTTTGGCTAGACTATATGTGACAATTGCTGTTGCTTCACCACTCCAACTCCTGCCAGAACTGGAAGCCACGTGTGACTGTTAGGACCTTCCCCAGTCGAGCTGATCTCAATCAGCTGATGCAGAGATCCACGGATCATCAGCAAAACTCCTACCTCCTGGAGCTGCAATTCTTACAAAATAAAATAAATATGAAATATTATTTGGTAAATTATGATTTGTCTCTACAAGACAGACTCAATTTCTGCTAAATGCCCACAAATTTGTGAGCCACAGTTAAAGCTCCCTTAAGAAATAGGACTGACATATTTTTAATCAACTTACTTTTAGTATGGAATCCACCAACAAAGCACTCTGAGATTACTCCAGTGTTCAAATCCTGCTATATTTCTATGGGGAAATGAGTTTTCTACACTCATGGGCATAAAGTTTCCAGCTTACCACATGGAAAATGGAAAGAAAAAATGAGAATAAAGATATGCAGATGCTCTGAAATAAGAATGACAGAGCTGAAGTTTCTTCCACACCTAAAAACCCAAGAGTTTCAGATGTCACAATGAGAGCAGACCAGGTGAGCGTATGTCTCAGGACTTGCTGATATTTAAAGATGACTTATCTGCAAATATTATTTAGGAGGAAGGAAGGAGTTATTTTAGGACTCAGTGGTTTGCTTTCTTGAAGGCTGTCCTTGACAGGGTTACTTTAAAAGTCAAGAGAACTTACAGTTTAAGGGAAGTTGTGGAAAAGAACGTGCAAGTAATAAGAAGCCTGTGTATATCAGGGTTTTAAAAGGTTAAGACTGTGAAGTTTCAGACTCTGAAAAATAATTCAGATAAGAAGCCATAGCCTGGGACTTTTTTTTTTACTTTTTTTTTTACTTTTTTTTTTTCCTTCAGTCTTGAAAATAGTGATAAGAATATTCCCAGACTAGCTTGGAAACATATAAAAACATAAAACACAACACTTTTAAGATGTGCATTGGGATGGGTTGTCACAAGCAGTGCTATTTGTCTTCCTACCAAAAATGAAGGATTGGAAGTTGTATCTCACTATCTAAAAAAGCAGATCATTCCCAAACAGCAACTTTCAAAACAGATTACAAAACGAACATTTGTTATAATTTAGCTAAGGTCTTGCTTCCTCCACTCATTCCTGAAGTTCTGCCAACTCACATGTCCAGGGAAACAGATGTTCCTCACACTCCCTTTCATCAGATGCCCACAGCTAAGTCTTTTTTTTTCCAAGAAGCAGCCTGGAAATTTGCCACTTTTTCACCAAACACTGTTGTTTTTACAATTATTAATGGCACTCATAAGAAAGGAAACCTAATGTGGCACTTAGTATTTATAACAGGATGCATAAACTGATCTAAAGAGTTTCAAGTTCTACAAGATGAGGTGCTGCTATAAATGCTTAAAAAAAGTCCCATAAACTTTGGAAGGTAGTGTCTAGCATGGGATTTCTGGCAAAGGGCCAGTGATAAAGAATTTACTAGGGAAAATGCTGAAAGTAGAGCATGCGAAGACCAGCTACTGGAGTTCAACATGGGTATATTGGCAAGATAAACTTTGTGGAAGGTAACTGCAAATGCTTCAGAAATGCCACAGAAGCTGTAACAGACTTTGTGAAACTCGAGGTCAACTACAGAGGATCTACTCCTTTCCTAATAAAGATTTCCTACTTTGCTTAAGAATTTTTTAAATTCAGAGGGAACTCTCTCTTTGAAATATGGTGTACCCACTAAACACGCAAGATCAACAGTTACAGTGTCTACTGTCTACCGTCTACTCAGAGCCAATCTCAGCTTTGACATATGATGTGACTAAAAAAGGTTGGAAGGTGAGAGGATGCCTCAAAACCTGTAGCAGATCTAAGAACTGGGCTGTACTAACCCAACAGATGGTTGTTAACAACATTTGTTTCGTCCAAAACAGTCTGTTAGTCTGAAGGTTGAGCAAGCACACATGGAGCAAAGGATATGAGATTAGAAAAAAAGTTCATCTAACAGGGTATTCAAGATATTTCATCTCTTGTATCTCTGGTGTTATTACTTATGAAGTGCCATTTTCTGTGTGGATTTACATGTGCTGGATTTTGCATGTCAGACAGGCATGACAAGTCATTCTGGTAGCCCACATGCACATAATATTCATGATGTCTCAAGATCACAAGTTCTTCAAAGGGTGTCTTGCCATCTAACTGCATGTGCACATGTCATGAACAATAAACAATTGTTGAATGCCTCAACAATTAAAGACAACAGCAAAATAATAATGACTCGTTATTACGTGGCTCATTTCCCATAAACAAAGCAGAGCAGAACCTCTTGCCAAGTTGCAACAGCAGATTTCGGAACTGAGCATTTCTTGCAGTTAACCAACAGTACTAGTTAAGGAGTTAATTAGCAATTCATTTACATTTAAAGAAAAGCAAAGTCAGTCTGTTTAAACATCCTGTCACTCTTTCCAGGAAATTAGTGACTACTTCCCAGGCAACACACTTCAAAAAATGAAGGTCCTTGTGAATCTTAAGTCTATTCTGAGGTCCAGGTAGGTGGATATACCAAAGTATGTATTTTCATGGCTAAAGCCAGAAATCAGACTTAGATATAGAGATAGAATTACAGAACTGAAGCCTACAGTGGAGATTTGAGCTGAAGTATGATCTTGTGCTTTCTTAAATTTCAGTTGTGATCATACTAATCGCGCTATTCAAAATGAGGAAACCGTACAATAATTAAACTGAACTATTTCAAATGAAGCAAGAAAGACTAGAAGATCTCTAAAAGTCCCTTCCAACCTTAACCATTCTGAGATTCTGTGATCTTCTTCATCAGGCCAGAAATGTCTTCCAAGGGGATTTGCTCGAGACTTTTCTTGCTTAAGGTAGAAGTGAAGCCGACAAATCTACAGCTCCCTTTGGCCACTTTGGACTTTATTTATGTGAATGAAATCTGCCTTTTCTCCTAGCACCAGTGGCCATCTCCAAAGTCACACTCTTCAGAGATGGCAGAGAGCAGCTTGACAAGGATAGCAGCCTTGCAAGGATTTTCAGTACCATCAGATGCAACCCACCAGGTACCTTGGATTTGTAGGGGTTAAGTTCTCTCAAACTAGCCCTAACACAATCCTCATCTACCAGTGGTGGTTCTGCTCCCATGGGATTCCATTTACCCCTTTCCTGAATAAGCTGAGATCTGTTTTCCTAAAGTCTGTATTCTGTTCTTTCCTTCCTCACCCTTTCAGGATCTTGAACTCCACTATTTCATGGTCACTGTAGCCACGGTTGGCAGTAATTAACACATTCTATGACACTGGTTAGGTAATGTAAGAGCAGGTCTAGCTATGTGTCATCTCTGATGGTCCATCCTATGTGAAAAGTGATCCCAAACATCCTCCAGTAAAGAGCTGGACTGCAGGCAACTCGCCTACTTACACTTCCAGCAACTATCAGGAAGGCTAAAGTGCCCCTTGAGAACTAGGGTGTCTGATGCAGAAACTGCCTTGATGTTTTTAGGAAGCTTCCTCTGTCTCGTGCTTACTAAGCAGGCGGGGGGACGACAGGGGGGTGCTTTCCTTCTTGCTTCCCTGCCTGCATTTTCTTTTCCTGAAGAATTTTTATCTGTCCATCACAGCACTCAGCCATGCAGGCTACCCCACCAAGTGTTATTTATTCTAGTGATGTTGCTCAGTGATCACATATTCACCTGAGGTGGGTGTTCCTGTTTCCCTTCTCTTGTTCTCAACACCCTGTCCCTTTTGCTTTTGACCTTACCCATCACTACCTCACCGAACTGCAGGACATGGGCTCCTTCCCACATCATTGCTAAAGAAGTCTTCTGATGTTCCCTTTTACAGTCAACATTGCAGATACATCTAGCTCTTAGGAAGTCTATTTCCATTTATATCAAAATATATATCCTTGATATCCTTATCAACCTGATGTCAGTGGAGTTCTTGACATGTGTGATAATCTCAGTAACAGATACTCATAGCATGAGACTGATTAAAAGAAGCATAAAGTTCAAGATCATAAGCAGAATGAGAGCAGGTTTATTCACAATGTTATTCTCTACTCCCAAATTAAATATTTTTGCATATATTTTCATTAAAAATATTAATTGTAATCTATAGCCAGGGGCTCTTGTTATACTGAAGACTGGCATTTTTTCATAATATTTAGTAATTGTATAATGTATCTTCATGCTGTAAACCATTTTTATCACACCTCACTTATACAATAACTAGTTTATTTTATAGATGAGAAAACGTGATGCAGAGGGAACTTTTTAAATTCACAGACAGCTAAGAACAACCTCAGGATTAAATTTAGGCATTCCACCTCTCCTGCTTCTCCAAATTCCTGTATTTAGAAAATTCTGTCAGATTACAGACATGGTGGTGCTGGGTTTATAGTTGGACTTGATCTTGAAGGTTCTTTCCAACTCTAGTGATTCTATGATTTGTGCCCTCAATTTTACAATTGTTTGTCATTCAGATCTTCCTAGCAAAACATGATCTAAAATGAATACAAATAGAAACAGGCACAATAAATTGACTTATAATTAAGCCACAAGTTATTAAAGGGATGGGAACAAAGACAGTATACGTTTTAAAATACAACTGAAATACTTTGTTTCAGAACATTTCTAATAAAGTCAATGATCAGAAAGGAATTCAAATGCTTTAATGAAGAAAAAAAAACACTCAGAAAATCTCCTAATATCCATATATTAAAACAGATGTGTAACTGAAACTGTTAAAAATTATGATCCTCTACACAACATCTAATCCCTTTCCCACTCAACTAAAAAGCTTGTTCAAAAATGTTGATTTATTACCTATGTTTCTCAGAATCTTATCCAGAAAATCCTTCAAAATATTCTTAGCCTTCATTCTGCTTTTAAAAATTTTAAATTCAATCATTACTGCACAGCGATTATATGCAATTTTATATCCCATTAACCCTGCTTTGTTTTAATTATAAAGATCCTTTGTTAGATTCCTTTAAATGATCCAGTTTATAATTTCAGGTTGTCCTAGGGAGCACTTTAATTCAGCTGCACATTCATCAACTGTTTATGTCCTGTTAATTGTTGACAACTGCACAATTGCGTTCTCCAGCTATGATTGATGAATCGCATTCACAAGTTTAGCTATTAAGTAGAATAAATATTTATAACAATTTCCACTTAAAGGATTGTTATCTTTATCCCCAAAAGGATAAATTAAAAACGGATGGGCTGATTATAAAGTACAACAAACATTCTAGTAATGTGTACACACTTATTCTACGGCATGTTTATGACAGAAGTATATGGAGGAACATGTGTCTACGGGCAGTTTGATTAGACATTCATTTGACTGTATTTAAGTAGCAGTTATTAATTATTACTGTCTTTTGAAAAGTTATTGCTAGAGGGAAGAATTGGTCTATTGGTATCTTAATAATCAGAAAAACTATAAAAAATGCTGATATGGGCTTTTTTCAGAACAAGTATTTTCTCAACAGTGAGCATGCAGAAATATCTGACCTTACTATCTAATGCTACTGTAAACAAAAACAATTTACAAAAAAAATTCGCTCCAAAAAACAAAAGCTGATAAAATTAAAAGGAGTAGAACAGGTTTCCATGTTATCATCCAGGAACGTGAGCTTACTATAATTACTCACTCTATTATTGTGTATTATTTCTTGTATAATAATGCACAGTGTATGACCTACTTAGATAAGTCCTATTACTGTGTAAACCCATACATTACTTTATAGCAAGAAAAGATTTCCAGTTAAAGGAGCTACACTTCCAGATGGTATATACCATAATGTAACTGCAGTGCTTGCAATGAATCTAAGGGAATTTGTACCAACCAAAAATCTGATATCAAGACACATTCTATTCTCTAGATAGCAATGTTCCTATATTCTTATTCTCTGATATTTTCCAGTCTTCTTTTCATATGAACAACAACTGAAATAATAGCATGACAAAAAAAAAATTGTGCTGTAAAAAAAAGAGATCATTTCAACAATTAAGGTATTTCAGTATTGGTAATGACATACTATCAGGAAAAAAACAACAAAAACCAAAAAAGCACACACACAAATGCTAAAGTCTCTCCACTGGGCACATTACTATTACTATTTTTATTCAACTGCAAGTATCAAGAAATCTGGATTTGAGAAGATCTAATTTCCTGGATTACAGAATTGACACACATGACTCAAGTAGCTGCATTTGTCTTTGGCATTTCATGACCAGCAAGGCCAAAGACTGCCCTGTTACTGTCTGGTCGAAAGTACTGACAAACACTGCAAAGAGCAGAAGATGTAAACAGAAACAGCATTAAAAATACTTGAGGATTGTTAATAAAGCATCTTACCAACTTGCAAAAGCAACGCTGCTCTTATAAATGTGATCTTCTGTGTGTTACACAAGACGTAAATTGGACCAGAAACTCTAGATAATATAATTCCTTATGAACTGATAGTATAATGAAGGGCATCTGTACAATGAATGCTGTGCTCCTAAAACAGATGGAGCAGCAGATGGATTTACAGATTGGACTCCCTGGACTGTCTGGGTAGAACAACCTTGCTGCTCAGTAACATGGTGGTTCCACTCTCGAATAAACCTCGACCCGCACGCAGGGTAGCGGGGGGCTTTATTTTCTTTTCTCAATAAGCACAAATTTAAGAATGTCTACATTTCCAAGTAAAATATTTATTACACAAAATATATAAACAATAAAACTCTTAATTAAAATGGCCTCTTCATAGTCTCTTTGAACAGATGGTGAGAAAGTATTATCACTCAATGGAATAAAACGCAAAATGACTACTTGTTTAAAAGCTTTAAAATTAATTACCTTCCTTCATTGATGAGCTCAATAAATGCAAGTCCTGCATTCTTCTGAATAGAATTTTGCCATTCCTAAGAAGATAAAACATAACAAGATCAAAACTCAAGGATTTTAAACAGTATTTCTGGAACTGATCCAAACTCAGACAACTGCCTAAGGAGTTTGAATCAAGCCTGAACTTCTTAATTTATTGATTTTTTTTATATCAAAGGATAGTGACCTGATTATTCAAGCAATCTTATTTTCCTTGTCTGGGAAAAAAACAAAACAAAACAAAAATATTTCTCCAACTCATACAGTTCCTTAATGAGTATATGAGGTACAATAAAGTAGAATGGTATTAGCTACTCCATCACCTTACTGTTACATTGTCTACATTTGAACACATAAGCAGGCAAAATCCAAGCATCCTTAAGTTCATTCCTCATTTTTTCCCATTTTGAGTGAAAACAGAAATAGTAGCCAGTAAAAAAGTGAGACTTCTAAATTATTTTAATATTACTTTCCAAGGTCAACTTTGAAGCTTATGAAATAGTTTAATAGGTATTAAATGATTTTAATTAAATTCTCCATATATAATTAACAGCTGTTCGTTTCTGACAGACAACCTACTATCTCTATCCTACAAACAGATTTTTGACAGTTAAGCCAAAAAAAAAAAAAAAAGAAAAAAAAAGGAATGACATTCCTCCAAGTAAAGGTAACTTTCTTTTGCGATAATTCCTTAGGAACTATTAAACATTTAGCCTAATAGCCTAATAAATATTTCCTTTTGATTACTCGGAAGAAACCAACATATATTACCCAGATTAAAGCTCAGAAAGAAATTTTATAGGCTAAGACTTCAGATCATAAGTAAAAATGGATGGAGAGAGTTACAGCTACAGAATTTCTGCTTTACATTTTTTTTCCAGGCCTAAGAAGTCAAGACAGAAATTCCCAATATTTCCTAATCTGAGCAGTAAAATGGCTTTGCATAGAGTTAAGAAATTTTCTCCAATGATATTTGTGAAAACCAGCACAATTCTTCTTGCTGTTCCCACAGAAATCTGGAGACTTGGCTGAGTGGCATGTTTTTGAAAAAAAGTATATTCTTGTACTCACGGTTGGATTTATGAGAAACAAACTGCTAAAATACCTAAATAATGAACATACTCTCAATCCATATCTCTGCGGAAATCGCAATCAGGGGAGATGGGATTATCAGCACTCATGTCACTAGTTTATGGGCTAGAAAATCATTATGTCAGATCCACTGTTAAGAGGTTTTGATTTGGTTCTTCTCCAAATCCAGTAACTGAGGCCAGCAGCCTAACTGGAAGCAGTTTGGTACGGCCCAAAGCAACTCTGAGAGACTAAGAGGAAAAGATTCAACTGTGTAAATGTAGTTGTGTCATGTCATTTTAAGTGCATTAAGTTACCCCGTCTACCTGTGTCTTTTATCAGAACTTTCTACAAGACATTTATCAGAACTTTCTTGCTCATGCAAATGTCTCAGACACTTGAAGACTTCCAAAATGGCTAACTAGATTTTAGGTGACATGTCCCAGCCTCAACTGGCCTCACATGCAGAAGGAATGTCTCTGGCTCTCCACAGGTCAGGATTGAAAATGCTGTCATTAAAGTTGCCTTGCAAAGCAAGTTCAGATCACTGCGCAAACTTTAAGAACCGGGTTAAGACTTGTAGCTATGTGTTCACAGAATGTGAAGTGATTTGATTATGTTATCATAGTTTTCACAAAAAGCGTGCCCAGCTCTTAAGACAGAAGAAACTCAAACATATATTCATCTGAAGTATGGATGCAGGGATGGGGGCTTCAAGAATTTATAGAATCCTAGCATGGGCATTTAGTTAGGAGCAGCTAACTGCTTGAATAACGACACCACATCCCAAGTGGCTGTGGTGTGTTACGCATCTTCAGGGCATTAAAGCAAGAGCTGGGAGACTCTGCTGTGCATCAAAACTGCTCATGTCAATTATATGCAGAAGTAATGGAGGGCTTTGCCAAAAGCCTGTGCTAGGAAATTTCTTTTACAATAGTGGATTGTCCTCTCTTCCCTTAGGAAATTGTTCCCATGTTGTAGGACAGTAGGGATGGTCATGGCCATTAACAGCATAAGGGCTGATTCCTTTTCATCACAAGCAGAATACAGAAGGCTTAGAGACACTTTTGAAAATCTTCTTAAAAAATATATTGAACAACAACGTTTACCACTTTTTGTCTAGAATCAGGAAGAGGATACTAAATTTCATTTTTAATTGTACCTCTTTTTGAAAAGATAACCAGATATTTTTTTTCTTCACCATAACTAACTATTATAACTTTAGAGATTGAATTACACTATTGTCCAATGTGGATGCATTATAAATATTCTATTATGGAAATATCTAATAAAAGTCATAAAAAATGACTCTGACAGAAAAAAAATCAGGCCTAGCTTGTCCTCTTCCTCTCTTGTGATATTATTGTTTGAAAAGCATCACTGCATCCAGAAAGCAGCAGTATAGATTCCCTGACAGAAAGTACAGAGTGAATCCAGTTACAAAATTGTCTATGCAGGGAAGAGATGGGATGAATAAAATGAGAGGAGAGTAAATAGCTAAAGCTCCCAAGTAATGAATATAACTAAATACAAACATTACTTCAAAATGTGTTTTAGTTTTTCAATCCATAATTTATATTTTATGATTCTCTTATATTTTCCTAGCCTATTTTTTATGATTCCCCAGTCTCTATTACTGAGAATGTTTCTGACAACATTTGCAAATTTAGTGTTCTTGAATTGAACAGTGTGTTAAATTGATATCAGAAAAAATGCATAGACAAAAAAATAACTGTTAAAGGGCAAAAGAAACCAAGACAACTAAGCCTGGTAACCTTTTTTTTTTTTTTTTTTTTTTTTTTTTCAGTTTATATAGTATTTGTTTCAAAATCAACCTTTGCTTACAATCTCTTTTTGGATCTTATTCACAGTGATCAGCTATATATATATATTTATTTTATATATATCTAAATAAAATCTTGTGATACTATTTAAATCTAAACTATAATCTCACATTAAAAAAAAAGGTAGTCATCATTACGGTTTTCTTAATCTACAGGACAGCTCTCAAACTTTTCCATTTTTGTAAGGAAGCCTAAAATTCCTTCACAATTTTTAAGTTTTTCAAGAAGCTGCGGTTAGAGAGGAGGGACATCCATGCTCACCCTATACCCTACAGCTCTCTCACTATAAAAGTTAAAATCTTTAATCACTTTTAGCTTCTCTGGAACTTTCTCTTGTCCATATCTCTTATTGATTCTTTTTTTTTTTTTTTCTTTCAATCTAGCTTTAGCTATTAGGAACTCAGTTAATATTTCAGTCCATCAACTACTGTATTGTAAGCATATTTTCTTGGCATATGTACAATTCTATGACATTGATTCTCTTGTTTCTGCATCCTTCAGTATGTTCAGAGAATAGTCTTGTATAGAACAACAGAGATGTGACATTTCATTAGGATAAGGGAGAGGAAAATTTACATATATTTACAATTTACAGCAGGCATGTATTTTATCTTGGGTTTGAATTCTATGTTTTGAAGTTGTCTCAACATCACTAATAATTTGCTTTGGTTAAGAGGATTCAAAGGAATTGTTATGAGAATGAGTAAGTATTTCTTTATGGAAAAAAAATCAATAGGTATGAGCAGAAAAATTTGAAGTGAATTGTACGAAGTTGTAAAATTGTGCAATTTTAAGGTTAATTGGACTTCTCCTTCCATTCCTAGAAGAATTGAGTAAAGAAATTGGAGTCTTAAAACCTTCCACTACTGCTTGGAATGAGGAATCGCATCCAAGCATTCCAATGTTACTGCCTTCCACCCTGCCACATACACACACACGTATACCCTGCTGATAGATTAGAAATAGAATCTATTTTGGTTCTACTCTTTGAAGTGAATTTGAGGTCAGTTTTAGGGTTCTATGCTAGGTCATTCTTTCTTAGAAAGGACTGTTTCCCACAACCAGGAAGTTGCAGAATGACTGACAACATCCTCCTGCGAGGCAATTCTCAAGTCTTGGAATCCACTGGGCTTCTGGCCAAATCACAGAACAGAAAAAGAATGTGCAACTTTCACAACACAATTTATGAGAACATGGCTAAAAAAATGCAGCAAAGGTATTCAAAAGGTATTTAGATTTCACTTTCACATGGCTAAAGTCTCATTTTTTCCATGTTTTCTTGACTTGGGGTAACATGTTAATCTTTTTCTTTCTTAGAAACACATAGCCCCACTGTGCTTTGGATCAGAGACAGCAATTACCCATTTTTTTCTCCAAAATAAAGTCAAATGTCCTCAGAGGAACATTTCATTGCTATTCAAACAAAAAGAGAAAAAAAAACAACACCCATACTGGAAAAACATTTATGTCATCCAGAACACTAGATGGGCGAATTTATTTTGGTGATACAATATTAACCTTAACTGCTTTGTAGAAAATCTGGTACCTCTCCAGAATTTTTCCAGGTTACTTGATGACATGAAAAATAGTTCTTATGAGATTTTACAATTATCGTTAACATGTGGTGCTGCTGCATATGGATAACTACGACAAAAGGCATTGCAGTTAGTATTTGACCATTTTGGTGTTAGGGGGGCATAACAGATCTGAGGTTTTTCCCCAAACACCAGCAAAATGAAAACTAGGCTCTGATAACTACTGTCTACATTGTCTCCATGACACGAGTAATGAAAGCCAAGGAACTACGATATATTAATGAGTTATTGCATCCTCTCTCAGTCCTTCCCAAAATTCCAGGTGACCCTTGGCTTTCTAAGTGTTTTCATTTGAGCTATCTAAGATCTTCTTAAATGGTAGGCAACTAAATACAGAGTCGGAGAATACACCTTGGCAAATCAAAATATTTGGAAGGCACTTCTCATAGTATGCTTATCTGGCCTGTTTCAGCACAAATTTAGAGGAGGCTCAGATCAGCATTTCACAGATTGTCAATAACTGCAAATAATCTTTGACAAAGATTTGTCAGTGAAGGCCTCAGATGTTCCATGATGACCCATGTATAAAAATAAGATATTGGAGAGAAAAGGGCAATTGTTTACTATTAAAGATAAAATATATATGTACCTTTCTGAGTGGACAGGGGTTTAGAAAGGCATCTTCCAGAATAATCAAGAAAATAAAATTGCCAATCAAATAAAAATAAAACCACTGATGGTTTCCATTTGAAAGTTAAATTATAAGAAGCAGATGGAGATGAAGACTGAGATTGGGCTAGAAGACATTCCACAAATGGATGAGAAATTAATGCAAGGAAAGTCTGCAATACTCCTTTAACATAAGAAGACAATGCAAAATTCTGACCTTTTGGAAAACTTCCAGAATTTCAGAGAGCAAGTGAGAAACACTGAGAAAAAAAAAAACATTCTACTTCCAGAAGAAGAAAATTCAAAGGCAAAAGAGCCTTAAGGTTCTTTTAGCCTAAAAAGTCTATTTTTGTTGTATATGTTAGAATTCACTTCTGTTTATGGTAATTACATTTAGTATGTATATCAATATATTCATGTAGAGGTTGTGTTGTGGATTATGAGCAGTCCAAAATAAACAATGAAACATAAGCAAAGCAAATGTTTATTTTGTGACATATTTGCTAATGAATAGAGACAGAAGAAAAAGTTTGTCTGGACAACTATACAGTCCAAATATTAATATTAGAGAATATTTGACAATATTAAAGAAAGTTTGGAGTAGGGCGACAGATTGTTTTCAGTCACAGACTTTTCATATACTTTTTTTTTTAAGTTTTAACTTATTTTTTTTACCATCAAATGTCAACATTTAAATTTAATTTAGTTAAACTAAATGAATGATATGTTCAAATATTTGGAAGACTGAAGTCTTTGGGTGAACAGATAGGTGCTTTTCTAGCGATGGCTGGGCCAGTTGACAATGCAGTCCTCTAAGAGTGATGGCAACCTCCTTTCCACTAGGAGCTCACTCATTCAGGTAGTGCATCTTATTTCTGACACTCAAATTAACTCAGTTAATTTTGGCTGAAATATGATAAGGAAGGTCTCAGGAGATACTCTGATGACAGAATTTCAGGGTGTCAGTAATTTCCATTGAAAAAGGAATGTTAAGCAACAAAGTTAGTCATCTCTTCAATTTGTAATGATGGAGCCGAAAAAGGGCAAGTTTCCTACATGCTTCCTTCTTGTATCTTATTAGAGCTTGGGTATGATGGAAGCTGAAATGTTTAAACTTAAATTCATTTTTAAACAATAGTTTTTCTTCATCTAGAGTAAACGTGTATATTCTCTTATGTTTATCCTAAACCTCCCTGTAAATTAAGCTGAACGGTAAGATGTTCCCCTAGAGAATGGTTTCACATACCTGCTTAGTAAACAGAAAGAAAGAAAGAAAGAAAGAAAGAAAGAAAGAAAGAAAGAAAGAAAGAAAGAAAGAAAGAAAGAAAGAAAGAAAGAAAGAAAGAAAGAAAGNAAGAAAGAAAGAAAGAAAGAAAGAAAGAAAGAAAGAAAGAAAGAAAGAAAGAAAGAAAGAAAGAAAGAAAGAAAGAAAGAAAGAAAGAAAGAAAGGAAGGAAGGAAGGAAAAGCCTAAGAATGTCGTTTCATGATCAGTTTAATGTGATCAAAGACTGATATTTTCACAGAGTTGTCCTTCTCCTTTATAACCCTGGCTACCCTACCAGCCGCTTGCTATGAGCTACTGCTTTCATGGCTACTCTAGAAGTATAAACAGTTGAAAAATACTATTTTTATAGGATTATTTTTCATTTGGATCTGTAAACTGATGTGGCTTTTCCCAGCATTGCATGTATTGGTAAAAGGGAGTGAGGGGGAATATGCAGCTAAAGACAGAAGCGCATGCTGGCCCTGCCAGAGCCTGTCTGATCCGAAATCAGTATAAACTGAATATAGAAGCTAAAGAAAAAAAAAAAAAAGAATTAGAAGCTGAAGTTAAAAAATATGATTCCACTAAAAAAAAAGATCTGAATTTACAGTTTGCTGCAAGGGAAATGTCAGCAGTGTCTTCCCTCTTTCGTCTGAAACCCCAAACCCTTCCATTTGAACAGCGCTGCTAGTTTTAGGACGTGGATCTCCGCTAGCTTGACCCCCTAAACCAGGAAAATCAAGTCTGTGCAGTTTTCAGTTGTCCCTGGGAGGCCAAGAGGCTTATGAGGGGCAGCTGAATCCCAGTGCTGCTGAGCCTGTGAAGTCATGCTGGAAAAATGCATCACTGCAACAGCTGTAGGGATGCATGAAGGACGGAAGGAAAGCTTAACTGTCTCTAGATGGAATGGGATAAGACACGTTAGGATAGCTCCTGATAGGAAGGCACTGCACACTAGGGCTGGAGAACTCCTAGTGAAACTTTTCTAGAGACCCACGAATATGACTTGTGTAGTAACAAAAAGCACACACTGAGCTACTATTACATGCATGCCGTGTTTCCACAGCAGGGAGCAGAAAGTGCTTTCTTGTTTTGCTTGGTTTCTGTCGTGGGCAGCTGCCAGCCTGCGAAGCCAAATGATGCACCACTCCCGAGGCGGGACGGATGCTTGGATGTGCTAGTGCTCTTGGTACTGAAATCTCTGCAGTGTCTGCTTGCCGGGTCTTGTGCGTGTTCTCGGAGCTAAAGACATCACCAGCTTTGCTGCTCAGTGCGAACTTCCTTCCAGCTCTGACTGGCACAAGACATCAGGTTTTTGTTGTCATTGGAATGGAACCAATTTCTTGATACTGTTTCAGACTTTTTCTTGCTACATTCACTTAGGACAACTGGCAATACACTCCGTTCCTACCTCCCTCTCATTTTGGGACTTTATAGTTGCGACTGCAGACAACTGGAAGAGACGTGAACCATTTGAGAAGCCAACACTGTTAACTAAAGTTTGAAAACCTTCAGCTAACACCCACTTTATCCAACAATCATGTAGTGGTGCTGCAGTTATGTAAAGGATATAGTCTCAGTTTGTTTTCTAAGAAATTCCCTCTTCTATAACTTCTCATAAAAATAATTTCATAAAAATGAAAACATTTGCAGAAGCTATGTATAACTTAATTTTTGAAGGACCGTTTTGAGTGTTATCAATATCAGAAAATCTCCTGGCAATTTTAATTGACATTTTTAAATAAAACGTGCTTAGTTACACATAAAATTCCTCTTCCTTGCTCCCTTTTTTTTTTTTTTTATATTATTTACAATGGAGAAACACCTGCACAGAAATACTTTTTCTCAAAACATTAATTCAGGAGCAGATTATTTTCTTTCTAGTTTTGATATTTCCTTTAGAGACTTCTTTGAAAATCAAACTTCTCAGTCAAACATGGTGGGAGGCAAAATTAATAGAGTAAATGATATGTTGAAAAATACTGAATTCTGAAAGTGGTCAGATTTATATTCTAGAATGGCAGACAATATACTTAATTACATAAATTGTATATTTATATAATATATATAATTATACAAATTACATTTTTCAATGCAAATAAACACTTAAATAAAGCATTTCTTTCTAAGGTAATCATAAAATATTCATTATAATAGTTATTTTTTTTTTCAATGAGTGAAGTATTAAGGTGTTTTAAAAACTAAGAGAGAGTGTTTTTTAAAGAAAATAAATCATCAATGCAAATAGATAAGATACAGAAAAATACAAGTGGTATATGACAAGACTCCTTTGGAAAAACATCACTCCATTTCTCCAGAAGCTCTATCTCCAAAGGGAAAAAAATGCAGATCTGGAAGTAATTATAAATTATTGCAGTGTTTGGGGAAAAAAACAAGAAAAAGTTTCCCGAATACTGAATTTGCTTTTGAAAATGAACTACCCTGGAAAAAAAAGTAGTTTTTTTAATTGTATGGTTTATTTTGAAAATCTGCCCTACAAAGCAGCAGCGCAGCTGCGACATGCAGAGCTAGGCTGAGGGAACAAAGACTTGCTAATCAAGCACAGATCTTGTCAAACATAACACATCTTCATCCGTTTTATGTTAAAATAGACTAAATCCACATGAAAACGCCTGCTTCATGAAAAGTGAAAATCATTATATGTTTACTATAAATTTCACATAAGAAAAAGTCAAGTTCAAGAATGTATACTTCTAGTTTATATAAGAAACATAAAAAAAAGTAAATGAGGCCCTGAAATAAATCTAACTTTTAATCTAATGAAGTTGCTGATAACAAAAACAGGTTGGGGGGAAACACATTATGGCATGAGAGATGGTCTGCAAAACAAAGAGCATAACTTTTCTTCTTCAAGCTCACAAATGATGCACTATCCCTACAGGAGTTCCTTTAAAACTTAAAATGTACTTTTCACAGAAACTCCAAATTCCTTTGGGGGGAAAGACTTGATTGCATATCCCTCAGAGTCTAAAAGGCTGCCCATATGAACTGAATTATCCATGACATGTACCTTCAGACATTTGTAATGTGATATTTCATGTAAATTTAGACCATACCTTGGACGTGAGCCTCTGGCAATGTTGAGTTTATTCAGGAGCTCAGATAAGAAAAAAAAATCTGACATCCTTGCTAATCTGTAGTCGTTAACATGGAATTTCCAACATAAAGAGCATAAAAGCATCTAATTTGCTGTAGCAAATGAAAGGAAAACAAACTTTGCATTTCCCTTTCCTTTTCAATGTCTAAAGTTACTCTGCTCTGTGCACACAAAATCGTACTTTTCAAAGGTCGTTACTACCGTCATCTATCTTCTGAATGACACACGCTTCAAACTGCCCAATATACCTAACCTGTAGAATGCTGTTCAATTTGAATATGAAGGATCTACCCACGTCAGGAAGCAAAGCCCTAGTTACATGAGATTTACTAAAACAGAAAACACAGTATAGTTGGTCTTCCCCTTCTGCTGCACTCAGTTCATGTTATGGAGAAGATCAGCCCTGCCCGACTTCATCTAGCAATGAGTTAATCTCATTTCCTGAGGACACTAACTCCTAATCTCCTAATTCCTGCTTCTGTTAGTTATATCCTGGATTATGTTGTTGTTTGCCTGTCTGCCATTCTCTTTTCCTGTAGCTACATTACACTCATGTCTTACTAGTATTTCTGTAGCATTTACCTAATGTTTCAAAAAGTGAAATAAAGTCTTCTTTTTCACGCAAATAAGGGGACTTGACTGTTCGAGGACCTATGGGATTAAACACAAAATCCTTCATAGATAGAATTTACCAAAGCATCTTGTTTACAGTTGCTAAAGAGGAGGGGAGGGGAGGGGAGGAGAAGGCAATTTGCACCCCTGCAGCCCCCTATTGACCACTTCCTACAGGAACACTTAAGCTCGCTCCATAAACCCGGTTAGAGCATTAGCTTCTTAAATACTTGCTAAACAGGCAGTAGGGTACTATTTTTTCCCCTGTTTTTAGAAGCTAAGCCATACTACTGTAGAATGCCACAATTTTAAATTGCAGTTTTCTCAAGCAATTCTGTAGCTGAAAAAGAGTTCTCTCCCACAAAAACATTGGAGATTCTAAATAAATGTTCAAAATTTCAAAATGATTAGGCTCTTTACATTATTGCTGCTTATTTTTATTACAGCCTATTTTTAAAATAGTTGACTGTCTTGAAACAATAAGTAACTTGTAAAAGGGTCATAAAAATACAAATTGATTTAGCTCCATTTGTTACATAGCTTTACTGGGATGGCTACAGAAAAAGCATTGCAGAAAGAGCTTAAATTTCTCTCTCTTCCTTTCAATCAATATCTGAGGCAAAGTTTCATCTCTAGGGCCCTTAATGGCAGGAATTCCTGGAGCCAGCAAATGAGTAATGTTAAACCTATGATTAGATGATGAGGCCATCAAAGACACTAGACCCTACTGCTACATTCCACTTTATTCCTGAGAACTGCAGTAAAACCAAAGGCGAAGGACGAAAGGATTTTAAGTTATTCCTTCCCTAAAGGAAGGGTTTCAAAAGCTCTTAGGAAAAGAAAAAGAAACAAAACAAAACAAAAAAAAAATCATGACATGAACATAAGGCTTAAAAACCTTCTTTTGGAATTTTCCTGGAACCCAGGATTTAACCATTAAGTAACAAATTTTTCAAATGCTCTGCAGGAGAAGGTTTGAAGTTCAAACCCCACCGAGGGTTCCTGCCAGGGATATATTTTGCTTTTTCTTTTCCCTAACTAATATCCATCTTGGCTAAGAGAGGAGGGGAAAAAAAAAAAAAAAAAAAAAAAAGGAAAAAAGGAAAACAAGATCTAATGATTTCCTTATGACACAAGCCTGAAGAAATGCAACCTACGGACTGGCAAACAGCAGGTAAGTTGGAGCCCCCTCCCCCAAATTCGGTTGTAAATGTCAATTATTTTCAGATAATTCCTGAAAAGCAGATCTTCATTTTAACTGCCCCAAGAAACCCACCAGGTTTTAGTGCTTTTTTGATGCATACTTTCAATGTTCACAGTGAATGGTCCCCTAATCTACCAAGTGTTTTTTCTTGCTAATAATATAACAAGTAAACCTGGGCATTTTATATACTGACCTGGTATGAGTTTAACTGCTATTTTATATCTATGGGGAACTTGGTAAATGATATACTGTTAAGTCTTTAGAGAAGTGTGAAACATCAAAGTTATCTGTTATTTAATTATTTGCCCTATATAAAATCAGCAAATATCTAAAATACCTTGACTGTGGATGACTTAATGGAATTTTTAATGGCAATTTAAGGTAAAAAGCTATAAATGTATGAAATTATCTAATAACACTTCACTCCTGTAAAAAAAAATTAAATTAAAATTAAATCTAAGCCAGCACTATAAAGTGTCTTAGTTTTGATTATTTTAATTGTGATACTAATATAAAATCTTAATTGTTTCAGATTTTTCACAAAATAACTATGCTAAAAAATCAGCATAGCGAGCCTACAGTATTTTTAAAACAGAAATGTTCCGTCAGTATCTGCTGGCTCTTGAGGGCTATTAAAACCGTGATCATATATAAAACCATGATCCTATATAAAATATGCAATAATTTGTGCCACATATAACTCTAGTAATAACATCACTCAAAAGCAGGGTATTTAAAGTTAAAAATGCAAAGACCAATTTTAACATATATTTATGAAAACATCCTATTCATATATTCTAAATAAGAACTGGCTTGAAAGAGAGTTCATATACAGAAAAAGTAAACAGTACACATTCTTTAGATATTCCAAAGAATAAATGCATACATCCTCTGTACATCCTATGGATATAGAGATACTATACACTACATGGGAAAAATATTTTGGAAGAGATTAATTTGTATTTTCCTATACTAAAATGGACTCAATTCCTAGGTTGACAGTAACTTATCACTGCTCAAAGAAACTAATACAGTTAAAACCAAATAATTCTTACCTGTGAACAAAGGAGCATGACAAGTTCAACCACTGAAGTACTCGACTTCATACAAACCAGACCTGCAATAAATAGTCAAAAGTGAATTTAAAAGATTGCTGATATTTAGTTATTATATCTCCAAGGTTTTAGTAATTCCATAGAACGTCTGTACTTTCCACTGCTCAAATTCACTGAAACAACTTGCAAGCACAAATATCCTGAGCACTTCAGATCCAAACATATCTAAATGTTCAGAAAGCATCAAACAATCACCTGAAATAATCTGTACCAGAAGCGGCCAGAACACTTTTTAAGTGAGTCTTTTTGGCATTTAGCTCTGTTCACTTTTGAGCAACCCTCTCTCCCCCAATAAAATGTTGTCCAAAGTAATTTCACAAACGTCAAATAAAAAAAAAAATCTTTGAAAATGCAATCTTGTAAATTGTTTAGAATAACCTGTCCAGATATTAACAGATAATGAGAGAGGCCTTTGTTTATAAATTATTTGCATTTTCCTCTGGTAATTAATTTTCTTGTAATTGAAAATTTGAACATTAGGGAAAGCAGCGTTCCTGTGAAATCTTTATTTTTTAATTACCAAGTGAAATCCATAGTTTGTAGTTTGTGTTTCTTAAAAGGAGCCTCCAATCAAACAATGCAATTGTTGCTCACTATTTGCACTTAATTTGATAATCACAGCAACATTACCACTACTGTCAATACTTGTCTGCAGCTTTGGAAATGCAAATTTACTTTCTGAGATAAGGATATCCTCTGTATGCAAATAAAAGATGCATTGTAAAAAGAAATGGAGGAAATTACATTTCTATCATTAGTTTTCAGTGTAGTAGATTCTGTTTTCTAAAATCATGCAGGCAACTCATTGATATGATGGGTTAGGGCACGAGAACATTTTGTTGTGTTATAAAAATGATAAATACACATCTATAAAGCTCACAACTAAGGACTAAGCAGCTTGCAGAACAGCAAACTGATGTGCTTTAAATAGGTTGCAACAAACAGTGATTAGAGACAGAAGCCCTCCTACACAATAGCATGTATATTTATTGCGGGGAGCGGATAAATACCCTTTTGTGCCCATTTTGCTAACAACCCTATCCTTATTGTACAGTAACACAGAACAAGCTGTAAGAAGCCACTCGGATTCCATTCTATCAGATATATGAGCAGACAGTTAACTAATGAAATAAGAGGCAGATGTGAAAAGCTCATTTAGGGAGACAATTGCTGTAATTGATCAGCTATTCTCGTGCTCAAGTGCTAGAGGATCAGAAAGATTAATGGGATACTTATCAACCTGCAGGCTACCTCCACTGCTTGAAAGCTGACAAAGAAAACCTAAACAGAAGACCTAACTCTCCAGTTAAGGTAGTGCAGGTAGCAAGAATAGAGCAAATATTTTATCATCAAATGTTCTGTGTGCTATTATGAATCCACTCCACGTTCCGTAAAACTAAAAGGAAACAACACCTTTTCCGTCAACCCCTTTTCCAAAATGAGACTGTAGGTCCTTAAAACGTGATTTAGTCAAAAGAAAGCTCCTTCCCATGCTACAGTCTTCGAAATTTGCCAATATTATTAGCTTCTAATTATATATCAAAAAGTAAGTAACTCCAGAGTAAGCATTCTACACAGTTATGAAACATAAAGATAAGCCAATTAAGTTGCATAAAAAGGCTTATGTCTTTTTCCAAAAGGCAGCCATTTTTCTGAAACTTTCATAGGTTTCCGAAAAGAATAGAAAATTGGATGCCAAAATTTCAAGATCCGTACAGTGCGTGCACTTCCCACAGGGAATGCCAAGTTCTTCATGCTCAAAGGCACTTGGTAGCAGCAGCCACACGGGAAGAGCTGCAGACAACGTGGGAAAAGTTTGGAGCTTGCAACAAAATGGAGGGGCCTCAAACGGCGCCAGAGCAGGCCCAGGCCCCACTGCCGTCGCTTAGCAACAGAAACGCTGTGCACGGAATAAGGCCGTATCCTCTGAAGGAACCTCCAATACCTTTGTGCAAAATTTTCTGTTTGTGATAATAGGAAGCTTTACATACTAGACCACTCTTTTTTAACGCCTGCTTATATTGCAGCATGAGCAGAACAGTCCTTTGACCTAAAGTTGATGCCTTTATCCGTCTGTCTCTCCATCCTGTGGTAACTTTTTGTATATGCCAACTATTCCATGGCAAGTCTGCATGGAGTACTCCAGCAGGAAACGGGAGAATCGAACTGACTTGGGGGAAATGCAGGAATAGAAAGAGGAGGCCACAGAGCCAACATCTGGATAGCACACCAGCACACCCATTAGTTGTAACCCACTTTTTAATTGCCTGCTGATCAAATAACCCATTGATGGGAGCCATTAATACCTCTCATCACCAATCGCTTTGGGAATTTGCTGTTGTAAGAGGCAGGTCTTCAGGTCAAAAAGAAACAAATAAACAACCCCCAAATTTAGCAATTTTCACACATGAAAATAGAGAAGGAGCTTGGAAGGTCTGATGAAGTCTCCCAGACTCTGGGAGACTGAGGTGGATGCAGAGAATTCCTACCCTTTGCAGAGAGCTCAGCCTAAAGCAGAAATAAAGCATGCAAGCTGTAGTTATAAATAAGCAAAGATAGGAGCAGTCATAACACAAAATGAGGAAACACAAATTACTTGATGGGAAGGCAGAAGGAAACAGAAACTCCATTGTGCGCAGTGTGCTCTATTCACCACTTTTTCCCCCTCCTTTAAGCATTCACCGCATACATTTCTGCAATCTGTTTTACTTGAACCAAAAGGAAACATTCATAGCAGCACCACCACATCAAGTCATGAGCTTCCTGCTCACCATCCTCCTCCTTGCACTGCAGGGACTCCATCCACACAAGTCACACGTGGGACTCGTGCGCGTATCCTCCACCCTGTGCTCCATTTCCTCCTGCCCAGCTGCCAGGAGTGGAGGTTTATGGCCCCTGTGCTTCTTCCCATCTTTGCCTCTTCATAATTAAGTAGGCAAAGATTTAAAATAGAGAGAAGAAGGGTGTTTTTTTTTTTTTTTTTTTTTTTTCGTGATACACAATTTATCCTCAGAGATATAGCGCAGGCTAAAGAGATAAAAGCAGACCAAAACTCAAGGAGGACAGATCCATTTATACATATTATGGAAAATCTGCCGGGATGCAATCTCTGGCTTATGAAGATCCCACATAATCAAAAACTGTAGAAATAAGCTAAGGAAGAATCATCATACCTGTCATGTTAGACTTCACATACATAGATCAGAAACACGACTGTTTTAATAATCTTTTGCTTTTAAATTTGCACGATCCTCTATTTTAGGAAGTCCAACCTGTGTTAGGAGCCCCACTGCTTTAGGTCAGGCACCAACCTTTGGGGATCATTTCCTCCTTTGGACTGTGTGCATGTAAGCAGACAGAGAGAGGGGGAAAGAAGTATTTTGGTCCCATTTTACAGAGAAGGTTGCAATATTTTCACAAATTCAGAAGCAGAATTTGTAGCACAAATCAGAATAAAATCAACTTCTTAAGGCCCAAATGCACTGATTAGTGTATTTATCCTTCCTCTATTTTCAAAGGATTTCATTAAATTCTTAGTGTGCAAAATTTTATTAATTTTAGTATATTAATTTTGAAATTAATAAATTAAATGTAGTATATTAATTTTGAAAGAACAATGATAATGAGCTTTGAAAAATAATGACTTCTCTAACTGAGGCTTTTTCAACAAAGCTATTTCAATTTCTCTTTTCTCTCGCTCGCTTAACTCCAGCAACAAAAATATTTGCAATTCAAACTAAAATTGTTGCTTGCATTCTTCAGCTGTAGATAAGTTCTTCCTATGCCATCTGTATCAAATGCCATTAAGGAAGCTAATGCAATTACTAAAATACAAGTGGATATTTCCTGCATACAGCAAGGTTAAAAAGGTCACTGTTTAACTGAACAGAGTATGTGCTCTTTATATTTGCTGGTCTTAGGACTTTTCTTCATGGTCTATTCTCAGTCCATTAAATATAGCCATCAAAATGCAGCGATTCGATGGCAACAATGACCACATATATGGATGCAAAAAGCGGGAGCATCAAGTGCGTGACCTTAGCTAATCTGGAATAAATGATGTATGCCTGGCAATTATCTTTAAATGCTCTGGTTTACATGACTACTATTTTTTTCAGTGTTCTTCTGTTGCCTTGAAGATATATTAATTATTTCTCTATGACTTATTAATGCCAAAAAAATGATTAATTTCAAATTTACTATTTTAGTCATGCCTGCGGCAGTAATGAAATCATGAGTTTAAAACCCCAAAGTCACTAAGCTGAACTAGTCAATCAATGTGAATTTCTATTTTGAAGAAATACAACGTAGGCTGATAAAATCATTTAAAAAAATCCTTATGAAATAAGATCATGGTTTTGAACTTCTTTTTATTATTATTAATACAATGTGTGTATGAGTCTAACTGAATACCACTACAATTTCATCTGGTCTTTATCAAGGTTTGCCTGCATTTTCTTTCAATGATTTTACTTTGTGTTAACTTAAACCCTTATTGGAACTGGAATCAATTGTAATATTAGCAAAAGCAAACGTTAAATGTTTTATATCTTGTGTTGAACTTAGAAAAAAATTCAATTAACTGTACTTTACAGCCTGCAAAAATCTCTCAGTTATAGCATCTACTTAAGTGGAAGTCTCGAATAAGGCTAAACAAAAAGCTTGAGAAAGTTTACTCAGTTTAACTTGGTTCACAAAGAAAACTTGGTCTTTACTCCCCTGTGACATATCATAAAATCGACAGGAGTTTTAGGAAAAAAAAAAACAACCCTACAATGAAATAAGACATGCTGTAATAGGTATTATTTTATTAATATATGAATAGTGCACAAACTTTATTTATGTACAACTATAAGGTCCTAAAACAGGATCAGAAAGGATCAGAAAATGCCAACGTTCTTTTTCTATTTAAACACTCTTTTGCCTTTCATTAAGCAGACGGTTTTCTCTTTTCTACTGATACCACCTTCCGTGTTCTTTAAACAATCCTGCACTTCAGATTCTTCACTGTAATTACTGGTAACTAGGATCAAAGTATCTTTTTATAAACCTTTCTGCCTCATATGCCAAGAGACAGAATAGGAGTTTTCCACAGGTAATTACCTCGCACCATGTGTATGTTCAGCTTTCCATTATATATAAACATTTGTTAGGAATGTTTCTGGTGACCCAAAAAAGCATGTTTTGGGGTTGGCAGCATTATATTTACAAAAATTACTATTACTGTTTATTTCCTTAATTATTATTATTTTGTTTTTATTTTCCTTCAAGTGGTATTTCTTTCCTTCAAGTTTTTAACTTCTTGCAAAAAATGACTTCTCATGCCATCAAAATCTTACAGCAAGTAAGGATCTGAACCTTGATTCAAATTCATGGTTTTAATCATCTATAGTTGCTGGTGAGATCACTACAGATCTGTAAAGAGATACTATGCAGGAAAAATAAAAATAGCGAAAAGACTAAAGCAGGTTCTATATACACAAAATTATTAAGTGAAATGTTTTCTTATTCCAAGCAAAGTGATTTTTAGAAAAGAGGGGTGATGATCCTTTCCTAGAAGAATAAAGATGTACCAGAACTACATGAAACTGAGAGAAGTATGCAGTTTTCCAGAAGGTAAAGATCTAATTTAGCAGTTAGCAATAAGGAATATAGAATGAAAATGGTTTATTTCATTTTCAAATTACTTACTCGCACAGTGCCAAAACCCTGAATTTGCTAATATTCTTCTTCTTAACAAAGGTGATATCAAGACATGAGAAGGTAGGAAAATGGTATTATTCCTCAAAAAGCAAGATGTGTATTAAGTAGAATACAAAGTATGGAAAGACTACACTCAGTTTTGGTTTTAAAATCAAACCTACATCGCATATTTTGTAGACATTCAAATTACATTAATCATCTTATTTTCTTGAAAAGCAAAGGCTGGCAGATATTCAGGGATTGCAGACAGTCTGCAGAAGGAAATCACAGCCAAGAAGCAAAATATTTACAGCTTCACTTACAGTAGAAGAAAGGACATGCTACTCCAAAGAGCACACCCCTATTAGAAGTAGCAGTCAGGGTTACGGGTATGGCATAAAATATAAATCTAAATAAGTCTAAAATTATTTTTAAGAGCTTTAGTTGTTACATAACACAACTAATTCTAGGGATCACAAAACATGTCTGTATTAGTACTGCAGCCCCTCCTTTATATGAGTAGATCTTCCCTATAGAACAAAACTGACAGAATATACATTCTTGTGGATGAATGGGAATTTGATTCAGTGCTTTTACATTTGTTTTGTTTTGTTTTGTGATGCCCAACACCAACACTGCCCAACACCAACACATGCAATCTTGTTTCTATCGGTTACCCACGTCTAGATTTGGTATTTGGTATGAATCTAGGATCAGGTTATCAAATCTTTAGAAGATTTTTTTAAAATCTTTTAAAAGATTTTTCTTAGAATGAACATTACAAACGAACACTTATAGATCAACCTCCATATGAGATTTTAATCTTTTCAAACTCAACTCAAAGTGTTGGTTCATTTTAGCTGGAGTTGTAAAATAAAAGAGATCCTAAGACAAGGATAATAAAAAAGCATCATAATGCTATGTAACAATTTCATAAATTCAAAATAAGACAACCTGTACATTTTCACCATTCCACTACTAAAAAGAATCTAAGTGAGGAGTGTAAAATGTCCAGAAAGAACCACAGAATGGCAAAAAAGTTTGAAGTTTTCCATAGAAGCTGGATTTATCACAATGTACACAATCTATTTTTTGAAATTATGGACTTTTGTACTGTGATGCCATGAGCTGTCGTACTGAACAAAACTGAAGTTGGTGCCACACGGCTCTGAAGAGTCCAGCTTTATATCAACAACAGGAATTTTTGTCAATTTTCCTTTAGTGTTAATGGGATGCACAAACAAATTCTCATTCATCAAAGGAGGACGCAATGGCTTAATCTACAAAATAAAATCCACCTCCACTGGTCCATTTCTTGTGCCACAAAGATTTTCTACACTGATCGTGTTTATCATCTAACACCTTTGCTTATATTTTGCTCTGCCAGCAATCGTTCCTGATTTACTCAATATCTGCAATTGTTTTTCTTTGTGCTTCTCTTAAAAACAGGATCTACTCGGATAGTTTTCAAATACCTGCTGTGACACAGTGAAATAATGCACTTAGCCAACTGATTTTCCAGACCAGGTCTAAAACTGATATAAATCTATCCTGTATCAACTGAGAACAGTCTCTAATCAACATTAATGCCACAAAATGATTTTTTTTCATATGGAAGAGTAAAATGTAAAGCTAGCTATAAGATATCAATTTACTTTTAAGTGAAGTAGACTTTTTTTGAAACAAGACAGTACTTAGCATATATTAGAATTTAATTTAGAAAACAAATGTGGCTCCATCTCCTCCACAGTCCTCTTCTAGCCAACAGGTCAAAACTACACCATCACTGATGACACTTCACTGCAGCTTCTCAAACTAAAACCCATGAAACCTTGGAGGTGACTAGAACATTAAACTGTTGGTTTTCTGTTCAAGTCAACTGCAGTTTCAGGTGGACTTGGGCAGCTTGCAAACCTTTTTGCAGGGATGGAAGCTTGGAACAAACTGCAAAATAAACAGCATCAGTGAGAAATTCCGGAAAATCCTTACTTATCTACAAGGAATCTCAGCAGAGGCCATTCCAGATTGTTCTCCCATCAGTTTAATGTACAAATGAAAACAAGATCCCAATGTCTCATGATTTCCCCCTCTATTCTTATATCACCTTTCAGTGAGCTCAAGCCTGTGGCAGAAATTGCACCACAACCCTTAGCCTGGATATTCTACTGCAAGGGATGAAGGGAGGAAAAATGAATGGGAAAGAGACATTTACAAATTAATTTAAAATATAAAAAAGTTAAAATGTTTTTCACGTTCCATCATGAAGCAGTCTCTCATGATGCCATTCTTTTCCTCATCAAGTTGACCAAAAATTGCTAAATAAAAACAAATGAACAGTTGCTATGTATTTAACACATCTGGAGAAATCCAGCTACACTGAAATTTTATATTCTAATAATGTCACTCAGGGTTTTTTTTTTTTCGTATTAAAATGAAGAAATATCTATCCCTCCTTCCTCTTTTTTTTTTTCCCTCCTTCCTTCTCCTCCCTGTGTTACAGAATAATTTTCTGAAGAATTACTTCAATAGTAAATTACGTGAATTAATTCAATAATCAGAGTATTAATTCCAAGCTCTAGGGCTAGCTTTCTAAAGTGATATCCTAGACTAGGTGGATATCATATAAGATACAAAATTACACCATGCTTTCCTTGAAAATATAATAAATGTAACTCACGCAACTTCCTAAATTTCTAAGGCCAAGAGGATAGTTACTTTAACTAGGCCTGATCTCCTGAGTAGCATAAGCCTAATTTTTGTATATAGCCGAGCAAATTGGTGGTGAACTGGTACTTTGTTTCGGTGATGGATGTTGTCAGGGAATTCAGGAACAGAGGAAAAAAAAGCCCCCTTTCCAGGCTGGATTTTGCTGACCTTGGTTGGCAGCCATCAGATCTCATTCTTATCCTGAAGCCCTGCTGACAAATGGTAATCATTCCAAAACAGCGTCTCACAAAACTGCACCACAGCTACAGTATTCTGAAATAACTTGTATTTCTTGTATTTCTGTTCCCTTTATTTCCTTGACAGTAACGTTATGGGCTCTCTCTAGGCCTGCTTTGACATCACTTTCCCATCTTAATTTGACATCCCACAACTGTGTCTATTATCTGACACGTTCTTTCAGTGTGAGGGTTTCCCACTGCAAGCCATTACTATTAGTATAAAAAAAACATAAAGTTGCACAAGACATTGTACAGAAAAAAAAAAGACATAGTATAAGACAATATATATAAGTTTAGCAGGATTTTTATTTTAAGTAAATGATAGCATAAGCTAGACAGAACACAGTAAAGAACAGCTTCTTTTCAACTGCCTTTCACTCTTTGCAAAGATGATAGTGGCTCTGCAGGGAGACTGTTAACATGGAGATAAATCAAATTTGATGGTTCATGACCATTTATGCTATTGTAACACTCTTTTTCTATCAAAAGCGAAACTTAAAAAATACTTATTTATAAATCCTTTTGGTTGAAGTATCTTCTTGAGGTAATTCACCCAGGAGCTTTTGCAGAACACTCTTGGGTTTATGGCCTGAAGGTTTGGAAAGCAGAAGGCAAAAGGCCTTTAAATCAACAGGACAAGTATAGGGTGTTTTGTTAAACTTGGCCACCAATTAAAAGGTTTCAGTCAGGGCCATAGGAGCAGGAGACAAAGAGTTAAGGAAAAAGGAAGGAGAAACTGTTACCTGTCCTAATGAGCTTAGTTTTGTAAAGGACTTGGATGCAGAGATCAGGCTACATGGAAAAGGATTATTAAACTCTACCTTATGCAAAATGCAGTTTTCAGGGCAAAATCTGATACAGAGATGTTATTTGCACCCTATAGTTTATCCAAGCTAGGTAGTTCTCCGGAAAATACTGCTGGGATAATAAAGTAGATTGATTCCATTTTTAAGCCTTTCGAGGACAAAGGGTGGGGCAAATACCAGCCTAAGTGTTTCAAGTCCAAAATCAGGCAGAGTCCCCCGCTGAGCTCTGGATGATGAATTAAGTGGAATAAGAACCAGAGAACCTCTGCCTGTGGGGAGCTTCAGGCACAGCATGAACATCCTGTAGATACTGAATACCTTTTTGGCACACCACCTCGTTTTTCTTTGGGCCTGGACAGTAAAGAAGAAAATAATAAGGGAAAAAAAGGTGGCTGCTTTAAATAAAATAAATAAATAATAAAAAGCACGACTGAGTTCAGTGGTACAGTTCAGCACTGCTGTATGTCTGATATGATGAGTCCACCTACAGGCTATGTTACAGTAGTGCTTGCATACGGAAAGAGATTTCTCAAGAATCTTTTAAAAATCATTTGCTTGACGCAACATTAAAGAGCCCCCTTGATAATTATTTTTTTCATGAATGTGGTAAACTTAAAAAAAAGAGAGAAAGAAAAAAATAAAGATGATTTGCATGAAAGTTGCAGGTCAGCACAAAAGGGCTGGTGGAGGGACATCTGACCTTGATGGCTTTAAGACAAAGGAGAGAAGACTCTTAAGTCGAGGAGGGGTCTTCCTACTAGACTTTTAAGGCCAAAAGACCAGTCCTCACTAGGGCCTTCCCTGCTTGTAAAGGGAATACTGGCTTGGGAAATAAAATGTGTGAGGAAGCGGCACTACGGCTGAAGGTCAAGTGTGATCTGAAGACCACAAACTGCTCCCTTCCCTACAGGCTCTAACACTCTCTTCACTTCTTCAGGCCATTTAAAGGACAAACACTGTCAGTGTGGTTTCCTAGTGATATATGTATATTCATATATTGTAGTAGCACTCTTAATACTGCTTTAATGATTACAAGCGTTTAGCAGCTTCTTAGTACTCAAGGAGAGCTTTCAACACATCTTTCAGCAAATCTTACTCTTGTATTTAGCTTCCAGTACTTGTTTTCCTGAGAAGATATAGATATACAGATACTTTACTGGTGCATCTTAACATATTCTGCTGAATATACATAATTTTAAACTGTAAAATCAATCTTACATTTTCAGGCAATTTTTTTGCTGTTGGTTAGAAATGGAAAATGAGGCCCTGATTGCTGCCAAATGTAGGAATGATGGGACATAAAATCCAAGTGCCCACAGCCATTTCTACCCTTAAGTTACACAGGGACCACACAAGCCAAAGACAAAGCAGAGGGCATGAGCAGTTAACCTCTGGTACATAGTCTAATATATCTTAGTAAGTGTCCAATTCATTAGACAGAGATAGAGTAGCGCATATGTGTAATTAATAATTGGCAGGTTCACTTTCAAGAAGGTGCCAGATGCCCTGTGTTTTCTAGTTGCTATCTGGATCTCTGATCTATGGTGTTTCCTGCTGTGTTAAACATCTGCTCAGAACATCTTTCTGTGCACAAGAACTTCAGCAAGTCAAGAGTTAAATCTTCAAAAGCAGATGTATGTGTCGCCTCTTCACCTTCTAGTATTTACAGGACATGCTCTTAAAGGTGTCAAAAATGAGTATTATATAAAAGAAAAAATGTTCAGTAACTCCACGTGGAGGTTATTACAGTTTGAAGATTTCACTGTGTATACATAGAAGAGATTTTTGCTCTGGTACTTGTTTCTCAGTTCTTCCTTCACATGAAAATATTGGGATTTGTCTTGATACCAGTAGCACATTCTAAAAAAAGCATGAAAGTTGTAAAGCTTCAAAACTTGATCCTGCGGAATACATGTAAATAAAATAGGTAAGTTTGAATATCCACTTATCCTTTCATCATTCCATTGCTCCTACCATGCAGGCTTCTGGAAACACAAATATTCTGGGAAACCTTTCAGTAAGACAGTAAGCACTAGTCACAGATACAGAACTGAACAACTGACAAATCAAACACCAACAGCCTCTGAGTAGTTGTAGTCTCAAATAAACAGTTGGTTTCCATTTATGAAGGGATTACATTTCCATTTATGAAGGAATACACCCCATGCATGGGGGATTTCAATCAGAAGCAGTATTTTAAATCCACTAGAGGAGTTCATGGATTTTCTTTTCCTGTTTAAAAAAAAAATATGATTTTCTCCATGGTTGTAAAGAAACTCCTAAAAATTCCATCACCTGCAGAAATTCATGATAAGCAGAAATCATCCACACAGAGTGAATGTGCAAACACCCAAAGCCTTTTACAATATTCAATCATACACTTAGTGATAGTGTTAACAAATGTTTTAAACTTTCTGAAAAAAAAAAAAATCATCATCAACATCCAATTTAATTAGTTAAATAGGACAAGTTGAAAGTTTTCGGAGAGTAGTATGATTTCACTAAAATCTTTCTGAAAATGTTTTTTTTGAAAGATAAAAAGAAATCTAGGAACAGAAACTCTACCTCCTTCACCCAACTAATCTGTAAGCACCGTAAGTTAAGAAAACCAAACTCTAGCTCAAAGGCTAGATCAGCTTTCCCTGAACGATCTGAAGTCGGCAGCATGATCTCTTACCAGGCAAAAGAGAGTACCCTGAGACAATGGGAACACAAGGAAAGAGAGGATGAGGGGCAGCAGTGACAGAGGGGAAAGGTAGGAGCAACAACTTGGCCTTGAAAAGCAAGCTCCTGTTTCAGTGAAACCCACAGAATCCATAAGCTGAACTGATCCTCACTGACCAGGGCAACCACATTCAGCGAGGCTGCCCGTGCAGGCAGCATCGGTCTGAGCATTCATGCCTGTCTTCCCACATAAACATTTCTAACCTTCACTTTAATTTCTAACAGGGCTTCTCTGATGCCTAACAGAGCTAAATTCATCCTGCACTCTCTCTCAGGCCACAGTTACCATTAATGCTGCTAAATGAGTTATCTCTAATTCCTTCTCCTGCACTACGAGAAACACTGCACCAACACCGTGCATTACATATACAGCCACAAATCCTGAGCCATATTCAACCAAACCATTCAAGTTATTCACTATATCACAGATGCAACTGTGTGAGTATGTCCCGAATGATGGTGCCCAGCAGATACTTCAGCTGATGAAACACACAGGTGAAACACAAAGCTGATGAAATACTCAACCAAGATAATATATTATCCTTTATTTTACCCAGATACCCATTTTCATTAAGACTGTGGAAAAATACTCTCTCTTAAGCCTCCTGTGTTAAATGGCTTGAAACTGGCTAACATGGTCAAAACTTATCCAAGGATATTATCCAACTTATCCTCCTCACCCAGTGCTATCATGAGTCTCATACCTGCAAGAAAGCATGTTAAAGTGTATGCATGGCTGTACCTGCAAGAAAGCATATTACAGTATATGCATGGCTGTGCACTTACACATTTTCTCTTTGAAATCTGAGGACTGTACTATAGCTTCCATGAGGCTTATATGAGGTTTGTCTGAGCAGACAAACTTCATGGTGCAGGGCAAGGAGAGAATACTTCACAAGCCATACCAAAATGCCCTCAAGATGATGACTACAATTCTTCTCAACTCCAAAATAAAAATCAGTTTGCTCTCATATATACGTGTATGCCACTTACATGAGAAAAAACTCATCTCTGCCATTTCAGGAGAAACATCTATTTCACTGAAATAGATGAACAGATCACTGAAACTGTGATCATCTCTGATATTTCACATGGACATTTTGACTGCATCTGGCCAAAGGCAGAACAAGGGAAAACACCTTTTCCTACTGACCCCTGCAGGCGGCTAGCTGGCTCTGAAGCACAGCTGCACATGACGAACATATGAATAAATATGAACATATGAATACAGCCAGCGACTACAATGTTAGAACAAATTAAGGTCAAAGTGGGCTACCTTTCCTTGCATGGCTCAAGTACAGAGGCAATGGGGATTCACAGGTACCAGAGGCTGGGCATTTTCCTTTTGAGAAGCTGCACTCAAGACTCTGTTTTAAAAAAGATACTTAAACCATCGTAAAGAATACAACTAAGGATGATCTCGACACTTAGTGGCAAAGTCTAGTAAGCTTTTCCAGTGTTACATACGCTTATTCCCTGCTGATAGCGAGAAGAAAACATTCTGCAGAATGTAACTTCCTTTTTTTTCCACACTGCAATCGGCTTCACTCTTTTCCTTAGTACACTCAATAAATCAAGCTCCTGAAATCTTCCTTCACAGACTTTATCTCCCATCCCTCAATCATCCCTGTGCCCTGCTCTTTTCTTCCCTCTGCAGGATGACTGTATCGTGCTTGAAGTGCTAACTATACACATGGGCAACGGCAGTTTTGCCCGAGTTGTGCACGGAAATGAAATCCCCTCCTTATCTCTTCTTTCTAAGAATCCAAGGGTTGGACAAGTCTTTGTTGCCTCAGCACCGAGTAAGAGGGCTCTGGGTACACTAATTACTGCAGCAATCCCTACTGTCTTTTGGGCTGCTGCTTCCCTCATCCTCTGTCCTCTAGGTAGAGACTGTATTCTCTGTTCCTAAATATCGCACTTAGCACTTGGCTGTATGGAAATTTTGCTTTTCTTGGGTTGTAGCTATCTACGAAATGATTCACATATCTCTTCAGAAGGCCTCTGCTTCCCATTTCACATGCAAGCAACAGGCACAGTTTTGCACTGTAGTCCTCGCTGTTAACAAACACGCTAAATCAGACTCGATAGCTGACCTCTCATATTGCTGCCTGCACAATAGCTCCAGTTTTTGCTTATGTGCTCTTGATTTCTTTTAATGTAGGTCTTAAAAGCATAGTACTGCATTTCTTTATTCTTTGCTCTCTTGGTAATACAGACTTTTCATTATTTCCTATTTTTTTTGGTCAGAATGCTGATCACAAGCTGTGCCGCAGCCTGGCAAGCAATTAGCAAAAGTCTAAGCAGTTGAAAGAAAACATTCTTGGACACATGAACAAACCAAGTATTTTGGACGTGGCAGAGTGAGAGACATGAATTGTGGCAGCATTGGTAAATATCCTCCTGTGGAAGGGAAGATACAACGAAAACACGCTGATGATTAGCAGCCACAAACACCCTCGGCTCTCCAAGCGGTGCCTCCTCTCAAGTCTTGGAGAGCTCTAAAAGCAGAGCCATTCAGCACTCAAGGTCTGTCTGCGATTCCCACAGGAATGTTTTATGCCATTTTTCAATTGTTTCAAGAAGTCTCCCATCCCACACCAATATGAATCTTGCCTATTATCACTTCTACTGATTATTTTCATAGAGCCATGTGGTGAGTCGGTGAGGAAAAGGAGTTTCTGTTCCTATCAGCATGAAAACATTTTTTGTCTGATTTAAGTCGTGTAGAACAATGAATTTTTAAGAACTAGGAGGACTATCTGGCTGACAGTACAGCCAGGCAGTGACAGAGGAAAAGGAAAAGAATCATTAAAGCTCATTTGGTTTCTCACCAAAGAAAAAGGAAAGAATTGTACACGAGTAAGGTCTGGACATGGACACCGTAAGTATGCCAGGACAAGCTGCAGAGATTTGTTTTTTTCCAACCCATGTGTGCTTGGCAAAAAGAGGATATAACTTTTCTTTTGGAGATGGATCAGTTTACAGTCGCCCATAACATTTTCACCTAAAAGCTACAATGTTGTAATGTGCTTTACATGGAAGGTATTTGCAGGCCATATGGAAATGGAATTAGTGAAAACGTATCTGCCCAAGTGTTAAATGGAACTCCACAATGAGCATTCCTGAGCTTAAATATGTGACCTGCACATACTGCATGTTTGTTTCCAATTAGGTTCTATATGGGTAATTTTAACCTTTGCAACTGCTATTCTCTGAGGTATTGAAAAAGCTGAGTTGATCAACCACGGAAGTATTAGACTGGGTTTGGTGGATTGAAACTACTTGCATTCAGTTGCAAGTCAGTCACTCTTCAAGCTGTCACTAAGGACATTTTTTACTTACATAATATTCTAGGATGTTGGTCAATCATCTGAAATATAGACAGAACTATAGGATGTCATTGAAGAAATGAAAAGGAGCAAAAATTAGTATTATTTCAGAAAGTAAGTAGACAAAAACTTCTACCAATAAATGTCTTTTGCAATACCAGATTGTTACTGGGTAGGGTTCCTCAATCATGTTTGGGAATTTACAAGAACTAACATGAAAAATTAACCATAATGAGAGAGCTCCCAGTCTCTGGCCTTGTACTGCTCAGACACTGTGGCTAGTTCACTGCCACTGGAAAGTTAAGATGGCCCAGCTTAGATATTAAATATTATTTTCTTACACAGCAAACCAGCTAAAAAATTGGGACAGAGTAAGAGTACAAGTCAAAAGAAAATGGGGTGCCACAGTGCAACTGCAAGTTTTTTCATCAGAAGGTTGAGATAGCCCAACTGCTCCAAAGAGGTGAAACCCTAAATATGTTGGGTACTTCCTTGCAAAGATCCATCAACAGCACCCACTCCACAGCACCAAATCTTCTAGGCAGTCAGCATTATTAACATGTTTAGTAGAATTAGATTTAATTTCTCCTCCCTCTTTTCTATTGGGATCCATTTCCAATATGCAAAAACTTAAGTTACAGAACTGTTTATATTCTTAAGTCTATAGTTAAACAGTAATATAGTTAAACATACACACACACACACACACACACACACACATTAAGTATCATCAAAGAAAGATTACAGCTTCCTCCGTTAAAAGCGTGTTTTGAGGTACTCAGGTTTTAGTAAAATCTGACCAGGAAATATTTTATACCGTATTCTCAAAGACAGCAAAAGCAATGAAGGTATTTTTGTGTTTCAAGCTTGAGTAATCAAAACTAAATACATTTCATAGAATACAAAAGATATATTTATGTTAACCAATTTGAAAAATAGACAACAGTTACAGACTTGATTAAATAAAGTTTATTTACTACTTTGTAATTGTTAGGCCTAAAATCTTTGCCAATAAAACAATGCAGCCAATTATTTCATATAAAACTTCCAAGCTAATTACTGCTTGTCAAGAATAAGTTTAAATCATTAAAGCCTCACATGAATTCTGCATACTCATGTATCTTGAATCACTCCCCTAATCTCTGTTTCGCCGAGTCTTTACAAATACAGCACTTCTGAGGGGTAAAATCACCACTACTTTCAGCAAACAAGGGGATTTCTCAAAGTAGATAGGGTAACGGAGCAGCAGAGAAGCTGAATTCTCTTTTAAAGGGAATTTTGCTAGAGAAGTTAGTGGAGATCAAGGGTGTCACACAGGCCATGGAGAAAGAAAGGATGAAAGGAAGTGGACAATGACCAGAGCAGCAGCTCTGAGAGTTCCCTGGTAAGATGAAAAAGAGCCTGAACATCTCAGAAAGAAGGAGCAGATCTGTCCTGAGGCTTGTGGTGGTTAGATCTACCTTCTGCTTGGATTTCCTTTTACACGTTGGAAAAAATAAAAAGGTTCTTCAAACTGAGGAGTAAGAAAGCAACTGAAGAGTCAGACATAATATCAAACAAAAGGGAAGATGATAGGGAAGATGATGCTTAGTATGGAACTCAGTGCTTGGTTTGTTAGTAATTATCCCTGAGACTGAAGAGCTGAATCCTAGAAGGACAATACTTGGGAGAGCAGTCCAAGTGGGCATCAGAAGCATGTCACAGGCTCCAGTATTGTTCCTCTAGGTAGATAAGCAATGACAAAAACACATCCTGCCATACTGTGATGAGGTTCCTGGTGCCTCTGGGCTTTGCTGGGAACCGCGGCAGCCTTGTTCACACTCCGATTATGACCAAAAGGAGTTGGGATAGCTCTGGTGAAGAGCTGTTTTTACCCATAAAAGAGCTCAGGTGAATCCAAGCCAATGTGTACTGTATAAAAATCTGTACAATATTTCAGCTGTACATTTAAACAACTGTCAGACAAAAAAGGGTACTATTGGCAGAACGTTTGCAATCAACTTTGTTGAAATAGAACACATAAGAATAGAATCCATTAAAACACCTTTCAGCTATCTCTTTATTCAGCAAATAGCTCAGTTCATTAAGTATGGGTGTCATTAAGGGAGAATAGCAACCTTCTCACAGATAAAAAATAAACAGGATAAAATACTTGAAACCTCTGAAAATTACAGCACTAAATACAATTCCTTGTATTAAACAAAAAATAGGAGAGAAAAAAAAGGCTAGTTAGAGGATTTCAGTCATAAAGTGGAAATATTTCTATCATTAAGAAAAAAAACTGTGGCATTTTACAGGCAATAACTAGGCCACTGATCGGAAGACTGATATTTAGATAAAAATTATGCATAATAGAAGGAGTTTTCCCTCAAAGAATTTGAACACAAAGCTGGGTTTCTTTCTGATTTTATCTTCAAACATAATCAGCTTTGCCGTAATTACTTTTTTTCCCCCTTTTCAGTAAACAGTAGCTCTGTGTACAAAAACAATTCAGGAAGGAACAAGCTCCGCTGGGTGTATGATGTGGGACCAGTGCATGCTTGTTCCAACTCCCCAGTGACCCTTTCAGTTGTGGTAGCACTGATTCTTTGTTTAGTGCACTAGTTTACATCATTCACACTGATTTCTGCATTCCCTTATTTTCTTTCTCCATATTTGCTGCCCTACTTAGGTGGATTCATTCCTTCCCAACATTTCGTAACCACAAAGACAATACATAATAAATGATAAAATCCTCAAAAGCGTTCTAGGATATTCTTCTTTAAAGATGTTTTTTATGAAGTAATAGTAAGTTATTGAGTTATTGAGTTATTAAGTAATAAGTAAGTTTTATTAAGTATTGTTATTTATTAAGGCAGCACTCCTTATCTGCCTTTTCAACTGATCCACCTGAGCAAACAGTGTCCCTACCAAGTCTATATGGACATATCAGCCATTCTGGAGCACTCTCTTCATTAATCCTTCTTCAAGTGAATTGATTTCACTTGTGATTATATTTTTCCCCATTTTCTCAAAGGCGGATAGATATATATTAATGTAATTATTTTGAGGAGGAAAAAGTAAATTATAGAGAGGTTTTAGAAGTCCATGATGACCGAATGTATCTTTATGCAACCTATCACTTAGAAAATGGAATGAGAATCATCACTTTTAATTACTTCAGATACAGTTAAATGAAAGCAAGTGAAAATCCCAACACGTTAACAATTGATTCATATATATATCAAAAATAGCTATATAAAGTCTTGTTGAAATGGCAGATTCACTTCCTGTTCATACCAAACGACTAATAGGCAAAATATGACAATTGTATAACAGGGACAGTACCTTCAATCAACAGCTCTTGTCCGTGACTGCCCAACAACGTACGGGACAGGAAAGGGGCAAAATCAACAAAAATTTCTCGCAGGAGGGGGGCCACTTTTTCCAAGGCTCTTTCAAGCTTTGCTGTGATACTGTGAAAAGAAACAGAGAATATAAGTAGGAGAAAAGCTGTCAATAAA
Organism: Nothoprocta perdicaria; assembly: GCF_003342845.1. Classification (NCBI taxonomy): domain Eukaryota; kingdom Metazoa; phylum Chordata; class Aves; order Tinamiformes; family Tinamidae; genus Nothoprocta; species Nothoprocta perdicaria. Next base: position 1,525,511 of record NW_020454505.1, read on the forward strand.
AGTAAATGATGGCAAATCAGACCTGCTTTCACCAGATGCTTTAAGTTTCTTCAGAAAACAGAACGCTCATAATTTGATTACTTTACAGGTTTTAAAATACTTTAAGCAAATGTGTCACATTTACTAGCCTGACAGCCGCACAAGTTTTAAAACACATTTATAGAACACTCCAAAACACTTTTTTCTCTCGTTTTTAAACATGTAAAGAAAAAACTCAGGTATTCAATCATACATGAATTGCACGTATTTAAGCTCATCTCAACTTTTTATAGGCATTTGCAAGCATGGAAAGCTTTTCTTTATCTAAAATAATTATTAAAATGTTGGTGCTTTTTTGTTCAAGCTTTCAGATGACAACATCTGACACTGAGATACTAGACAAGGAAGCAGAAGAGAGAAGAACCAAGAAAGCCAAGGTTCCACTCTGACTTTGAGCACTATGATCCCAGTAAGTCACTTTGCCTTTTCTCTTTCTACTTTGCTTACTGAGACTCTACACTCTTTGAAGCCTGGAATGCTCCTTATTTTATATTTCTACAATGAGAAGCAGTGTTTTGAGCTTTGTTGCTTATTAAATACTAGAAATAATGCTACTGTATCTGAGGACCCAAGTCCAGCCATCATGGGAGGATGTCAGCCTGAGCTATGCTGTTCTCTCGGGAGGACTGTTACCACTTCAGCTTCCTTCTGTGTAGCCTCCTGTGCTACCAAACATTTTTGCTGCTCCTTCTCAGATTGATGGTGGCTGAGGAGGTTTTCTTCATGCTTGAGTTTGAGCCCCAAGATATTACCAGCATTTAAAAGCATGATTATAATTAGATTAGTTAGTCAAAGAAGGTACAGCTGTTGATAAAACCTAAGAGAATGCACAATGATACTTAAATTGTTGGTGTTATCTACTATAAAAAAAACTTTAAATAAATGTGAACTTCTTGACACAGGTCACATGAAGATGCGACCTTAGAAACAAAGGTGACACCACCTCAACTAGCCTTTAGGACCTGACTTGTTTCTTAGATGATTACTTCACTTGAAGCAAATTTCATTATGCTGAAGCCTCTACTGACTACACCTGAAAGACAGGAGACTGGCTTAGATAGAGGTTTGCATTTGCTACATTAATCTACCCCAAGCTTTTGCAGCTAGAGACCTCTGGAAACATCCCACGGGGATTAATGTAAGCAGTTTCCATGACTGAATTAAGTTTTTAAGAAGCTTTTGCAAACAATTAATATTGTGTGTTTTTTTCCTTACAATTTGGGGACATTCAAGGCAAATAAATAAGCTCTTAATAGTTTTCAAGTTCAAGATTATTTATTTTGCAGATTAAAAGCAGCACATGTCATAAAATAAATTACACAAAGGTGAGAAACTGGAACAAGGAGGATTAAAAAAGCACACTAAGACAGTCAGCTAAAATAAACTACTTAAACTCTCAGGGAGAAAAACCCAAATATTTCTGTGAGTAGTTTTTACTACTTACTACTTCACTTGATCAAAAATAAATAGTGTATGAGATTTAGATCTATCAAGGGAGAGATTTTGGACTGCAGTTTGTTTATTACAATCTCTGAAAATAGACAAAACCTATCGAGAATGACAAGAACAGCTTTTGTTAAATGCACTGTTATATACTGCATAAAACCTCAAGGAAACCAAGCAGTGATTTTGAAGTAGTTCTTAGTGTGGTGGTATTGGAGCTAAATAAAATCCCAGGCTCTAAGCACCAGTATTTTTTATTTTTCTCAATGGAAATGATAAAATTCCAGATAACGCCATCACTTCTTCAATGAAAAAAATACTGCACAACCATCAGTTTATGTCCTAATAACTGAAAATTCTGGAAATGTTCATGTTCTCTGCTGTAAAAAAAAAAACACACTAATAATATTTTAAAACCATAGAGTGAAGCTGTTATTTCAACTTCTTGACTTAAATCTTTAGCAGGATTTTATCCTCAAAAGCACTAGTAACATTCTAATACACTTCCTACAGATTTACCTTCCTCTTGCCAAAAGTAACAAGACTATGAATGTAAAATGACAGGAGAATCAATGTGTTCTTTGTCCAGAAATCCAGCTCATTCAGTTCTTTGGAACTAAATCAATACAACTTCTCTATGTCTTTTTTTTTCTTTCTTTTTTTTTTTTTAATATCTAAAGGCTCTTATAAGACTTGAAATAAAACACTATAATATATCATGGGATGTGTTACGAGGACAGAAATCCATGGAAGCCGTAAAAACACAGAATCATCATTCCAAACTAGGAGTGATGGATGCAATGTTTTGAAGTGACAAAAAATAAATATTCTCTCAATTTTACAAATTTAAAATTGTATTGAAGAATCAGAGCTAGTCAGACAAAAACATTTCAATTTTAACATTAAAATATATTTTTATAATAAAAAAGTAAAACATTTGAATAAAAAACTTTTTTTAGAACTTCTTAATAGAGTTCTTAATAGAACAGTCATGATCAAAGTGTTTAATTTCCATACTATTATACAATTTCTGTAACATTATGCAGTATCAAATACAAGAAGTAATAAGATCCATTACCTTAGCTATCATATATGATTTTAATAGCAGGATTGTGACAGGATATTTTGAGGCCTGGGCACACACTCTCCTAATTCCCAGCATGCTACTTGCCCAGTCTCATTTTAGACAAAACCACTACCCCCAGGTCAAGATTATTTAAATAGTTGAGGACCATTTTTCTGCTCACCCTTGCCTGCTCCTTTTTTGCCATATAGCTGCTATAAAGAAGGTTTAGATAAGTCAGGTTTCACATCACGCTCTCTTATCCCACAAACAGTTCTCATTTTTCAATCATGTAAAAGCTGACACGCAGTAAAACCAAAGCAAGAAAAAAAAATTACTGAAATAAAGTTATAGATTTTTCTCAAGTAAAAAAAAAAAGAAAAGAAAAGGCGTGGGGGTAAGGATATTTGAACAAAGCAGATTAAGTCGATTATCATAGAATCATAGAATGCCCAAGGTTGGAAGGGACCTCAGAGGTCATCGAGTCCAACCCCCCTGCTCACGCAGGGTCACCCAGAGCACGTGGCACAGGGCTACATCCAAGCGGGTTTTAAAGATCTCCAAAGAAGGAGACTCCACAACCTCCCTGGGCAGCCTGTTCCAGTGCTCTGGCACCCTCACAGTGAAGAAATGCTTCCTTAAGTTCCTGTGGAACTTCCGATGCTTCAGTTTGAAGCCATTTCCTCTAGTCCTATCACTGTCCACCACTGAAAAGAGGCCGCCCCCTCCTCCTCACTGCCTCCCTTGAGGTATTTATACACGCTGATCAGGTCCCCCCTCAGCCTCCTCTTCTCCAGGCTGAACAGGCCCAGCTCCCTCAGCCTTTGCTCATAGGGCAGATGTTCCAGGCCCCTGATCATCTACATTATCTACATTTTAAATATAATTTTCCATATTATTTTTCCAGCCACTAGGTTCAGCCCCTGCTCAGAGTACAATGACTTAATGACTTCTGAGTTCAAATTGTGACTACAGAATTTCAGTTCTTCATTTTGAAATATAAATTTTGCAAACAAAGGTCTTCTGATTTCTAGGGCAAACATGTTTCAAAAGGCTTGTGAAAAAAATGACTGTTGCATCAGTTAAAAAGATTTAAAAATAAATGTAATCCAATCCAATTTAATTTTGGCACAGTTCAATATCTGATTTCACCGCTTCTTTCTCAGGGAAGCACATGCCTAATACATGAAGTAAACAAGAGGCAAAGCAAGTAGGCCATAATTTTATTAACTTGTGTGGTAGCACTGCCTAGCAATAAATAAATCATAATCATCATTCTCTTCTTGATTATTCATTCCTCTTTTTTTTTGAATGTTGCCAAGAGCCCTCATACTTTTAGACTGGTCCTACACCCACTGCTGGGATTTCAACTGCATCACTCACCTGATACTTCAGATAGGATGAACAAAAAGAAGAGCTGTGTGTTAAAATGATGAAGCACCCATAACAACTTTACAGATAACCTACGTTTCTTGATTTAAATTTATTTCCTTTCTAGTTTAACAGTGGATGAAACTCTCCTATGGAAAGAGAACTTGTGCAGCTTGTAAGCAGCTAGATTAGCTGCTGTCTCAACTCCCACCTTCCTAAGACCTAATACCTTAAGGTGTTTGACCAACTAATGGAGATAGGGAGATTGGCAATTTCTTACCATGCCTGGTGCAATATTGCTAGGGCAGTTACGGGTGCACTTGGGCAATATCCAAAATGTGTCTTTTCTGTGTGCTCTGCTTAGCAGTCAGTATTTACATTTGGCCTTTGTTTGCTCTGAAAAAATCGTCAAGGCCTCTTCCTACTTGCCAATGCTCTGTTGCCAAAGTGTATTTTTGTGCTTGCATTCCGTTCCAATAGGAAAACCTTTACTATCAGTATGGAAACATATAAAAAGCTCATGAACTAAAAAATTGCTTTTAGTGAAGTTTTAGTGTTTGGCCTAATTCTAGTAAGATAGACTGCTCAGTGAAGTGTTCTTCTAGTACATGCATTCTTAGTACTGAACATATATATAAATATACGTTGAAGTATACAAATAGTAGAATAATATATTTTAAATAAGTTAAAAATATTTTTTGTTGTTTTATAAGTATGATGTTATTGGAAGAGAAAATAAAATTAATGTGAAAAGATACAGTTTAGGTACCTCATGTTTTCAGCTGAATCCTCTGGCATTGGAGCAACAGTTTGGACAGCTGGGAGATTTTTGCTGGTAGCACCATTCACAAAGCTGGATGACGAAGAGGAAGAAGAAGATCCTGAGTCTACTGCACCTGTCCCCCAAAAAAATACAGGTCTTAATTCAATTTGAAAACATCAAACTTTGAGAGATTTTTAATATAGTCTTTGTCTTACTTATCTACTTTAAATAGATATTCTTATTTGTTCTAAAACAATTTAAAAGCACCATTGTCATATATGGTATATAAATACCATATGAATTAACTACTTATTTTGTGATTGTAAAAATAATAAACTTAAGTAGCTACTAAATATCAGGCAAAAAAATAATCCTTACCTCATTTTCATTATTCCCAAATTATATTCCAAAGTTGAAAACATTTTTACATCATCCTGTAAAGCAAGATCTTTCTAAAATAAAGGTATATTTAAGATGAGCTTAAGTGGAGAATAGGAGTTTAACTATTTTATTTTTTCTGTATATACAAACCTTTTGGCTGCATACAGGCTGCATAATAGGCAAAAAACAGTAAAAAAAAAAAAGAAAAAAAGGGGAGAGAAGGTTGCACATGTATAGCCCTTCAAAAAGTAGTGGCAGAACCTAGTGCTTGAATTGCAGAATCCCAGAATGTTTGAGGTTGGAAGGGACCTTTTGAGATGATCTAGTCCAACTCCCCTGCACACACAGGGTCACCCTGAGCACGGGGCACAGTATCAGTCACATAACAAGACTCTAATGTCCCTTTTTCAAAGTCCTTTTGGGAATCCCAAGCAGTTCTCGGAGCAGTTCAAGCCGTGGCCTCGCCGGCAGCCATGACAGGGCAGCGCGAGAGGCCGCGGCGGCCATGGCCACCAGGGCGCCCCGCGCGAGGAGGCCGCGCGGCCGGAGGCAGCGACGTGGCCATGGGACATGGGGACCGCCACAACACACGGCTTAAACATGACAACTGCTAATCCCCTGTCTCTGGCCAGGCTCAGCAAGTGACAGCGCGCTGTCCTTCACCTCCTACAGGGCGTCTATTTTGCTGTTCCCTACAAATAAAAAGCAAAGCTCTACAAAGCCTTTGTCAGCCAGCTGACTGCGAGGTAGAGAGGCCAAATTCCTCCTCTGGCAACAGAAAAGAGTATTTTTGGTTTTCTCTTTCAGTACATTTTTTGCGAATTGTTTTTTGCAGATTGAGGTTCAGACTAGACTTTGGACCAGCCCGTTGAAGGCAACTGGCACTCAGAACAGTACAAAATGAATCTGGATTTGCAGGGCACACTGAGCACCAGAGCGGCCGGTGTGGCCTCACACCAGGAGCTGATCAGGGCTGGGCAACGCGCAGCGCAGGCGGGCTGGGGCTCACAAATGGGTTTCAGACTAGATAACACTGCAACATGTGCCCAGCCAGACACACTGTGAGGGCCACGCAGAAACACAGAGGGCATCTCCCTCCAGCTGAGCACCGCATTGGGCTGGACATGGGAGAGACTGCAGGGCTATTTGCATATAGGGCTGAATAGACTTTATATATATGTGCATGCATGTGCGTGCATGTGTATTTACACATATCTATGTCTATGTGAACATGCATATTATATATATATTTATATTCATGAAAGGATGCTACATATTATATATTACTTTGTTCTTTTTTTCTTCCACAGTCAACTGCTTTCAATCAGGTTGAAAAAAAAATAGTTATGTTATTTAACCAGGCTGCCAGAAGAGAAGGTCAAGTAGACCTAGAACTAGTAGATTAACAAAGAAGTAAGAGTCAGGGATATGAATCACAGAAGTTTGCTCTAAAAACTGCAGAAACAGGTTATAATAAAAAGAGAAGAAGGAAGGGAACCCATCTCCCAAGAGGTACATTAAAAGGATCAAAGGGGCTTTAGTAACGTACATCTCATTACACAGTGACAGTGACACCGACTCTGACAGTGATGGCAGATGGTGGAATGTGAACACCGCAGTCCATGGGAGAACAACACAAAACACCACTCCACACACGCCAGCACAGAACACATTGCCAGGACAAAACTGGAGGTGCAAAATACCTTTGACAAACTCTAAATACAACCATAAACAGACGGCTTGGGGGGACATCTAGTGTTTTCAGTCTAAAAATTTGTACACTTCTTTTTATCTGTATGAAAAAGGGTTGTTTAATGAAATTCTATATACTGATTTAAATTCATTAATAATCCAGACAACTTTATGGACTTTGCAAGTAGATAACCAGTTGGCCTCTGTATTCTTCCTGTATGCATCTCAGAAAGAGATCACTGCTTCAACTGCTGTAGGCATAGCCTAATTAAAAATGATGAAACAAGCACTTTTAATTATAATGTACTTGTGTGTTTTCAATCTGATACTTTTTTTTTACTGCCAGTAATGCATTTAGCATTTCTAAAATATTGGTATTCTAATTAAAACTTGCAAAATATATAGGACAGAAAACAGCTTTTAAACTGTTTCTTAAGAGAAATAATCAATAAAGTCACTCAGATGAATTCAGGCACAAAGGCTTTCCAAAATAACATCGGTAAGAAGTTGAGTACATATCTAGTTTTTGGTAATTAAATCTGATATTTGCTGAATAACCATCTTGATCAATACTTTCCCATAAATCCATGAAATCTGTAGGGCAGGAGTCAAAGAAAGGTTGCATAAAAAAAAATACATGATCTAAAATCATCACTTTAATTCAGAGTGAACATGCCATGACATCTACACTACTGTCCTCTACCAAGAATGTTGCTAGGGAAATGATTGATTTCTGAAGGGAATTACTTTTAAAGATGAAATACTACTTTCCAGCTAAACACATCAAATTTAAATCATTGATAAGACTGAAAGTTTCACACTACCCAGGATCATCCGGGGAAAAAAAATCAATGCTGGAGTTTTTTTTTCATAATATAAAAGTGCCTAAAAAGGAAATCCATTCAACACTGACAGAAGTGGCTACGCAAACGGGACTGTTCATGTAAGTGAAAATATTAATCAGCACATCATTCCTCCCATCTGCCTCAGGATAATGAGATTTTTATATATTTTTTTTTATTCTCAGAAAAATGTCAAAGTTCTATTACCAGGTATTAAAGGTAATCTGTGAAAGGAAAGAAAAAAAAAAAAGAGTGTATCTCCATTTTATTCCATGAAGTAAAAGGATGCCAAAAGCATCTCCATCCATTTTCTGCAACCCCAGGGCGATTTTCATTTCCTCAACCTTTGCCTGAAGTTGTGATATTCTTGAAGAGAGATCTTCTTTCAAGTGCTTTAGTTGCATTTGGAAAGAAAACAGACCATGGCCAGAAGTTTAAAAGGTGCTGAAGTAAACATCAGTTGCTCTCCTGGTAAGGATTCATTTCTGATATAATCGTCTACAGCCTCCCTGATATCACAGGCTCCTTCCTGTATTTCCCATCAGTGTGATTATAAGCAATTAAAAAAAAGAAAGCCTCGTTCTCCTCGTACAGGCCACTTAATGAACAATGACTGTTGTTAAACTAAGTTGGTTCTTACTCCTAAATCATATAATAGTTTTTAATTAAAAATAATAATTGCTAAAAATATAGATTCTCAGTAATTCAGGATATACTCACAAGCAGTCTTTACTTTCTCTGACATTTAGGGAAGGATGAACAGCCCTCTTTAATCATGGTAACATCCCTTATTGTAGAGCACTGCAGAACTCTACTCATTTCCATTCTAAACTATGCTTATATACAGTATTAGAACTATTTATTCACTTATATACAGTTTTGCAAGCCCAATTTGTGCTACTGAAGTTTATAAACATACACCGAGAGAAAACACAAGCTCTAATAAAGAACAAGACTTAGTCTAAGTTTTGAAAGGTGCAAAAACAGCCACAGAAAAGATGAATAATATAAATAAATAAAACAAAATAACCAAAGGAAAAACGAACAGGAAAAGATGAGAGTCACAAAAATATTTAAGGACGATACCTGTTGTATTAATCATACTTTTTGGTGTAGCTCCCGCTGCAGCAAATATATTAGGCGTGCTGCCCGGCGGCAGTCCGCTGCCCGCGGCGGCGGCTCCCACTGTGGTCACGGCAAGGCTGCCTGGCGGGGGCTTCTTCACGGGCACAACCACGCTCCTGTGGGAAGAAACAGCAGATTTTGGACACTCTGCCACAGACTTACCGGGGTTTGTGTTTATTGTAGATCGCCACTTTGTTAGACTGCTACTGAAAAGGAACACATTAATACATTGTCTATGATTTTAACCTTAATGGAATGTTCATAAAGTTCAACTCCCGTATTCTGATGCACGGTTTGCTGGTCCCTGTGATTAGGAAAAACTCATTTAATTTCTCTTTCAATGCCCATAAAATAGAAACTCCCCACCACTTGATTGGTGTGTTGTTGAGACTACTATCAGATGAAAACCGCTAATAACCTACATGAATAACGAGGCAGGGTGGGCAAAAATACAGCAATGATCAGTGTAGCAGCAGCTGAAGAGAAGTGAGAAGAAAGGGCTGGCTGCTTTCCAATGAAAAACGAACAAACAAACAAAACCCCCAACTTCTTTAGGCTGTCAGACCACTCCAGCAGCCCACACACTGTGAACAACGTGCAAATCGAACCAGAGCTCTAGGAAAGAAGCACCTTTACTGGTACTTCTTACATCTTACCATTACTTACCTTACTACTAACCAGGAGCCTGTTGCTGTGTTAGCTCCCTTTGCAAACCCTACATCTACACCTGAACAAAAGTCGTGTCTATGCTGAGCATTCGGTCACTGATCCTTGCTCTCAAACCAAGCAGGAGAGAGTTTTATTATTTATAATCTCAATGAAATTCTAAGCACTAGTATCTCTCTTTTCATTCAGGATAAATTAGCCCAGGCACCTAAAATGATCTGAAATATTGGCAAGAAACAAGGCTTGGATATGAAAAACTAACTCTATGCAGAAAGCTGAAAGGTCTTGTTGAATAGACAACAGTGGAAATACTGGAAATACAATGACCTTGAAGAATGTAAATACAATATATGCTACATTGTCAAGTCCTGAGTGCAAGAAACATCATTGAATGAAGAAAAAAAATGCAAAGGAACAAAGAATATGAGGTGTAAATTCGGAATGGGTAGGGAACATCCTTCTGTATCCACTGGGAAAAACAAAATCCAGAACTCAGCAGCTCTAAAGCAGCTGTTCTGTGAAAGTCAATAAAACTTTAATAAGAATTTTACCTAAAATCCTTGGGGCTTAAGCAAGACAAAAATCCAGTGTTATTTTCACCTATAATTCAATCAATCCTATAAAGAGCAAAGAAATGTTGTTTTTCTCCTGATATCACACAGATAAAATTCTGCTTAGGATATAGCTACATCTCCATGTACTGGAGGTGAAAAGATGCACATCACAAAGGGTATCTATGAGAAGAGCTCTACAAGATCTGTGTACAATTTGCTGAATAATAATCAACAGGGTGTAAAACAGGATGAAAAACAACAGATTGATGAAAAAAAATGAGGGTTAATATGCCCTACTTCAACCTATTCATAATTTTAGGCTGAATTTGCTCGTGAGCAGCTAAGATGAAGACGCGCTTCCACCTTTCCTTCCTGACTGTAATCCTCAATTCAGTGGTCAAGACACTCACAAGGGGTTCAGAGGAGGCAACTTCAGCTCCCTTTGTCTAACAGGATCCAAGACTGTGTCTTCCTTTCTCTGCATGGTATCTTAGCTGCTACTTTAGGAAAGATATTCCAGAAAGGACTCTTGGAATCTCAAGTCTTTCTCTTAGACTCAGATCTCCACTGCACAAAAAATGAGTTATAGAGAGCTAACTAGAAAGCTACCTAATTCCTCCATGACTGGCTTTTTTTTTTTTTTTCATTTGAATGTTTATTGTGATTATTGTGATTGTGATATTGCAATTCAAGAGCAATGGAAAAAAGCCTGCATCTCCTTCTCTGGAGATCTTGAAATTCCAAAATCCCACCTGGCTGCCACCCTGTGCCCCGTGCTCTGGGTGTCTCTTCTGGAGCAGGGGGTTGGACTAGATGATCTCTAGAGGTCCCTTCCAACCTCAACCACTTTGTGATTCTTTGATAACAAGGTAGCAGGGAATGCCTCTCCAGGGAGAGACTTCAACTCCAACTGACTCCATATTATTTCCAGGAAAGGTGTGAATAAATTGTAGATACCACATTTAAATGACACATAGACTAGCGTATATCAGCGAGCTCTTAAAGACTGCAGCAACAGCTGACAAGCCATGAACCAGAGAATCACAGAGCAGTCGGCGTTACAAGGGGCTTTCAGAGGTCACCTTGTCCAAACCCTGGCTCAAAGCGCGTCCACCTAGAGCAGGCTGCCCACAACCTGCTGGGTTCTGACCATCTCCAAGGATATTTGACCTCTCCAAGGATACCTGATTGTCTCTGCTACTTCTCTGGGAAACCTGCCCCAGTATGAAACCACCCTCGTAGCGAAAAAGGTTATTCTTGTGTTAAAAGGGAACTGCCAATATTTAGTTTGTGTCCCAAGTCCCTCCATTTGAGCCCCTTCACTGTGTTTTCTCACATACAGAGAAAATAATATCAATACATATTAACTTATCAATCACATATCAATAACCTTTTTAGTAATTTTTTTTTTTAAGTTTTAAGATGGGATTTTCCACAATTCTTAGCATGAGTTTAAATGCTCCTGCTTAAATGTTAGAACAAAAATTCTTAGAGAATACCCATACTAATTATACACTTGGGCAAGTTTGTTTAATTCATACTATTAATTAATCAATTAGTTAATTGATACTATCTATTGTACCTTCTCAACTCATATTAGTATAGAGAAGATAATCTTCCTCTCCAGTACTCTTCATCTTAAATTTACCTTTTCAATTCTGCTCTTTTACACCTTCTGTCCATCAGAAAAAAAAAATGAAGGTTAATTTAGTAAAACATATAGAGAGTATAATACCAGAATTTTACTGGAATATATAACTAGGTATTGAAATGTAGTTCCTAAGTTCCTTCTTTCTCAGTACATAATAACAGGTAAGTTTATCTGTCCTGACTGGAATCTCACTGAGTGCCCACTTCCTATAGCGTATTTTAAAATCGTCCCAAGGACATTCTGTACGGAATAAAAAAGACTAAATACTTCAAAAAATGACTTTTGATATTTCAAAATATGCCCATAAAAGCTTTATGGAGCATTTAAGCTATGCAAACCCATAATTTTTCAATTTATGAAATTACAAAGCCTGAAGAGTGAATAAGGGTGTTTAACAGCAGCAAAAATAACCAATTTCACTTCCAAAAACTCAAGGATTTCTGCATATGCAAGAATGTTCACTACTGAAATAATTCAGCTAACTACAGCAAATATATGCAAATTATTGCATTTTGCAAAAATAACCAGTGAGATAGATACAAAAACAAGAGCCCACTCTGAATTTCCATAGAAGTTGCACTCTAAAAACTCTAGCAGAAAAGCTAGGTTGTAACAAATGCAAGCTTCAGCATTGCATACTGGCAAGAATTATACAGAATTTCACATTCACATCCTCCCCTGTACAGCGGGATGAATAAACATCTCCAAAACATCTCTTCTTTTTTTTTGGTCAGGCAGGAGAGGAGGATGCAGAGAGGAATTATGCACCATTGGTTGCAAATGCAGGAGAGCCAGCCCTTTGTGTTTGCATCTAAAAATGCCATCCTGGATGCTATTTTCCAGGAATTCAGTCTGACATTGAAAGACGTGTCATAACTTGGAGAATGGAGGCTCCAGCGTCCCAGAAATCTGTTTATATAGCTCATAATGTAATTACAGCTACCTTAAGACAGATGAGGCAGGAGGCAGCAATATATTGAAAACTAATTGAAAAATGCAGTTGTCCAGAAGCACTTGTGGGGAAGAGGTCTCTGAAAAGCCGCTCAAAGCTTCAGAGTTTGAAGTGAAATTTTTGATGTTGTCACTCCCAATCTATTGAACGGCTGACAGACAATCAAACCCGTCTGGCTGCCTGGCAGCTCATTTTGCTGGCAGGTGGCAAACAATTAGACACACCAATTTGTGCCTCCTGATGACATTAAAGCATGAAACTAAGTTGTATGCAGGGCCCAGTGATTTGTGTGAAAGCATTTCAAAAATAATACTCTTTGCCGTGGCAACTCATTTCAGACTGCCACCTCCCATTATGGCTTTGAGCGCTGAGGACGACAGACTTGAGTTACGTGCGGCGCGAGGCCGCTTCTGTTCAATCCGTCATCAGCGCCCCCCGAGACCTCAATCCCCTCCTTTCATCAATATCACCTCATCATTTACATTCGATAGCACTTGGGCTGCTGCATACATTAGCTGCACACAAGTCCCGTTCGGTAAAATATCTCGGACACCTTTTGTGCTTTTGGGTTTCATTCACGGATACAGGGATCGTGGGGAGCTCTAGGGCACTACCCAACGACTCTGTGGGATGCAAGTCCAATGTGCAATTAAAAAAAGAAAACACAGGGCAAAACACATCATATTAAATGGAGAAAGAGAACTTAAAGCTTGAATTATATTTGCAGTAGTTTGCTTCATATAGTGTTTAAATGGGTATAAAATAAAGAATTAGAGCTAAGAAGCTTTAAACCCACAAAGATTTGGCTTTTTTTTAGAAATTATTTATTATCCCAAACCTTCTTTATAGGACATGCAACTACTCAAATGCGACTCCCCCAAAAAGATAATCTTCCAAGTCCTGCTTCTAAGATTACACTGTAATCTTAGAAGCTTTCTACACAGCTTGCAGTGTAGAAATCTATTTATCTAATATTGATATGCTTAGAAATAAAAAAAAGGAAGTTTATTTTATAAGAGCAAACAAAAAACTGAGCTAAAACAAACACAACCCAACAAAACAACGAACTCTGCTGCTCGTGTTTCCCCTAGAGAGGGTGAGCACAGCCAAGAGCCACGCTGCTCAACCCAGCACTGAGAGCTGCACAAACTGCAGCACGAGGAGAAGCCCCAGGGACACGGATCACAGGCACGTGGCTCACTCTAAAGACTAGACAGTGTGCACCTTTGGACTACTAGTTTAAGTTAATAAACACAAGTATGTTGATATCTTGAAAGAAAGCTTTCCATATAATCACAGGCAAATAACCAAGCCGCTTTTTTTTTCAATTGTTCAAGGATTAGTAGGATAGTAAAAGCAACAGAAGATGTTCATAAACCATCATGACCTAAAACCCTTGTGGTTCTCTCAATTCTTATTTGAATTATATCATTTTAATATATTATGCAAGTTTTTTCCCCCACGATCTTTATATTCCAGCTCCCCCATGGAAAGTTATAGAGCCCGAAGCACGAGAAGAAGGAGAGCCACAAAAGGGCCCCCCCTTTGCCTCCACAGACCACCACAGCGCTCCAGTTGGTCCTTTGAAGTCACAAGCGGAAAGAGGCATTTGCCTGAACGACCAGCAGTGTTTTCATTACCACAGCAGATACTGCAAGAATACAGCAATTAGAGAGGCAAGGTTCTCAATGGTCAAAACCACTGTGAATTCGCTGTGGCAGCCACGGCTCAAGCACGAGTGCCCGGCTGCAGGCAGGCAGCTCATCCGCCCGGGTCTGCTCAGGCCAGCCACGCGCCGCCAACTCTCCTCCCAGGTTGCTACAGCTATTTGATAAGTCTGATCTACACCATTCTATCAAATCAGACCACAGGATCATCTATTAAAAATTAAATATCTCAACAGTATTGATACAAATGGATCTGGTTTTGCCTTAACTAATGTTTACCATCATCCTTGCTCCAGTGAGGAAGTAAATAATCCTATGGGTTTACATCCAAGACAAAGAAAAGGAAAAATATCAACAGAATAAAAGCTTGAGCAGTGGGTTAACATGACAAGAAAATATATTCACTGCTAATAGAGAGAGAGAAAAAAGAAAAGGTAATTTACTTTGCCTAGATAATCTGTTTTGAGAAAACAGAAAAGTAATGCAGCTTATTTTATTTTCTTATGCTGTAATACAAACTAATGGCATGTAATACAAACTAATGTTAAAGCAACCTCTGAAACTTCTGCATGAAATGCAGATAGAAGACTGAACGCAGGTACGCACCTGTCAAACGAGTGGAACTGCACGGGCAGAATCGCCTGCGCCTCCCTCTTCAGCGCAGGGTCGGGGTAGGGGACGGGGTCGGGACCACACTCGGCAATGTCAACAGGGGCGGCCACCAGGCTTTTCAGTATTTCCTTGACATTGATGCCTTTGCTCTGGCTGATACTGGATATAGAGGATGCCGGTTTCAGGATTTCGCTGGGGCTTTCGGTTAGGCTCTCCTGCGACTTCTTCACCTCCGAGGACAGAGTGGAGAGCAGCTCGCTCATGGCATCAGGGCCCGTGCTCGCCTCCAGGTCCGTGCCGTTCAAAATGCTGGGCACCTGCTCCTCTCCGATGCCAGAGTCCGTGTGGGGAATAGAGCTCTCCAGCTGAATGTCTTCCACCGGCGTTGGCGTTTCTTTTTCTTTGATATTATCTGGAAATACAGCTGGTGTCTCTGCATTGAAATAGATGATGAACAATATTTATAATTTAATTAGATGTTTTTCTTTATAAATTATAACCACAAGGTTTTATAGGACAGAAATATAAAATGTCAGAAAGCCCACCAATATAGTAGGCTACACCTATAAGCTCCTTCTACATACAAACTGCACATTGGTTTCAATAGCTATTTTGTATATGCAGAAGTTTGTAAGGCAAAGTCGCATTTGCCAGTTCAGTGGCATTTAAAAATTACAGATCACTATTTACACAGTAATCCAATAGCAGAACACTGCCTAACAACACAATAACAACTACAGCCTATAGATGATTTATCTGGATGATCTGTGAGGCTACTGGGAAAACAAGGCACAATTTCTTAGGCTTTAGGAATTTATAAAGTTTAAAAGTGCTAATGCTGTCAGCAAATCTTAAGCTTGCACTCAAAAGAAAATGAAATTGCTAAATCTTTTGTTTGCAGAAAAAATAAGTGAAGATGTATATTATGTTCATTTTTATGCAAATGTAAGTATCTGGAAAATTTACTAATATCAAAAAAAAAAAAAGGACCATTATTGTCCATTCTTCAGATAATTGTCCCTTGCCCCACAGAAGGTAAAATCCTGCAAAGCCTTTTGGCAAAAGCTAAGAATTAAGTAAACACAACTTGTAGCACTCAGCTTATAGAGAAGGGCAAATGAAATGCACGGAGTTTGGAACATTTCCAGACTGTAGTGGCCCTAACAATCAACATCCTGTGGGCAAGAAAAGTGTGTCTTCATTAACTGCCCCAGGAAACAGATGAAATAACTTCATTAAATTAATATTATTCAGCATGCTTAAGGAAAGTAATGAATAACTTACACCCTCAAGCTTTTGGCTACACTTTTCAGGGCAGCAGGCTGTGGCTATTTGCAAAGACTTTAAAAAGCCCACACTTAAACTTTTTTTTCAAATTAACTTATTTACATTGAGTCCCTTGTCACTTAGCTGGTCTATGAATGAACAAGGGCCATATTTTTATTTATTTGAAATATTCTGTTAAAGCAGTAAGTTGAAATATTCTGGAAAATATTTTAGAACACACTCAGATGAAGTTCTGTCCTGCTAACTATTCCAAACAAAACATTCCCCAACTATGTAATTTTAATAACAGTAATATAACTTATCAGCTACTCTAACAGCAATCACCTGTAAGATATTTACACATTTCCCACATGTACATGACTCTGTGCCTCTATCTGTTTGACCTAGAGGTACTGTAAAAGCGTTCATACCAAGCAGCACTAATGGACAGAGGGAAGGATAAAACCAAAGAGGCCTTAAAAATACTGAGCAGAATCTGTATCATAACCTATCATAAAGATGAGTTTTCTTCTTTTAACAGCTGTCAGCAAATGCTGAAGCCACTTCCTTCGTCGTTTTCTCCCAGTTACCTTAAAATGCATTTTACCAAACAGTTATCAGCCCTATTTTGTGAACTGAGAAGTAGAAAATAGATTTAGGAGCTGCATAATATGCAGTCAGCACCTGTCAGCTCAAGAAGTAAAAAAATTCCTATCTACCTAGTGCCATCTCTGCTTGGCACAGAAGGACACTGCAAAAGCAACGAGATCCACAAAATGATCCTATAGAATCTTCTGTTTTACTGGTTCTTTCAACCCCATCCTCACGCAGCTCGGGGTCCCTTTGGGACTAGGCAACATTATTAACACGGAAATAGTTTGAAAACATGAGTGATAACTCGATTCTTCCTGGTTAAAACATAACACATAAATTAACGTTGTAGCTGCGGGGAATCAGATGAACTCTGTTTCCTGAGGAAAAGACTCCCTGAGATTACAAAATCTCAGAAATAGTTTTTTTTTCAGTGATCACCACAAAATCTCAGAAACAGATTTTTTTTCAGTGATCACCACTACTACTACTTTTTTTTTAAGCACAGCTAGAAAAGAAATTGAGCAAACTTCTAATTCGATCCTAAAAACAGCCTGCCATGAAGAAAAAACAGAATGATCAGCAAAGAAAGCAATGGTAAAGTCCAAATGTAGGCAGCACACAAGAATTGCTGAAATTCAAGTGAAGGTCGAGACTGTCATGTACGGTAATTAAAATAGCAAGAATAAAAAAAAAATATTATGATATAAATGGAAAGACGACGTTGAAAGAACAAGACGGTCTAGCATATGGTAAAGATACAGTAGTTCATAACCTAAATGGACAAACCAGTATATGGACATCTACGCTCAGTTTTCATTAAGGTCAACATTACTGAACACAGAACTAAAGATATTAAGGATAATGGAAATGAGGTTATGGAAATAAAAGCACCTTAAAAAGACCTGAATATCAATTTTAATGTACTAAAAGCATAGGAACAAATGGATTTGGAGTCAGTTTTTAAGGACGCAGCCGATGGGATCGCGGGTCTGGTAACGCGTCCGTCTGCCAGGCTGGGAAGTTGAGTCAGGAACGTTTGGCTGGACACAGCACCAGGCCGGGGGAAGTGATCTGGCCACTTACAGGACTTTACCACTGAGCAAGATTTTAGAATTTATTTTCAAATAAATAATAGTAATGGAGAGAAAAAAGACTGTCTACAAGATGAGTTTACTAAAAAATCAAAATCTTTCTTAATGTTTATTGGTCAAAGAAAACGTGACCACTGTCATTAACTTCAATAAAGTACAACCCCACAGAAGATATTAATGCAATCTGGAAAAATAGAACATTAGTAGAAGGTGGAAAACAAACTTGCCAAGAAAAAGCAATCAAAATGTTTCAAAAAAAAAAAAAGATTTCGGGACATTATCATGGGAGTTATCCAGCTTAAAACTTTTATGAGGATTTCAGAAAAAAAAAAGGCAGAAACATTCTGGGGAAAATATACTGATTCCTAGCTAGGAGGTACAAGTCATGCACAGAAGAATGAGTATATGAAGGAATTTTGATAGAACTTTGAATTACATTTAATAGTGCAAAGTTATTTATTTAGTGCATTCAGTGACTAACATATTCCACTATAATTGGAATGTGTGAACTTAAATGACCGATCAGGATCAATAAGACACAAATTAATGGGCATCTATTCAGCTACCAAAACAACTCTGCCAGGGAGAATGTAAATGTGAGTGCAAGCTTTCCTAAGGTACAGTCCCGTCAACACAGCATATATTGACAGTATTAGTGAAGGCTTTGGTAGGTTCTGTTTTCAAATACTGTATGTGTAGTTAGAACTGAGGAAGATGAAGTGTCACTATGATGATCAAGAGTGTCCTATTCTGGCAGAAAAAAAAAAAGTTTGGCTTATTTAGGCAAACTTAATATTGAGAAGGAAAACAATGGATTTTCAATTTATTTTCCTGAGGCAAACTCTGAAAAAAACAAAAAAAAAAAAAAAAAAAGAAAAAGGATTTAAGTTAAATGGAATAAGAGAAACTGAGTATAAAGGGAGAAATTTAGTTTGGGAAGTGAGAGCGCCATCAACATGGAACTAAGGTTCTGGAATAGCTCTCCATTCAGTACTGCAAGTTCAGAAAACATAACTAATATCAAGAGTTTGAAAACAGATTTCCTTATATGATGTTCTGCCTCCACTATAAGGGACTGAACTTATTTACACAGCAGGTCCCTTGTGTTCCTTAGCTCCCAAAGGAGAATAAAATAGTCAAGTGGATTGCACTGTTTGAAGTTAAAAATTAAAGGAAAATTAATTTTTTACTGGATATAGAAATAAACTATTTCTAATTAGATGCCTACAATTACAATATGTCAATTCTACATGCATATGAAAAAAATAAAATAATAAAAATGTTTCTTAAAAATATGCATACAACTAATATCACGGTAAGACAACATTAAAAAAACAGTCAAAAATAAAGCTGCACTATTTATTAGGGAAGATTATTTATGTTTCATCTCAGGATTAAATGTAATCTATTTGTGGATATAAATTTAGATATGACATGCTCATATGCAACACTAATTAAAATTATTCTGGAATTCAAAGATCAATAAAAGTTCTTGTACATGCAAAGATGCTTGAGTTCCACAGATCGTTGCTTTTCTTATTGCCCCTCCAGAAACTACGAGAAGCCAACGCACGAAAGCAATTGAGTTTAGTCTTATTTATCATTTTGAATTGCATTCTCTATAAGCTACCTACTTTCCATGTGTTATGTCTCATTTTTCAAAATAGATAGCCAAATAGATACGGGTTTAGCTATCAAAGCTACTTTTCGCAAATCAAAGGAAAATGAATTCCGAACAGATAAAACTGATTACATTTCTTCCTCTCAAATGAAAACACTAGAAAAACATTCTTTGTGAATGAAATCTGAAAAGCCACATTATCAAACCTTCAGCATCTGAATTATCATCATCATCATTACTTTAGGTGAATTATAAATTGTAATTTTACAATTACATTACAAAAAATTTACAGTTTTTTTTTAGGTAAATAAAAAATTATGAATCATATATTGTTCCCGAACAAGGGCCAAAGTAAGAGACCAGTCCTGTTTGAACACTGCATTATCCGTGCGTTTGGGTGCACTGCATTGCTGCTGTCTCATAGCCATTCCCACTGACTTCAGAAGCTAGGAAGAGCGTGCCAGTCCTGACTGCTGCCTCCTAGAAGTATTTCGGGAACATCCCAACCCAGTTAAGTGTTTAGGAAAGTCCTGAATACTCAGGAACACCTAAATACAGCTTAATTTAAAGATGAACAGCAGCAACAACCTAACTGATCACATCTGCCTATGTTACAATATTTTGACAGTGAGCCTGTAAATCTTCAGGCAACCCCATCAGTTTTTTTGCAGCACTAGGGCCATGTCAGCAGAGAAAGCAAAAACATCACGAGACTTAGTGATCTTAACCCTGTCAGGAACAGGCAGTTGGAAGCCAGATGCCTCTTTCTTACTGTTTTTCATTGTAACTAATGAGCTCATCTACTACATTACGGGAAAAATATGGACTTAACTAAATGACATATTGTATATCTGGTCACCTCATCTGTCACACTCCTTCCCTAAAATATCTTGTTTTCCTGTGATTTATGAAGTGTGTTGCAATTTCAAACATAGCGAGTTACCTAAGTAGTTCTCACAGTACTTCTAAATACTTCAAATTAAAGTACTAAAAATATAGATTTTTTATGACCTAAATAAATGGCTGTGGTAAATACACACAATTTTGCTATCAAAAAAAAAAAAAAAAAATCATGACACAAAGTAATCTTTTAATCTCTGTTTACCTAAACAACATTTTTTTTGAGAAATTGTGTGTACATGAGAGGAATTTTTCTTTTTTTTTAATAGATTAAAATCACTTAATAGAAAACAAAGATTAAAATTTGAAAAAGTAAAAAATATTTCTTTTCATTGCTTAAAATATGGTTGAGCATAAAAATTTTCATTCTATGAAGAAATTTATGTGAAAGCTGGGCCATCCTGGTCTTCCTGGTCAAATTTTTACTGCGAACAACAGAGCAGATTCTGATAATGGAAAGTTTTGGTCAGTCTTGACAGAGGAGGTGCTGACAACTTTCAGTCTTTATGTGCAGTGGAAAATTTATAAATAGACAATAATTTCTGTGTAGCCATTTTAAGCCACACATAATAAGGTTAACAACCTTATTAGCTGCTTTTCATAGACTCCTTTGTAGTATTCTAGAAAACTTTGAGGGATGCATACACCCCAGACTAAAAAAGCATTTGCAGCAACAAGGCAGTGATATTACAGCTTCCTTTATAGGTGGCAGAGTCAAACTAATCAATTCCTGAGCTTCAGGCTATAAAGAGATAGTGAAAAAAAAAAAAACCCTTCTTAGAAACTTCTATCTACTGGTTTTGTATATGTTAAGCAGCAACACCACATTGAAATGAGAAAATAAAGAGGAGTGCAATGAAACAGGAATAAGAGGTTGATTGAAAATTACACTGAAAGGAATAAAACAAAAAGAAATTGGAATGGAAATGTGCTCAGAGACTGAAGCACAAGTGTGACAAGACACGGACAGAATCAGGGACACGTCAAGCTGCTCTGCAGCTTTCCTTCTAGTAGCGCTTCCCTTCGCATGTGAAACCTGGATCGGGCTGCAGGAGAAATTCTCTGTTTAGTGACCCTGCCTATGGCTCAACAACACAACACAACCCGTGCTCATCTTGCAGTCACTGACAGACTAGCCAGGGTGATGCTTTATGTAAGAGATTTAAGACATTAATATATATATTAAGGGTTATACATAGCCAGACTAATCCAGATCAGAGTTCATGGAGCTCTGTCATTTCTGAGACACTGCTATTTTAGTAACACAGGTTTTTATTCTGTAGGATTCATCTGCTGCCACAACTAGTTCTTTTAAAAAGGTCCCTTGTGAACTTGTTTGGTGAAACAAGAGGAAGAAAAGCCTGGCTTCGCGTTGCAAAACTCGCACTGCCAGGCTTCCACCTGAAAAGATGGTTGATCAAGGCAGTCTGTGCTTATCTGCTGTTTGGACAAGCTACTTCTCCAGGTTTTGGATATTCCAAAGCAGAGGCGCAGACTCAGGGGGCTGCGTTGGCCGCGACAGGGCAGGACGGGGCCTCCGTGCAGAGCGGCAGGCAGCGCAGGAGCCGCGGGCACAGGGGCACACACGAAAGGCTGGCGGGAGGTTGGCAAGAGCCAGGATGCAGATCTCGAGCCTGGGCTCCTACTGGCTTAAGGCAGGGTTGGGAGATTCCCTGTAGCAGCATGGATTTGTCAGGTGGAAAGACGCAGTGCTGGAACAGGGAACACACAGAGGTTCTGCCATGGGCTGGAAATGGAGTGGGAGAAGTTTGGAGTTTAGGAAGGAAGGTTGGGGAGTCCTGAAGAGCCTGCATGACAGAGGACAAAATGATCAACTTCTTTCCTGTGAGGGTGACAGAGCCCTGGGACAGGCTGCCCAGGGAGGCTGTGGAGTCTCCTTCTCTGGAGATCTTCCAAACCCACCTGGCTGCCACCCTGTGCCCCGTGCTCTGGGTGTCCCTGCTGGAGCAGGAAGATTGGACTAGGTGATCTCTAGAGGTCCCTTCCAACATCAGCCATTCTGTGATTCTGTTATTCTGTGATCATCAGCTATTTTTCCTGGCTGGACACTTACTTACTGTTTTATACAAGGTATATCTTTGTAAAATCGAATTTTTAGAACATCTATAATTTGTAAACAGTAATTGCTAATGGTGCTTTACAAAACAGAATTTATTATAACTGCTTTAGAGATATGCAATAGCGGATCAGTAAAAATTTTATGTGCAAACTTATCTTCTCATGTCCTCAATAGATTTGAAAGGACAGTAATTATCGAACTGAAATGTATTTATTACACTTCAAAACTCCCACATGCATGTCCTCTGACAGGCAGTTGGCAGCAGTAATATATATTTCATCAGGAAAGCCATATAATGATTTTGACCAACACACAGAAATACAGTACAGTTCGATTTTTACAATTCTTTGACTACCATCCACATTTTGTATAATAATTCAGTTTCTGGAGATCATATGTACAACTAGATTCTGATGAAGACAGAGTTAGGAATTTTGTAAGGACTTTGTGGAGGTAAAGCATATTTTGAGAATCGGTGTAAATGAATTCTCTAACCCATTTTGCATAGTTAAGACTCCTACATCAGACAAAATATTTTAAAAACAGGTAAAATATCCATACTATAGTATTAATACTGTAATAGTGTAACAATATACACCACCCAGAAGATTATATATCTGTGAGACCAGAATACTTTGATGCTTTACTGTTCTTTCAAGAAGAGGCTATTTTTGTAGGATTTTAATAGAGTTAGGTCCATCAAGAAAAAAAATCAATAGCTTTCAGCCCAAGCACAGCGGGTACCTTTATGACACCACTTTGTTTACAGTGCTTTGAGAAAAATACAGACATTGGTACCGAGAGATGAATTTTTGATAAAAGAGAGATGACATTCTTGATAAAAAGTCATCTACTTTGCAGAATATGATATAAAGTACATTTATACAATGCTTTTCCAAAAACTCCTTAATGTTAAGTGATAATGCTAACTCTTCAGCTGATAAAAATCTTTTCATTATTTGTTTGACATTAATTATGTTCCCAGCAATTAACCGGGTGCCAGTGAAAGAGTAAAAAAGATTATTCTCACTTTGCCACTGATGGAGATGTGAAAGCACTATTTCTAGTCAAAACCACACTGTTAGAAGAAACCAACAGTCATGGTAACCAAGGATAGCTGCAATAATAACCATAAGTGAGAAAACTCCTCTTAGAAATCCTGACCCCTTTAACTAAAGGCACAAATTTGCATGCCTGCTTTAAAGACCTGACTTAATTTTATATATTCGGGCAGATGAGCTGCTATCAAGAGGAAAAGCTATGTGGCATTCAAATGATTCAATGCTCTCTCTCAGAAGATGCACTGATTACCATCCACCCTCTAGGAGAAAGGGCAGCCCTAAGTGTTTCACTCTTGACTTCCCAACCTGCCAGACATGGTGCAGGTATTTTCATACCAATTCTAAGAAAATATGTTACATTTATTATAGCAATCACCCAAGAAGACATTATATTTAGAGTTATAATGCCCTCTAAAATTAATCTCATCTGTTTGCTTGCAAGATAAAACAGAAGGAGCTTGTCTGTCTCCCACAGGTCTTGATGTAGTCCCAAAGCAGTAAGAGTAAAGGTTAAGGAATTCTAGGAGCGTTTTTAGCCAACATTTGAAATAGATCAGATGAATCACAACCAAAAGTGCCCTAAATTCTCTCCACCAATTATAAAGAGAGCCTAAGACGATTAGCTCAGACACAGCTTCACTACAGAGACCTTGATTTACCTGAGATAACCTCAATAATTGGAATGAAATTTAAGGATTGCTGCAAGAAAAGCAACCTGGCAAAAGCTGGAATCCAGGACTATCTGCTATATTTTTAATGTACTATCACCTGAAATTCATAAACTGTCTTTTGCTTTTCCCAGCAAATAACTCTACTTGTTACATATGCTATATATAGACAGAGACTGTAATACTCCAAACTTGTCAATTTATTTCTACTTAAAATTCAGACAGCCTTTTTTTTTTTTCCCTCATGGCTCCAAAACAGAATATTGCACATCTTTTCATCATGGCAATACCAATGTACATATATTCAGCAACATATTGACAAGTCTTTTCTTCATATATAAACTTGTCATTCCTTTTTCCAGAATGGTTGTCCTTACAAGTCAGCTTATATTTGTTATTATGAAACATTCAGGAAAGATCAGACAGAAGAAACCCAGAAGGAGGGTGCCTTGAAGAAGGACACATAACAAACTGCACAGGATACTCTCTAAAGATACTGCTGCTAACAATAAGAGCTCTTTAAGAAATAGGTCTCACTTCTAGTTCTTAAATATAGAATCATTTATTATAATGCTTAAAATTCAGAAGCTTGCTGGTTCTTACCTCCAGTAATGTATAATCTATAGTTTTTACTGGAGTGTAAATTAATCATAAGCAGAGGCAGAACAATTTCATCAAATATGGACAATGTCAGAAAGCAGTTCTAAATGACATGTAATATATCCAACCCACATGAGTGGATTCACTTTAGTGAGAAATGCTGAGGAACTGACCAGGAGCAACCCGCCACTTGCCTTTTAAGTCCTTCAGATCATGACCGCTTCTGTACGGAACAGATTACTAAGGTCTAGACCTAAACACATACTCATTTTGATGAAAACAAAAAGGTTATACAATTCACCAGCTGCATTATTCCAGAATGACAAATCTAAAATTGTTACTTAAAAATGTGCTGTATCATGTTTGGGGTAATATATATCCAGGAATGTATTTGATCATAATGGTAACAAGGGAGACCTTATCACTCTCTACAACTACCTGAAAGGAGGTTATAGAGAGATGGAGGTTGATCTCTGCTCCAAAATAACCATGATAGGACAAGAGGAAATGGTCTAAAGATGTGCCAGGGAGGTTCAGGATGGACATGAGGAAAGTTTCATATATGGAAAGAGTGGTGAAGCATTGGAGAGGCTGCCCAGGGCAGTGCTGGAGTCACCCTCCCCAGCAGCGTTCACAAAACGTGTAGAGGAGGCACCTGAGGGTCATGGTTTGGCAGACGTGGTGATGAGGTGCTTACAGCTGGACTCAACGGCCCCAAAGGGCTTTTCCAACCATAATGATTCTGTGAGTCGATGAAAATGCCTGTGAGCTGCAGGACAAGTCTTTGAGGTTTCCATTGGCATTCACCAAAGTGTGAAGTTACTTCAATGATAAAACCAGGCTGAAGGCAGAGCTATAGCAGATGCTTACTCAACAAATGCAATTTCTGCATTTAAATGAGATTTCTAAATTTAAACAAGATGTTCTAAACACTACAGAACACTTAATGCTGCACTGAGGAACACAAAACTAATAACTATAATGGAAAATAGAAACAAATTGAGAACATTTTCAGAATGTACAACACACAACCGATCATTTCCAGATACAAGTTGAAAACTATTACAAAGATTTTGGTCATATTGTAATACAAACAGCCACGCAGATAGTGAGAGCAGTATGGAATGTTTTTCAACTTCCAGGACTACTCTACTGAGTATAATCCTCCCTTTCTGACAAAGCCATTTTTTTTTGCAATCCTCATACTTACTACTTCCATGTTGCAATTAGGTTGGAGAACCTATCAAGGCTGAGACAGCTGGGCCTGTTCAGCCTGGAGAAGAGGAGGCTGAGGGGGGACCTGATCAGCATGTATAAATACCTCAAGGGAGGCAGTGAGGAGGAGGGGGGCGGCCTCTTTTCAGTGGTGGACTAGAGGACTACAGGAAACGGCCACAAGCTGAGGTACCAAAAGTTCCACAGGAACTTAAGGAAAAATTTCTTTCCTGTGAGGGTGACAGAGCCCTGGAACAGGCTGCCCAGGGAGGCTGTGGAGTCTCCTTCTCCGGAGATCTTCCAAACCCGCCTGGCTGCCACTCTGTGCCCCGTGCTCTGGGTGTCCCTGCTGGAGCAGAGGGGTTGGACTGAGTGATCTCTATAGAGGTCTCTTCCAACCTTAAGGATTCTATAGGATTCTGTGATCTGTGTCAGTCAGTCAAGGAAATCTGATGAGTCAGAAGCTTTGCAGGCCAGACAGCTTTTTCATCACTCAACTGGCTCTTGGATTTCACTAACACTTTACCCCAAAGTCTCTCTTTTGAAATGTTCATAAATGCAGAGGAATTGAGCCCAATATCCCCAATCTAATGATTTAATATTGTAAAGAGAAAGTAGTATGTATACCCTCTCACAAAGAAGTTGTTTGCTTTGGATGGTGGACAATAAGCTTTATGTTAAGGGAAACTATTAAGTCCTTGCTTACCAGTTGGTAGAGCTTAAAATATTTTCTAGTTTACACATACACACACACAAACGCTCACAAACAAAACAAATTTAAGAAATGCTAGCTTAACACAGTGATATTTTAAGCTTATTTAATGAAAAGTTTAATATAATACTCTGAGGATAGTATACGATAAATGTAAGTTGAGTAATTCACAGAGTAGGAACTTCACTATTTCTGTTATGAACAGGATGGTGCAATTTTAAATCTCCCTTTTTTTTTTTTTTAATTTGTTTATTTAATCAGTATTTTTACCCATGGAGATTTTTCAAAAGATACAAAGAATGTTTCCATCAGATTAAGTTTTTTAATGTCTATGAGGTTCCTGTCTCCCCAGCAGGGCATAGGCAGATAAATGGGGAAAGGTGCATGCAAACTTTGCTAACGCTGCATTCAGTTACCACTTTCTTTTTAAGATAATGACATCTGAAAAACACATTCCTTAGTTTAGAGAGCATTTGTTAAAAAAAACAAACAACCAAAAAACACCAAAAAGCAGGCTCAGAGCATGTAACAGCTTCTCTGGTCACAAAAGCGATTTCTTTTAAGAAAAGCACAGCACAGCACATTAACTGACAGGCATAAAATAATTCACAGTACATACAATATAAAAGGTTTACATACCATCAAGAGGCAAGAAAAAAGCAAGAAAGGAAGGGAAAATGGGAAAAGGTACGGGGAAAGGGTGCGTACAAAAGTACTATATACTTCATTTGGTTGTAATATTTTAAAATAGGCCTGATTTTATTTTTATGGACCTGATATTGTAGCAGAATAACCCCAGACCAAAAGCACGTAAAACTTTCAACATCCATTCCCTCCTCTTCACTCTATTTTTTATTTATTTCGTAGTAAATAAAGTTTAATAAATGGGAGTAAGAAGTGGGAAGGAGATTTTATAGAGAAATGTAGGCAGGAAATTAAAATTTTAAGGGCATCATCAGGTCTGATCTCCATGTAACCTGAGGCGTCTACTTATTTATCAACAATTACATCACAGTTAGTTCTTGAGTTACATCACATTAAATAAGAACACCCAAACAGGTTAGGAGATGATGTTAATATTACCTTTGTAAAATGAGTGGGCAAAGCTCTGCTCAGGAATTAACTTGGCAAGGAATCCATGGTTCAAACTTGGGTGAGGGATAGATGGTATGACCACAACTGTGGAGAAAATCATGGAATCAAATGTGAGCCAGCTAGAAATCATGTGTGGCCTGGTCCACTGTGGATCCATGACATTGGTCCTATCTCATTGAAACATGCAAATATGATATTCTCAACAAAAATGCATTTCTAACGGAAGAAAACAAGTTCTGTATCAAGAGATAGGAAACAGCATACCTATTAGCTGGGTACTGCAAAAGTAACATTCACAGGGGAAAAAAAGACACAGAAATATATACACACAAGACAGTCATGGCTGCAGTTCGCTGAAACTTGCAGTCTACTAATGTAGAATCATAATATATAACCAGGAAGGCACATCAAATTATGATTGCTCATAATTGACTATGCTAATATAGCTTTATTTAAAATGGAAAGGCTATAAGCACATTGGACTTGGAAAATAATGCATTAGAAGCAAATTAAAATTCAAAGATGAATCAGAAAATAATGAGCAAGTGTAAATATGACACAAATTGGAAGACAAACTATCTGTGAAAAATGAAAATTAGCAACTCCATAAATGAAAGAAATTAATTCAAATTCAATATTAGAAGAAAAATGTAAATGAAGAGCATCATGGAAAGATGTAGTTACTGTTTTCAGTTTTCCACCTCTTTTATCACAGAAGGTAAAGTCATAAATAATCCAATGAGACTTGAAAAATCTATGGAATTGCCAATATAAATTATTTGAAACAAACTGGGGAAGAAATTGGATCCCTAATTTATGACAAGTTCTTCATCTAATAGTCTACCTCTCTGTCAGGCTAAACAACATTTTCAATAAATATTAGTAAATAATAGTAAAATCACAAGCAAATCAGTCAAGGAAAGCAAAAGAAATGCTTCCTTTTTATTATACTACCGTTTCCACAGGCTTTTAAATGCAGACACCAACACAGCAGGACCTCAAGAAACTACAGTCCTCCACTACTACCCTTTAACAAATCTCCTTATTCAGACAAAAGGAGTTCACGTGAGCAAAAAACTGTGTTTGCTATTCATACACTTCACATTCTATAAAGTAAAAGACTAACAAATAACAGATTTATGAACTTGTGTCATCAACTGTCTTGTATTTCTCACTCCATCTAGCTCCCTGCTTCTTTTCAATCACATACAAATAAAAAATTAAAGCAAAAAAAAAAAAGTAAATGAACATTAGTTAAATCCGACAAGCAAATATACAAACTGTTCAACATCTATCAATGTATGTCTGTATTAAATCATTTTAGTGTGACATAGTGCCAACTTACTGCCTGTTAGTATATTTTGTTCATTGAAGATATTTCATAGTCAAATAATTACAGTTCTCATAAACTTCCACATATCTAGATAAATATATACATATATTTGAAGAAAACAGATGTACCTGTACTTGTTGGTGAATTTATTTCTTGTCTGATATTTCTACCTGCCTGGCTTCCGGATCTTGCAGTCTCCCGTTGAGGTTCTAGTATGTCCCGGTATTTGGAGACCATGAGAACAGAAATGAAGTACACTACTGCCAAAGCCAGGAACTGAGCCTGTTTGCTGTCGTCCTGTGTGGGAGAGAAAGGAACAGACCTGTGATACAGGACACTGGCATACCATTTTCACACAAGTTTTTCAGGAAGCTGTGCAATACTATATTTTTTTAGATTTTTTTGGGGGGATAAGCAGTCATGTTAAGAACTGACTCCTACAGGCAATTTGGCAACTGCTGGCATCTCTGGCACTGTAAAGGCACAGAGAAGGGGCCTGATTCTGCTCTTCTATGGGAACACATTCAAGCTTTCTCAGCAGTGAAGACAACTACTTTTGCTGCCCCAGCAAGGAAAAGCCCCAAGCTCCTGCCACAGGAAGCTACAGGGTAGTGCCTAGACGGAAAACTGGGCTTATGGGGCAGTTTCAGCTAACACGGGCTACCTGAGCGGGCTTATGTGTTCTAGTAGGAAGGAGGGCCATGACCATCATTTCTCCCCCAGCAGTAAATCCCAGCTGACATATACATTGACTTCTCCTTCGACTGGATCTGTGATAACAACCCTATTTTTCAAGGAGTCTGGTATAAGTAAAGTAAATACCAAGATTAAAGCAACTTTGCCATCTTATTTCCTTCCCATCCCATATAGTCTGCTGTTCTATGGCAAATATTTATTTTCCTTATGCTTAGATGTGTTTAAGTTGCTGTAATCCAGTGGAAATGTATTTTTTTATTATAATATAAAACCAGCAGGGTGACAAATAAGCCTTCATTATCTATTTACTTGTATACTGTTTTTGCATCCTTTTACTGTCACAAGCACACTAGTATAAATCCAATACTTGCTCCTCTGGGTGCTGTTTAATTTGACTGCATGTCATTGCAACCCTTTAAAAGAATCACGAATCCTCTTTTCATTAGTCTCTACTTCATTGTGATCAGATCATCCTGACAGATAAGTTCTCTTTGTCACATATTGTCCTTTTTTTCTGACATAAGTGACTCCTAACTTCACTTTACACTTAATTTCACTTCAACTTAGGTTAGAAAATCTAATCTTGAAAGCACTATTTACATATATACATACATATACATATAAAGCACTACAGTAGGAACTACTCTGTGTGTGTGTATGTTTGTATATATATAGATATATGCACACACATACACACACATAAAGTAATTCCTATTGTACTGCTTTCAAGAACAAACACATTGTGGCCTGGCCTTATCAGAAAAACAGTCACAGACAAACCTGAGCAACTATTGATTTTTTAAAAATATATTTGTATACTTACATATTTATACTTAGCAGAAGTAAAAATTGACATTAAAAACCACTTTGCTGCAGTTCCTCAATAGGTACAATAATTTCTCCTCCAACTTTTGTAGGACCAAGAGGAGAAATTATTAGTATTATACTTTCAATCTCTATTTGTTATGGCTATGATTATTTGGTTAAAATGAAGTCTGACTGTCAAACACAGTTATACCTACCAACCTCAAACAGTTTATCAACATGAATTTAAAGTACAGAAAGTGGCCAGGAGCTACAAAGCCATGAGTGGTTGGCTTTCCAGATAATATACGGTGTGACACGAAGATATTTAAAATTCTAGTAGGTTCCAAACCTCTTTCAAATATAAGCACTGATTTTGCAGAAAGAAGAACTACAGCACATATTACTCACCACGTCACGAAAAACAACTGCTCGTAGACGATTAATGTCAACATCCTGCAGCAGTCTGTCAGGATCCTTTATAGGAGAAAGATTGCCAGGGACATTTTCAAGGGGATTCTATAATTAAAAAGTTGTGAGATTTTTTTCCCCAAATATCATAATTGAAAACATGTATTTTCAAACCTTAATCTGACAGCTTTCCTATCAATTTTAAATGCTTTTTTTACTACTAGGCTATTTCCAAAATAATACTTCCAATATATGCATGCAAGGGGTCCGCAATGTTCCCAACTATTTTCTTAATAATATCTACATAGCTACAAATTGTTACATCCTACCAATATATCAGAACAATTTTCTGTCTTCCAAGAAGTTAAAGAACTAATTTGGACGCAAAAAAAATATTTCTGTTTATAGTTATTATGGTTTTTACAGTACAATAAAGTATTTCTAATGAGTATTAAATTTGAGAACTATGAGCAGAAACACTGTCAAAAACATCTCTTTTTCATTTTATTATAAGAATTATTACTACAGACTAATTATGGTAAAGTAGTAAGGTTTATAAAATGGCAATATAGTAAAAATGATGCTAAAACCTCTGAAAGTCTCCTCCGCCTTACTTGCTTTGTATCAAATGTGAAAAGTGAAGCAATATCGAATTTTCAGGAGATTTAATGAAAAAATATTGTCAATGTAGTGAGTTTATTACTACCTGAAAAAAAAAGTGTTAGAGAAGAAACTACAGTTAGTAATAAAAACGCAGGAGC
The DNA here is from genome assembly GCF_003342845.1 of Nothoprocta perdicaria. NCBI lineage: Eukaryota > Metazoa > Chordata > Aves > Tinamiformes > Tinamidae > Nothoprocta > Nothoprocta perdicaria. Next base: position 1,557,240 of record NW_020454505.1, read on the forward strand.
AAGAAAAGTGATTATTAGGCTGTGATTTTAGCTTAAAGTCTCAATTTTAAAAAGCTGTCAATAAGTTTGAGGAAATTAAAGAAGATGAGGAATGAAGTAATGAAATTGGCAAGCCTGAGCAGCAAGTGCTTGTTAAATTTGCTAAATAGGTCTCATTTTTAAAATCAGACCGAAAATACTGATCTCCTCTAGATATGTAAAGTTCTACTGAAGGTACAAGGGTTCAGATGTTCCACTTAGAAAAACATATGGTGGTATTTTATTAGAATTGCAGGTGTCCTGGGAGAGGAAATAATGGGCCAGATGTAAGTGAAGGACCTGACCATTTGAAGTACACCAGGCAGCAGCAGTAATTTTGGAAAAAAACTCCAGTCCTAGTATTGTACTAACATTTTCTTATTTCGAAACAAAAAATAAGCAAGTTTAAAAAAAAAAAGGCAAAAAAAAAAAAAAAAACCCTTTCATTTTATGCCAGTTAACAGTAAAGAAACGGGATTACCTTGGTAGTTGCTGATGCAGTTCCACTCTGAAGAGTCTCTTGAGTTTTGCTGCTGATGAGCGAAGTCTTGTTCACTCTCTCTCTCTGCCTTTGCCGACACTCTAAGCAGTTCCTCACAGCCACACAGCACACTGCAAAGGAGACAGAAAATGATGCAAAATAGGGTATTTTCTCATGTTTATGTTCAGAATATCAACTATCCATTCAAGTCTATTCTGATATATCCATCATCATGCCTAAACAGTAACTGTAATACAGATCTCCCATTAGACTCTCTGTTAAGCACTAGGAGCCCCTTACAGTGACTTTCTTATTTCATTCATTTAGTTGAGCAAATTTATGTTTTCTATAACTGCAACATTGACAGATAAAAATTGGAAATGGAGCACTGGTCTCTGAAACAGAGTTTTTCTCTTGTCCTCCAGTTACCAACCCTTAGCATCATGAAAACTCTTTTGTACAGGTAGAATTCCATTCAGAGGTCTATGGTTAGAAAAGGAAAAATAGCAGGAATGATTTATGACAAAAAAAAGATCACTGAGGATAAAACACAGGTTTTACACTAATTAGTTTTATATTAATAATAACAATTATTAATAATCCAATAGGTGGCATGAGTAATAGTAGGGCAAAATTGAAATATAAAATTACTCAGCACTTGAAAGGTAAAGAACATGTGGAAGGCAGCAGTTGAAAAAGTTCTTCATAATGACAGATCAAACTAAATGTTCACAAGTATTAAAGCCATGTAGGTTGAGCAGAATATCCTAAATTATTCTAGAACCTTTAAACTTAACTGCAGCTGTACAAACATCAAAGATCTTGTCCTGAGCTTCATACAAATTCAGAGAATTTCCATTCAGTTCAACTGGCAGGGGAAAAGCAGTGAAGAATAATACACCTACCTAAGTCAATTCAAAATGTTCCTGTCTCAAACAATCTGCTGTACAACTGCACAACTGGAACAGGCATAGCATATATAGTACATAACATACAATAAAGTCTATAGTGAAGTTGGGTGCTAGATCTATTACAACATACACTGGGGGCTGCATAACATGCATAAGTCTGCATAAACATTGCAAGCTTTGAATCTCATGTAGCCTTGAACAAACCCACTGAATTGATGGAGACTGGATATGGAATTGTGCAAAAGGTGAGTAGCAGAACAATGCCTAGAAAAGAACCATTTTTTATCTTTTATGTTTCTTTCATATTTTTACTCCCTAAAAAGGATGTACAACTTGAAGAACAGAAGTAAGAACAATTTTGGATATGCCATTTTAATCCATTTTTATGTCAGAACAGAACCAACCTTAAGAAAGTATCAGGTCAGTAATAACTTGGGGGCAAGCGAGGAGGTTGTTCTATCACAACGTACTCAGCACAAGGTCATTTCTCCCACGTGTCATTACTTAGTCTAGCTTTAGTTCACTGATCTGTACGCGCTTATTGAAGCACCCTGTCTACAGACTTACCAAGCCTTAGGCACTGTCGCATTAAACCTCCAGAAGACATGTTTTTTTCGGCTTCAATCTCACTGAAATTTAGAGAACTGGCAAATACCAGTACATCAACCATTGCCATCAGACGGCTGAGAAAAGTCACCGCTGTCTCTGCTGACATTCCTTGTGTCACTTCAATGTTTTCCAATTCCGTCTTTAAAAGGAGATAGTTCAAGTAAACATGGTTTGAAAATTAATTAAATACAAGGGCATCACATACACATTAAAATCAAAATTGTCACATTTAATGGTAGATTAAATACATGAAAAAGTTACTAAAAATCTCCTATTATTTCCATTAACATACATTATGAATGAAATTCAAAATAAGACAGCATGAAAAATGAGAAAAAATATTGGCATTCACATGCTTTATTAGAGAATAAAATAATTTAATATACATGAGAAAATTACTAGCAATTACATAACAAGAAGTGTGGCCAGCTACTAAAACTGAGCAAGGTACCACTGGGAACTAGGTCGTCTTAAGTTCTCCCACAGACTAAGCAAACTGATGGCACATTGGCAGCACATTAAGGTAGCTACACTTTGTCCTACTGTCCCTTACACAAATTATAGATAAAATGGAGACCAGGCTGCACTTAAGCAGTTTGGCTCTGCTTCCACTATTTGTTTCTCCCCTGGGAATGCCCTATGGGCACCTGACCGAGTTCAGTTCTTGTGGGAATCAGAGGTCCATGTGTTTACTCATTTGAGTGACAAGGAGGAAGTAAAAATGCGACAAAGTTATATGGCACGCAGCTTACATTTCCCACAAAATCAAGTTTTTCTTTTTACTGCTGGGTTGTAACTCTCACCAGGAATCCACAAAAAAAAAAAAAAAAAAAAAAAAAAAAAAAAAAAAGTGAATGAGCTCATTATTTCAGAAATCTAAAAAGGGGTCACGCTCTCCAGAAAGATACTTGAATGTGGAGAGACACAATTCCAAAAGCACTAAGGTGTCTAACAGTGCCTATGAGTTAACAGTATGTTTAATTTAAATTAAAAAATCGATATAAGTACCTAACCCTTATTTTCACCTGTGGAGCTATGCACAATTATAAACTGCATTTATTACTTGTATGTGATAACACCTGTGATTAGTATCTGATATAATATTTGTATGCCTAAATACTACTTCAAAAAATTTGTACATGGCTGATTCTTATGGATTATCAGCAAGATTTCAGATCTAACCCTCTTTTGAACAGGGTATATATTACCTGTATATATTACTTAAATATATTACTTTCATTTTCCTTAATTTCCCTTCATTTGTTTTGTGAAAAAAAGTTTAAAATACATTTTGTGCTGCAAAGGAAATTTCTTTTTTTAAAAATAGGGAAAAATTAAATCTCCTTGGTGTCCCTCTTACTACAAAACAAGTGTTCTCGCCCAGGAGTTACTGTTTAGAACAGTTTAATCATAACATGTCATCAGTGCAAGGAGTGCCAAAGAGCGTTAGGAAAACACTTGTTCTGAAATGCGCAAGACAACGCGGCCTGTGTCACCCCGAGGACAGGCAGCAGCTCAGTTAACTTCTCACGGGGACAGCACGTGTCAGCTGCACGGGTGACGTGGCAAGGGCTGTTGCCTGTCGGATCTGCCAGCAAGGCCAGACAAACTGTAAAAGGACAATTAAACCCCAGAAGAACTACTCCTAGCCTCTCTTTAGACAGATCTTCTCCGTTTTGCATGTGCTGTTTTCCTACTTTTTGGAAAAAGTTGCTTTTTTTCTGTAACAGATTGTGATGTAACTCCTAAAAGCATTTTTCCAAAGCCAATAAAAGTGCAAGTGTCTAGGGCTAATGGTGTGCTCGAAAAGCTCAGGACAAGGCAGTTCCAGAAACTTGTCCTTTGAGCTCATACTTGAAGCAGGAGCAGAGATGCTGGCGGGCAGCTCGGGCAGCTCCAGGCTGCCCACCGGGCCTTCTTCCCAAGCATTCACTGGCCTTCTCTTGGGGCATGACTCCTGCAACCTTCTCTGTGTATTTATTATTTTGTTTCTCCCAAGTTATACATTTATTTAAATAATGAATTTATTTTGTATCACGTTTTAGTGTATTTTATCATTTTTATCTTTTTTTATCATCACACATTACTGTATATTTTGAATTCAAACTTTGAATACAACAAAAAAATCAGCATCTCTTTTTAAATCATCTAAAATTCTGCTGAGAGACAAAAAAATGAAGACAGTCATTTTATAACAAAACTTACCATCAGTTCTACCAGATAAATACAGGACACTGATATTCTACCAGAATTTAAAGTAAGTTCCCTTGTTGATCAAGATTCCTTGAGATATTTACAATATTTTACACTGATGTGATCTAAAAATGCTTAAATAAAATCCACTGATCAACATCCCAGTTCTACTCTAAACATTTTTAAGAACAGTAAGAAGTCTCCTCCAAAATAACATGTTCGGAGTCTAACATCTTCTACTGACAACTGCATCTGTAACTGAAATTAGCTCTTCAACCTGACTACACTTTTGTAGTTAACAGCAAACATTACATGCAATAATGTGTTAAGTCACTGAAGGGGAACATTTTAGGAAAAGTTAACAAATATGCCCGATATATTCCTACTCACAACCTATTCTATGATATAGAAAATAAATTTAAAAAGCCAAAGTATTAAATTATGAAAAATAAGAAATTTTTGAAAATGCAAAAACTGAAACTTACAGCAGCAATACTAACCTTAGAACCCTGGACATGCAACAGACAAAACAGACAACAGATCACAACAATAAAAGAAAAAGAAAATTATTAAAGTTAACTAAAAATACAATGTAAAATTGAAACAAATCAGTATCTTGGAATTATATATTAGTTTATAATTAGAACAACATAACATTTCAGCTTAGCATGAGCATTGGAAAGGAATGCTATGCACAAGAAAGGAAAAGCCATAAATCTTGAACTGCCATGGAGTTCATGTCAACACCAATCCCTCCAAACCAAAGGACTTATTTTATATAGTTTATAGAGCAATTCTGGGAGGCAATTCGGTAGACCAAAGTAGCGTTTTCACATTTCTGTGTAAGCCATAGAGATGAAATGAGCATTTTACAACAAACCATTCAACTGAAATGTAATCAAGTTGTTCATCTTTGTTTGAAGAAGCAAATGTGTTTCAAGTGCTTTGACAAACAAATAAAAATCACAAAAAGCAAACTGGTTCTTCCTGCAAAGTGCCCCTTCATCTGAGGGAATACGAGGTAGCTCGTTCCAGAGGTCACATTTGGGCACGATTTCTTCAGCCTACGTCAACACTTGATAGAAACTGGAATGCTTCGGGGCCACAGAATTATCAGGTCTTGGATGGGCCAGTCCTCAAATTCCTATGTTCACAGTTAAACTGCATTAAATGTCACATTTTCATTTTGAGTAGGATGACCTTATTTTTGGCTACAACACGCTTGAAACTAATCCTTAAGTTTTCACAGTTAATTTTTAAGTAAAATCTAAGTTAGTAAAATAAATAAATGTTTTGTGTCTACCACCTTGGAAAGAAGAAAGATAGAAGAACATGATATCTACCATTATCACTAGCACTTGTAATATTTCACCGTTCAAAACCACCAAATATCTTCAGTATGTTTGATGACAAAATCACAGAAAAAGAATTTAAAAAAGAATTTTAAACAGGATAGAAATGATTTTTTTCAGGAATATTTCAGTACTTTTGTTATTTTAATAATGGAAAAATCTCATGTGGCGGAAAGAAGAGAAATCTGAGACAAAATAATTTCCTTTTGGAAAGATCATGTTCAGCCATTTTTAGTAGGTCTGCCTCCTCTATAGCTGCACGTTGCTTGAGGATCAAGCTACTGCTGCTTTCTCAAGCTTACTGGATGGCAGCTGATCACCCACTGCCACGGACGCTCAGACCTGCCCTCGATCCCACAGAACCTCTGCTACCACGTGAGGCCTTTCTGCACACAGTGAGGCTGGCCCTGTGCAGTGAGTGCACAGAAAAACAGTCTGTCCTCACTTTTAACCCACAGAACTAATAAAACTGTTTTAAAAACCTTTTTAATGATTTTTCATATACAGATGCTCATGTAACACCAGCAGCATTCAGACCATAGTTTAGGAGCTGCTGTTTTAAAGGCTGCAGGCCAGTATTAACCACCTGGACTAAAATTCTAGACTTCATAGAATCAACAGAACAAAGAAATTAATCCCAGGGAGCCCAGAAATCTACCCTCAATGTTCAGAGGTATTTCAGCTCCTGAAATATGCTTCCTTTGCCACACTCCACCTCCTCAAGTCCTCGTCACAGAGGCTGTCCTCGTAGTAACCAAATATTATTTGGGATTCCTGGTTTGTGCACAATCTGCAACCAGCTGCTGCTATTGACAGAAGGCATCTCTGCAAACCTTAATCCTTCCAGTTTCCCAGATAAACTTATTTAACACCTCTACCCTATCTCAAGATAAGTCTTTCTTATACTTGTAGTTTAGAAAACGCAAGGCTCTCCCCCACTGGAACAAAGTGAATCTGTACTCCGTGCTTTATAAAATTACTGCCCCCCTAATTTGACAGTCATGTAATACCTTCAATTTAACAGTCACAACAGCAGAATCAGCAGCAGAACATCCTGCAGCTTACCGTAAAGCAATGGATCTGCCCATATGTTTTGTTATCATTTGCTTATTTTTCATTTCTTTTCACATGTATAATTTACATCTCTTAAAAAATACCAGAATTTGCAGCAAGTCCTTGCACAGACTGAGACTGAGGTGGTATATAATTGAAACCAAGGGGAATACTGAAACTTTGAGAATAGATTTCAGAGAATTACAGTAAGCTTTCCCCAGCATTCCATAAAAATTTATAATCTTCACTCTACTCAATCATAAATTTGGTTTGTTTTCACAGATACTGTCTCAGGCTACATGCATGAAAAAATAGTATTTGTAATACATTCCAAATTTGCTCTTAAGAAATTCAATCCTAACTAGTCTGATAAAATATAACAATTTCCCTTCATTCTTATAAATATTTTGTAAGTTATATAAATTATATTATATTCTGAAATCTAAAGCAAATTTCAACTACTTTCTTTAATGGAGAGAAATAGTCAGGTGGCCACACATGTAGCTGCTAATATAAGGAATATTCCTTAAAAGAGGGGAAAAGAAGCTAGTTAAAAGGCATATGACAGAGTTCTACTGAATACATTCAAGAAATTCCAGAATTAAGGGAATCTACTGCACAGCAAACAAGGGGTACACAAAGTAATCCTCTACCCAGACAGAAAAATCGTCATCTTGACACAAACAAATCCTAACTATGCAAAGGAAAAAGTCTTCTTTATCTGGGTAATTCATTGCAGTTTCTCAATGATTTATGGCATGTTTATATATTTGAAAATGATTACCAAGAATGGTTTGTAGAAAATTTATCTTAGGCTGCTGACAGGAACACTTGAATCCTGAGCTACGACACGAAATTTTGACTGTATGTCTTGTGGGAAAGAACAATTCCTTAAGATAACTGTACTCGGCCACTGTTCAAGAGCGCAGCCAGACGGCGCTGCGCTACTGCTGGTGTGAGAGAGCTGCTCCCAGCACACATGAACTGCCAGACTGGGGCCCCACGGCTCCCCTGAGCTGATGGACTGCAGTTGATGGAAAAATACAGAAATCGGAAGGAGCAAGCTCTGCTAATGCTCTTCTAGAGCAATTAGTGTTTTAAGAGCTAGAGAGGGGATGCAGACTATCATATTTAGTAGCTACTTAAAGGCTCAGCCTTCTAGAGGTGATCTATTTTTTGAACCTACTTAGTCTTTTAGCTTCCATCATATCCTATGGCAGGGATCCTCACGAAGTAATTGTGCTCCTTCAAAGGGCTATTTGCTCTTGTTTCTAAACCTGCTGCAAGTATAGAGTCATTACATGCCTTACTATTTATGTTATGAGAAGAAAGGATAGTCATTTTTTCTCTTCATCTCTGTATCAGTCAGGAAATAGCGACAATAAGAAAACGAGCTTATACTGCTAATAGTATTTCTAGTCTCCAGTGCTTACTGGCTTTACTATTTTAGGGGAGTCTTTTCACCCCTTCTGTGCCTCATTTTTCTCCTTGCAAAGACAAATATCAACTGCAAAACGTTATGGGATGTTTAGTACACAAGAGGTGACTGTCTATTTTAGTCGCCCAGATAAGGTATCACACACAAAGTACCCCAATTGCTTATTGACAATAATGCAATAAATACTCTCTGTCTTAGATCTCTCTCCCAAATCTCTCTCTCTTCCTTCATGAACATTCCACTAGATTAATTTATCTGTCTGAACTGCAGTCACCTAAGAAGGGACCACATGGTAGAGGATAAAACTATCAGTTTCCATCAGAGAAAAGGAAAAGTCAAGACCTACTCAAGGAAGGACTCATGAAAGGATGACTTCTATCAGCATCTGGCATGCAAATGGTGGCCATGCAGACCTGAGTTATGAACATCAATGACCAGGCAGGATAAAGCATGTAATTTTGCTACTTCCTGTAGCAAAATTTTTCTACCAGTCTTGTCTTTCAAATATTGCAAATTACTATAAACACTCTGTATACTGAACCTTAAAGCTTTTGATCAAATTAATATTATTTTTCTTCGGGAATTAGCAGACAAGGGAGGGGAGTCATTAAAAAAAAAAAAAAAAGTCAGTTGCAAGCAGTGGTGCACATTATTTTTATACAACTTCTAATATGACCACTAGGTGGAAATATTGTACTTACAGTTGGGGATGTGGCTGCTGACAGCAATGGTAATATTCCTCCACAAGCAATAATAATATTGTCTACCATCTGGGAAATGAGGTGTATTGTGTTGTGTACAAAAATAATATTTTCATTACTATTGACAAAGTCCATCACAGACTTCGTGGAGTGACTGCAAGAACAGAAAAATGGATGAATTAAAAACAAACATATAAGATGAAAGTTTAAATTATTTTTTGCAGCCAGAACATGAATATTTTTCAGAAACAAAGCAAAAATCTTTGATATAAAACTCTGTATGTGTAAAAATATAAACAGAACTAGTCGAATGTATGAATTTACAGCTATGCAGTTTCAGACCAGGATTAGCTTCAGCTACTCGGCCCAGAACCTTTTACTCCCTCAGTCAGCACTTCACTTTGCAGACAATTCTCCTCAAAACAATAAGGCTGTTTCTTTGGAGGGACAACTCATACTCAGCATCAACAGAGTTCATCATATCACAGTGTCACTTAAAGCTGCCCTGGTGACATGTAATGAAAGTCTGCAGGTGCTCTTGGATTTGGTATTCTTGTTCTGTCATTCCTACAGGCTGAACTTGCAGACTGCTACTGATCAAGGAAACCTTATGCTAGCATCTTAAAACAGCAACGTGATGATCTAGTCATACTGTTACCATATTTACATCCAGTAAGTTCTTATATGAGAAGATATATGAGCTTATATGAGCTAAAATATTTCCTAATATTTTCTACTGCTAAGATACTTTCCGAATATTAACTTCCAAGCATTAGCAACATCTTTACACAGTTGCTGATATAAAGGAAATCCACGTTACTCAGTACTGGTGAGAAATTGTGCCATGAAACTCCCTAAAAACATAAATCTCAATGTGAGAATAATGTGGACTACTTGGCCTACAAAAAATATGGTTTTTTTTTTTTGTTTTGTCTTTTTTTTTCCCCCCGAAACAACACTGTTACCAGCGAGTAAGGAAAAATTGAAGGCTTAACCTAAAACAAGCAAACTAAACTTCTACTCCCCAAGCATCATGAAAACAGAATTCACGTAAAAGATCTCTGACAAAACAAAAATAAAACTGCTTATCTCCTAGTGTCTATCACAGAACAGCGTATGAAACTGGAAATTAAATGTAATATAAATTGGTTCTTTGATATAATTAAGCTGAAGTTTTCTGAAAATGACTTAGTCCATTTTGGAAATTAGAGTAAATAATATCTATTATACCTAAGGGCTCTGATAACAAGAAGTTTTTCTATATCTCTTTTAAAGGGTGCAAATAAATAGGATATCACAAGCAGCAACGTAACTGCCAAGGCCACCTACAGTCAGGAGTTGGCCTTCAAAATTATTATATTCTAGGAAATAGTTTTTATTTATAGGACTGCATAGAATGCCTTTCTTAACTAATTTAACTAAAAGAGAGGCAAGGACTTCCTCAGGTCTCACACAGAAGCAGCAGCTTCTTATGCTAAATATAAGCTGGGTCAGCAGCTCAGTCCAGTTAGGCATGAGCTACCCAGTCTCCAAGGAAAGCAGAAATTATTGCCAGTAAAACAGAGGTGCTGCTGGTTGGAAAGGGCTAAAAGAGAAGACAGAAGATACAGAAGGGCACTTCACCCTACAGAAACGCTCTCCCCTTCCCTGTGATCTCGGTATCTCCCCTGTACAGCACAGGGGCCATGTATTTTTTTGCTGCTAAGGGAAATACACAATAGGAGTTAAACAGAAAGCAATCACCTACCTTCTCCAAACATGTACATCTGTTTCTAGTGCAAACAGTAAATCCGTGAGGAGCCTCTGGTGCATTGGAGACCACTTGAACTCTGGAATACGGAACATAGTCGTGCGCGGACCTGGACTAAACTGCCGCCGCTGCTCCTCGGTCATGGGCATTCCTCGAAAGCCCAGGTCAACGCGCAGATCTCGGTCCTGCTGGCTCACAGACCGACCCTGCACCGCCTGTGTGAAGAAGAAGTTCACAGATCATGTGAATATTGTGTGAAATATTTAGGAATGGATAACAGAATTTCAGACAGGATTGGCTAAAACCCATCTCAAGCACAAATGACAGAGATTTTGCTATCCCAGTGTGGGCAATATCATTCAGAATATTTTCAGAATATTTCAGAATATTTAAGGTTGGAAGGGACCTCTACAGATCATCTAGTCCAACCTTCCTGCTCAAGCAGGCACACCTACAGCATGTGGCACAGGGTGGCATCCAGGCAGGTTTTGAAGACCTCCAGAGAAGGAGACTCCACAACCTCCCTGGGCAGCCTGTTCCACTGCTCTGTCACCCTAACAGTAAAGAAGTTGCTCCTCACCTGGAGACGGAACTTCTTGTGTTTCAGCTTGTGGCCATTACCCCTCGTCCTATCGCTGGCCACCAGTGAGAACAGCCTGTCCCCTTCCTCCCTGCATTCTCCCTTCCTGAACTTATACATATTAATCATATCCCCTCTGAGCCGTCTCTTCTCCAGAGAAAACAGGCCCAGCTCGCTCAGCCTCTCTTCATACGAGAGATGTTCCATTCCCTTAATCATCCTGGTTGCCCTTCTCTGGACCCTCTCCAGAAGCTCCACGTCTCTCCTATACTGGGGTGCCCAGAACTGAACACAGTACTCCAGGTGCGGCCTCACCAGAGCTGAGTAGAGGGGCAGAATCACCTCCCTTGACCTACTGGCAACGCTCCTCCTGATGCAGGCCAGGATCCCATTCAGTACAGGAGATACTCCAAATCATTCAGTATAGGAGATACTCCAAATCAATCAGCATTTGGTGCCTATGGCTTGCCCTTCTTTCAGGTATTCCCTAATGTTTTATATTTAGATTCCCCACTTGAAATATTACAGGGGAGACCATAGGCTGCCTATAGAAGGGCAACAGCAACAAGATGTTTTCCTGTCTTAAACTGATTTATCTTACATTGATCTGATAAAAGTTTCTTATGGCTTATATATGGCCAGGATTTTAATCCTAACAGATATGCTTCACAAGCTTATATTCTTATAAGTCAATAATTAATGGTGAAATTCATAAAGGAAAGAGGTCAAGGGACAGGCAGGTTCCACATTACAGCAGCAGGATGTTATATGGTCGCAGTACCTAGTGGGATCACTTTTTCATTGTAAGTCTCACCTTACGAATTCACTGTATTTATGTGTGCACAGGTGCACACAGCAAGTGAATACAGGCATTTCACTTGCTTTTTGCTGTGTATTTCAAAACAAAAACTATTTATTTGCTCTTTTTTTCTTACTATTTTCTTTTCATACTCATTTATCAGTTTCCATGGTATGAACAGGCCTAATTTTATGCCTGAGAAGTGTTTGGGAACTGAGAATAAGAGTCTCCCTCTCAGTAGTTTTAGGTGTTCATTCTTTATTACACAGAATGCTTCTAAATTCAAGAATCCCCACACAATGCTTGATATTTTGTCTTATGAGGATCATCTCAAGTTTGAAAGCAGACATACAAAAGAATCAAAGATTTCATCCTATCTAGGGAGGTAGTGTAAAGTTTCAGGCACTATTCAGGAATTCCTTAGATATATGAAATTACATTTACTAGACCATTCTGAAAGCTCTTCCTGAAAGAGCAAGGCGAACAAACTGATCCAGGTTCTTCTATCAGACATCACTTTTGCCTGTCAGTGTATCTGAGAAACTTTCTGATCACAAAGTATGCACTGCATTGTATTAGTAGCAGCAATTTTTGGCAATTTTGCATGGCAATGCAATTTTGCAATGGCAGTTTTACAGGGCAACGTTTGTAGCACTGGCTCTTCCATCACAGATTCAGAAAATCTGCTTGACTTCAGACCTGCAGATCAATATTGGATCATCGGAGAGTAGCAAGGAAGTCAAATCTTACGGTAGGCCTTTTCTTTTCAGCTAACAACATCTTTACAAGCAATTTTTTACTAAGTGCTATAGATTGTGAGTAACAACAGCGGCAAAATTAATTCTGTGCTCCAAAAATACAAAAATAACCTTTTTGTTATTGCTTAAACAGAGCTCAGACTCTTTGAAAAAACGAGCTTCTATCCTAGGCCTTTCCATTTTGAGAATGCTGCGTCTTTCACAAAAACATTTAAGTAGTAGGATTTTCAGAGACAGCCCTTGACAGAAAAGGATCTCTGAAGAGGAGGTAGATATCTCTTCTTTTACTTAAGATCTCCAGTCTGGAAAGTAAATCACAGTTTTTCTTCAATTATTCGTAAGCCATTTCCTTCCTTGTGCCTACAGCAAGTAATATAGGGATCATTTATGCTCACATTCCTTTAGTGGAAGATGCATCGATGCACTGAAGTGCTGCAAGTCAAATTACATTCTGCTGAGGGTAATGTAAAAGTAAAGAAATACTTGATAAATAATAAAATATTGATATCATTAATCTTAAAAAGCATGAAAATAACATCTTCATGTGCTATAACACCTTAGAACACCTTTTGTTAATCTGTCTACAAGAAATAAGGGAAAAGGATGACAGGTTCCCTTAGTTAAGTTTTTAAATTTAAATTTTATTAATTTAATTTAAATTTTAAACTTTAAAATGTTTTTAAAGTCATGGAGAGCAGAGGAGGTGCCAGAGAACTGGAGCCAACATCACTGCAGTCTTCAGAAAGGGCAAAAGGGAGGAGTCAGGAAACTACGAGCTGGTCAGCCTCATCTCTGTCCCTGGTAAGGTGATGGAGCAGCTCATCCTAGAGAGCATCTCTAGGCATAAGAAGGAGAAGGAGGTGATCAGGACTAGTCAGCACGGATTCACCAAGGGGAGGCCTGTGGCCAGGGGTGTCCCCCAGGGGTCAGTACTGGGCCCAGTGCTCTTCAATTTGTTCATCAATGACTTGGACGAGGGCACAGAGGGCACCCTGAGCAAGTCTGCAGATGACACCAAGCTGGGTGGAGTGGCCGACACCCCGGAGGGCTGTGCTGCCATCCAGAGGGACCTGAATAGGCTGGTGAGTCAGGCAGAGAGGAACTTTATGAGGTTCAGTAAGGTTAAGTGCAGGGTCCTGCACCTGGGCAGGAATAATCCCAGGCACCAGGACAGATTACGGGTCGACCTGCTGGAAAGCAGTTCCACGGAGAGGGACCTGGGAGTCCTGGTTGACACCAAGTTAACCATGAGGCAGCGGTGCCCTCGTGGCCAAGAAGGCCAATGGGATCCTGGCTGCATCAGAAGGAGTGTTGCCAGCAGGTCAAGGGAGGGGATCCTGCCCCTCTGCTCAGCTCTGGTGAGGCTGCACCTGGAGTATCGGGGGCAGTTCTGGGCTCCCCAGGACAAGAGGGACGTGGAGCTTCTAGAGAGGGTCCAGCGGAGAGTGACAAAGATGATTAAGGGAATGGAACATCTCTTGTATAAGGAGAGACTGAGTGAGTTGGGCCTGTTCTCTCTAGAGAAGGCTGAGAGGGGATCTGATTAATATGTATAAGCGCATGAAGGGGGAATGTAGGTAGGAAGGGGATAAAATCTTCCCAGTGGTGGCCAGTGATAGGACAAGGGATAATGGGTGTAAGTTGAAACACAGGAAATTCCATCTCCACATGAGGAACTACTTCTTTCCTATGAGGGTGACAGAGCAGTGGAACAGGTTGCTCAGGGAGGCTGTGGAGTCTCCTTCTCTGGAGATCTTCCAAACCCGCCTGGCTGCCACCCTGTGCCCCGTGCTCTGGGTGTCCCTGCTGGAGCAGGAGGTTGGACTGGATGATCTCTAGAGGTTCCTTCCAACACCAATCATTCTGTGTTTATGTGACTTTGGGAAATTAAAACATACACAATTGCAACACATATTTTCTATACAGCTACAGAAGACTCCACCACGTTTTACTCATGTAATGTCATCATCCTTTTGAAAGCAAATAGACTTGCAAGAGGGACTCCTCTCAAATAATGAGAATATTTAAGCAGCTGCCAGACCTACCCAGCAGCAAAGGAACACTCATTATATCAGACACATACAAGGCTACAGCACTTGAAACTTACTTGCGTTGTGGTAGTTGTCTGGATCTTTCTTATCTCCTTTCCTGCTTCCTTACCATCATCAGATCTTTCCGTGTCTGATACTATGCTTCCAGCATCAACATTAGGTACAGTTTTGCTACCAGAAGACTCTGTCTCAAGAGTTGTGGTCGTCATTTCAGCATATTCCAATCCTTTAGACGAGGAAGCCAGTTCCCTCTCAGAAATGCTGTTCATTCCATCTGAAGTCGTATGAATCTTGAACTCCTTTTCCTCTATTATACTTGAAGGACATGTTCTATCTACGCTACCTGTCATGTGTGCAAGCAATTCCAAATCATCATTTACACCAAGGTGTATTTGTGTCTCTTGCACATTTGGAATAGAAATGTGATTACTTGAAAGTTCAGGTAAAAGCTTCTCCTCTTGACTGGGTATTTTATCAAAGAGAAATGAGGTACTGTTAGTAGAAGGTTCATCTTTCTCATCAGCTAGAGTTATTAACGGGCCATTATCTTTTTCCTCATTCTTCTTAATAATACCAACACTTCCATGAACATTATTTTGGAGTTTCTCAACAGCAGCACTATATACATTATCTAAAAGAGATTCAACTTCCACAAGGGCACCGTTTTCTCCAGTTACCAGTGTCTCTGGTGATAAATCCATATCATCAAGTTTTACTTCAGTAGCTTCTACCTTTTCAGCTTTTATATCAACTAAAAGGTCATGAACTTCCACATGTACTCCTCCTCCTGGTCTCTCAGCACTTCCAAGAACATCATCTGACACCTTTGTAGCCATGAGCAAGTCCCTGGTATCCGTACTGACAGGGTAATCTGTTTCACTTTCAGGACTTTGGCTTTGTGAAAGGTCTTCTATCTCTCGAATTTCCATTCCACCTTTTGCTCCTGTTGTCTGAGATGAAAGACCTGAGATAGTGCTAACATTCCCCTTTTTTCCTTTTTTTATATTTTCTTCCTCTTGTCTTTGATACTCTTCATACATTTTTGCTAGGTACTCCTTGTGAGCCTCATATGTTACCTTAAAAAGAAACGAACAGATTATATGGAGAACTATCTTAATTAAGTCTGAGAAAAAAAGGTTAGATTCTTAACTATGTAATACTTAATATATATGTCCAAGAGAATGTTTCACAGCAAATGACCTACACTGGGGATGAAAAATGCCACCTTGACATATACTCTGATAGCCACCAGATGGCACTAAGTCACTTTTAATCTTGCCTGCTTTATTTCTAGCTACTTTGGGGTAATTTTTAAGATAAAATATAAAATAAAATCTGTGAAGCATTTCTTACCTTGGAATGAGCTATAGAAAGAGTATCCACCCACACTCTCCATCCTCCCCATTCATATTTTATTGCATGATACAAGAGGATACGGAAAATGTTGTAAACCATCTCTGTAATCTTCTGTTCTTCAGAGTTCTTAGGGTTAATGTATCCCAGAGAAAACATCCAGTCCTGCCACACTGAACACTGAAGTAAACATCTAAAGTGAAACAATTAGGTTAAAATATATTCAAATGAAGCTTCATTATTCATACATTCAGATGGTTAAAATACAAGGAAAATAACATGGCATGATTCCTCTGAACATGAATCTAGTGTTAATAACAGACTTTAAGTACTTTAGGTTCAGTAAAATAAGTTAAAGTATATTCTAAGCAGAAGAAGCAAATATTAGTTGCTAACTTAAGAAGAGCTAATGAAACAATATTCTGGTTATTAAAACAAACATTTAAATGTTGTTAAATAACATTTAACATATATATAGAACACTGTGCACAGTAAAACAAATTGCTGTTACATTCAAATTAAGTTTATACTAGCGAGAAAATATTCTTTAGAGTAACATACCTTCTGTTTTCACGGCTATTACTGAAAAGTTTTATCATATCAGATAAGAACAACCTTCGAACTTCCATCAGTTCTGCACTTGGCGTGGAGTTTTTTAACAGCGTAGCCACCACCTTAAGAATCACTTTGAAAAAACAGATCAGTTACATAACAGACTGTAAAACTATTTGTAATAATAATAAAAAAAAGTTGCTAAGTCACTAATGTATACAAGAAGCGAAACACAAGTGCCTTTCTGAAATATCATTTTAAAAACAATACAGTCAATACTTTTGCCATATAAACAGAACATATGGTCCTTACTTGGATTCTGAATTTTCACTGTAGAATCTGGCTCTGGATGTGGCTTATGAACAACTTGAGTACATACTTGTTCTGTCAAAATCTAAAAGACAGAACATTAAGTTTCTTTTACCATTTTTTACTTATCCTTTACATCACACATATTTGCTTCTGTTTATTTTGTTAAGAAGAACATTTACCATGGCTACGTATAACTTCATAAAATAAATTTCAGTAAAATATTTCTATTTCTCCAAGAATAGAAACAAGAAAATTTATCTATGCAAGAAGCAAGATACTTACAGATGTAATATGGTTGGCTAACTAGTTTTTATTTAGCTGGCTAGTTGTATGATAATAGTGTTTCAAATATATGGGTTTGTTTAAGTCATACATTACAAAAGGCAAAACCTTATGTGTGACAGTTGATGTATGGCTCAAAATGGTATTTCTTGGGGACAAATGGTTAACAATAAGCAGAGAACTGTCTAAGATCCTATTTGATTCTCATGTTGATCTTAACATGCTCTTTTTGATCTTTTAAAAATTCTTCCACAGAAGAACAAACAAAAGGAAGGAATTTTATTTGAAATACCTATCATTTTAACAGAATCACAGAACTGCTGAGGTTGGAAAGGACCCTACGGATCATCCAGTCCAACCCCCCTGCTCCAGCAGGGACACCCAGAGCACGGGGCACAGGGCGGCAGCCAGGCGGGTTTGGAAGATCTCCAGAGAAGGAGACTCCACAGCCTCCCTGGGCAGCCTGTTCCAGTATTTCATTTTCCTTATGAAATAATGTGTGTCACCAGAATACCTACTGCCAAATATAATTTACTGTTGTTTGTACCACCAGTATTTGGAGGCTACAGTAAGTGAAGCCATCGTAATTGCTTTAAGCAGCCGAAAGGTATGCCAAATGGTTACTCCACCTCCAAGTACATGTACAATAACACAGATGTTAAATAAAGACATCAGCTATATTTAAGAGATCCACAAGTAAAATGTCACATTTTATACCTTAAACTCAATTCTGGCTAAATATACTGACAACTAATCAAAGATTTGGGATGCTTTTTGAAAGAGCATTAGAAGTGAAGTCAATTGATTAAATTTTGCTGTGAACCGCAAAGAGCTTCCTTATAAATTTCATCTGCAGAAAGTGATCTAAGGCTACTTAACCACAAAGCTGGTGAAATCAATAAATTATTCAAGTTTAAGATCCATTAAGGAGTAACAGTGGCACATGTAAGTAAAATACAGGCATACTTTATCAAAAAGCCTGGTTTCTGTTACATAAGATGTCTAGATGTTAAAAAGGATTTTCAAAAAGTGGAATAAAAGCAGAATAGTTGTCTCTGCTATACCAACACTTGGTATCAATCAACTAACATGTATTTCTCTCAGCAAGTAGATTACAGTAGATAGAGTTTTTGACATGAAAATGCTGTAGAAATTTCTAAATATGTGGTAAGATTCTTAAAGAATTTGAAAATACTCATCACTCCTCAGAAGACTTGGATGATGCATTAAGAAACATGTCACTAATAGAAATCGTTGAAGGATAAATGACCAATCATAGAGCTAAAAGACACATTAAAATCAAAGTCATCTGTATGCTGCTGCATGATCCACTAAGCATTGCTGAGACCCCATTCGAAAGACTGTGTCCAGTTTGGGGCCACCAAATTTGAAGAACTGGACACAGTCCAGTAGTGGACCACATGGATGACTGCAACACACTGGGACAGATATCAGTGTTTCTATATATGCTATTCTCTTTCTAAGAAAAACTACATGGTTTTTAATGCTAGATTCACAGTAAATATATTTAAGCAAGTTTATTTCATGGCAGAATCATATCCTTAGTAATTCATATTTATTGCTAACTACAACTCTAGCTCATTCTTTAATCAACAGTCAAACTAACTTCATTGGCAAATGCAGTACCTATGAATGTGTGTTTCCAATTTGTCATTGAAAAGAGAATAACTATATGCATTTGCTGTTTATAAGGGAACATGGAAAATACCTGTATCAGTCAGAGAGCAAATATTTTGCACTTCTGCAGCCCTCTAGCTCTGTTCTGACAACAAGAAGCTATGGCATTTGAAAATAACTTAATGTAACTTTTAGTAGTTTTTAGTTTCAATTCATTCCTACATCTTTTCAAATAATTTTAATCCATTCTATATGGAAAACGGGGTTTTGCAGTATCATTTGACATTTTTTTTAATAAGTATATTAGGAATTGTTAACATTAAGGGTCAGTAAGGTTAAATATTATGCTTACATATCCTAAGAAGATTCATGAAATCTATTGATTTCTCATGAACTGAAGGCATTTGGGTACTCCTTCCAGAAAGCTGCTTTGTCTCCTTAACACTTTAAACTCTTGGCAGGAAGTGGCAAGCCTTTTGTCCCAGGGTCTACTGGGCCCTGATGTCCAGGAGTTCAATTATCCTGACTCAGTTGCCTCAACTTGGCAAACTCATTTGTGAAGAAATTCCAAGCATTAAATGGATGACTTTGTGGTTTTTAACCACAACTGGAGACCCCAACAGGCCTTCAAGCTCACACTATGTGCTGTCTTATGCTCATCTATGACTCAGTCACTAGTGGTTCAACTCTGTATAAAATAATGAGGATATGTGACCTGAGCCTGGATGGCTGCATTTAGACCTTCCCTCATCTGTGGTTCACACAGCTTCAGTGAGACTCATGAGATGTTTAGCTGTCTCCCTATGCAGTTCATAACTGTCTCTCGTAAACTCATGTTTTACATGATTACTTGGCTAGGTCTTTCAAAAAGGCTTATTTAGTCTGTTCGAACCACAAAGAAAGCAACTATATTCCTTCTCAAAAAAAGGTAGATGGTAAACATGGTAGGAGAAAGGACTATGACTGCCTTTAAGGAAAGGATCAAGGAAGGTCACAGACTCTCATCCTAGACATAGCTTGGAAAAATAGAGTCAGGAGAAGGTTTAACATCTGTCAGACAGACAGGGGCTTAAGGAATATCTGACTGTGAGGGGACTCTATGGCATGGGACCTAACACAGGAATGTCTACACCACAGGTTGAAGGGAGAGCAGCAGTGCTTTCAAAAATACAATATTTAATAGCTACTACTCTCTGTTTGTCCAGAGACACAAATCCCTTAAAATATCTACATAAATGTTGATATAGGGACACACGTACAAACATAGCTCCATCATTCTCCTTTACAAGTAATGGAAGAGCAAGCAAATGCCTGACTGAGGTAACTTATTTTTTGGAAAGTGAAGAAATCTCACATAGCAGTGTTTTCTATCCCCTTTTATAACAGATGGAAACTTTTACAGCAAACATGCGTAAAGTATACTTTTGTTTATAAAACTACACAAAATACAGCAAAAAAAAAATTCGGAACCGAGCAATCATATCTTAGAATCACTCATTAAAATTTTCTCATGGTCTGGAGAACGTAGATATTTTAAAAATAGGATCATAAAATATAATTAAGTCATAATTCTTACAACAGACGTCATAACCTGTAGGTATAATTTAGGTGTACCTCATAAAGCGTGTTGTACGTTGTAACGGTCACTGTATTTGTGTGTAGCATCAATCTTTCTCCCAGAAGCGTGAAGAGGCTGTGCGTATGCATGATTTCGACCTTCCGTCTAGACAAGGAAAACACAGCAAAACGGATTGAAGATTTTAAGCAGATGCAAAAAATACAAAAGCCATTATTTTGATGTTGTACTAAAATGTTTTAAGGACTGTTATTCCTTAACCACAATGAAGTAATAATTATTTAACATACTACTCAGAATGAATATTATTGTAGTACACACAGAGGTTGTTAGAATGCTGTTTTATATTTAGCATGGGCTTTTGTATAAAATAAATGATACGCTATTCTCATCCTGCATGATTCTCATGGCAGAAAACAATAAAGTAATTCCTTTCTATCCTTCTCAGTCTGAGAAAGCTCCAAATGTTGATGGGTGGTTAAAATGTGACCAATAGAGAACATAGGGTTTGTCACCCTTTCAAGGGCTCAAGTCTACTCATCCTTAGATCTCCCAACATCTATAGTAACATTTACAGAATTTACTGAAGTTGTCAAACTCTTCATACATCATTCCCTCATCCAGCCAAAGTATTTAAATCCTGGCATATTATATTTTATAAAACAAATGAATTTTAAAAATAGTGAAGAGTTAGGAAACTCCAAGAGAGCAAGGTACCTAACTTAGCATTGTACTGTTAGCATCAAAACATACTAGATTCGTAAAAAAGAGAAGAAAATGCCTCTGCAAATAGCAAACATAACATCAGTGAATTTTATCTATCCTGTAAGAGTATTCTCTTTTAACTGCTTCTAACAGTGTAAATTAACAGTGCTTATTGTATATTGCATCATTAAATGTATCAACTCCTGTAAAAAATCAGAAAGAACAGTCAAAATAATTAATAATTTACATGAAAGAACCAAAATAACATGAATTTTAAAAAGTCTCATGCTTTAAAAAAAAAAGCAAAAAGCTCGCCTTTCTTGTGATTAATGATTAACAAAATTTTAAATGAATAATGAATTAATGAATAGCAGAGGTTTAAATTGCACAGATTTCATCTAGAATTTTAGCAATGAACACATTATGATTTTCAGGTATCTATAAAAGTGAGGGGTAGAAGGGAGTGTCGATGAGTTACCTGTGAGAAAAACTAAGAGAACTAAAACTTGTGAGTCATGAGAGAGCAACTGAAGTGGCAAATTTTGTGGAATATGTATGCCAATTTTGCTTAAAACAAACTTAACTTTGTAGCTAACACTGAACTTGCACTATTCCTAAGAAAATGTATAATGTAAGAATTCTTCTAAAGAAAGGAAGAAATCTTAGTTTTCAAGATACTTGTATGCAAGTATAGCTAATTATTACAAACAATATATTAATAAACATCTTAAAAATTAGAGGTCAATGTAGCTATATGTTACTGTATTTGAGATATTGTACATTGTCATGAAGGAAATTATTAAACCTGCATAAATACATAATCCTTCTTTCCTGTTTTAGGAAGGTTTAAACATGCATATTAAAACAAACGAAATTAAATAACTCTGAGTAGAATTCCTTTTGGTGGCAGTGTAAAAAGAATAAGGGATGCCAGAGAAGGGAAAGAAGAGGATTTTGCCAATCGTTTAAGGTTCAACAAGTTAGCCTATCATTACAAGGAAAAAACAATTAAGATATTCAACCTCTCATCCAACACATTACTTATCCCTTGGTCTATAAATCAGTCACCTTCACCTACAGCCTCACCTGCAAAGAATGCCTGTGAGCTACAGCAGTGGTACCTGGCTCTGTAGCTCTGTGTTTGCTCATTCACACTGCATTGGTGCAGGTTTTTTAAACTTGTAGAGCATCTTTTTATGCAATTTTGCTTTAGCGCACTGAATCAGAATGGCAGTGGCATGTCTGTTTCTTTAGTGTCAAATACAAATCTATGTGTGTAACTGCTTTACAATTTTACGTAATTTGCTATTTTCTCATCACTTTCAATTTCCTGTAATTGAGTGCAACTATATTTTATTTACATATACGTATATATGTGCAGAAATACATATTTCACAAGTATTATCTGTAAAATATGAAAATTAGGGGCACTTCCAGTTGCTGTAATCTACATAAAATATGAGAATTAAAATATGAAAATTTGAATTTAAAAAAAAATCACTGAAAGTTACAAGGAACATTCAAGTGCATTTCAAGTGCTTCAATTACATGAAAAATATATTCACTCAACAATGGAACCTCTACTGATACATCTCTAATTTCACTAATATATCCTAAAGATTTGAAAATGAGATCTCAACTTCTGAAAATCTCATTTTTATGCTTCTGTTTCTTAACTAAAAAATGATTTGCTACTTGGACTACTGTATAAATGATGAATGTTTTTAACAAATGTATTTAACTGGACAAACAACAGGCTTCTAAGCAAGATACCTTTTATTGCATTGGGAATAATCCTTAATGCAACTCCAATGAATCCAATGGATTTTCGCACATTATATTTGAAAAGCCCTTTGAGATTCTTGAGTGCCTGGTAAATTTGCTCTATTCTTTCCCAGACCACTATTTGGCTTGCCACATCCCCAAAGCAAAAACCCATTTGGGAGTATGTTTTAAGCTAACTATTTCTCAATTATGCAGCCATACTTTATTGATCTCACTGAAAAAAATAAAAGTGCACTACACTTAACAGCACTATGCTGGCCGGACTCCTAGTGCCTTCCTCTTTTAATGAGGTTCTCATGATGAAGTCTCTCTGCTGTAAGTGCCCTGCTACTTTCACCCTGCAGAGTCTCCATCTGGAAAATCCACACAGGAGAGGAACCCCAGGGAAGAGCACGTTCCATAGACTGCATGGGTCTCAACCCTTCCTCAGCACCAAAAAATGGAAGATGAGACTAAATCCCTGCATTTTGTTACATTGGTTCATTTGAAATGTGACTGTTTCCTGCCACCTTCTGTACATCACTATATTCTTAACTTCTTGTTTACAATCATTTAATTGATGTTTGCTTTTCCTTTCTTTTTCGATCCCCTCTGTTTCATTTCTCTTTCACATTTTAAAAGCTATTTTTTAAAATGACTCTACTTTATTGTAATGACACTGAAAATGTCAGCAACTGAGCAACAAATTTTCGACAATCATGTGTCCCACCATGCACAGTATGTATAGCAGAATATTCAACACAGCTTTAAAAACACATTTTGAGAAAATGTTTTAGGTCCTTTTAAGACTTAAATTTGAGGGTATTATGCATTTGACACACAGTCATTACTTTCAAATATCACAGTTGTCACAAGTTAATTAGCAAACTAATCATTTTATCCCAATGTAATTACTGTAACAGATTCTCCAAACTAGCCATTAGAAAATAAAACAATGATATTCTATGGAGCTCCTAAAGACTATCACACAACGTATATCGATATGCACAAAAGGACAAGAATTACTAACTTTAACATATCAATGTAATAATTTTAAAACTTTACTTACTTATGGCCCAAATGTTTAAGAAAATATCCAAGGACCTTCAAGGCTTGTACCCATATACTCTCACTTTTGGAAGCCAACAGTTTATAAATCACTCTAAAAGGAGAAACAAATTCAGCATTTTTCTTTCCGTTTATTACTACCTATCTCACATTTACATTTTATTTCACTGAACAGGGATACTTCATAATAAAGTCAGGAAATGAAAAAAAAAAAAAAAAAAAACTTTACAGAAAATGAAAGGATACACTGAAAACACTAAATACACCTTAAGAGTTTGATAATGAATATTTTAAAAATAGCAGAATTCAGACGGTCACCAAAGGATACATATGAGAGCCAAAACTTCTGTACAGATTTGGCTATGAGTCCAAATACAGGTCAGAGTCATGGTATTTTTTTGCTTCAGCTTAATCTTTCATAGCAGAAAGCTACTTCCTTCTGCTGTATTTCTAATATGGAACCACCCCATAGAAGAGCACCTGAAGTTGCAGCTCAAGACAAGAGAAGCAGTTTGAACAAGCCAGAGGAGTTCACACTTTCTTAGATGGATGTCCTGGATGCTACTGGAAAACCTTCTTAACCTTCTTAAAATTACCACTCAGTGCCCTTTCTGCACAGCATAGGGTACTTTAATTGAATACCGGGATGTTCACAGTGAAATGTCATTTATCAAAAGCAAAACATTGCCATAAATCACAAACACACACATTGCTTATAACTATAAATCCATATGCTTGTTGCATCAGTTTAAAGTAGAAAAATAAAAGCCCACACTCTGTTTTGACATCCTGAATAAAAGAGGCCTCAAAATTTTACCCAATTATATGATTAAGTCAAAAACAGATTTTGTAGCTTTTAGGAAAGTCAAGAAGTCTTAATCTGAAGACACCAATAGACATAAAAAGTTATATTTCACCAGCTTTTCCCCAATTTTAATTGTGAGTACAATCAGTCTTTCCTATGTCTTTCTTGTCATATCAACTAGCATTGCCCTTCAATTAGTTTTAAATACAACTTGCTGCATAAGGCTTTTAAAATTTTATGGTATAAACTGCTTGAACATATAAGATAAGTAAACTTTATTTGTTCTTGCAAGCCTCTTGCACTTTCTGAAGTATTTTTAGAACAACACAAAATTTTAAAAAAAGCATTAATCATCAAATACATACGTTGTTTATTCCCTGGAAAAAAAAAAAAAAAGCTCTTGCATTACCAAAATAGATGTAAGAAAATACCAAACTACACTACTTCTCTGATAGTTGTCATTTATTAAATTTACTGACAAGCAGATAAACATATGAATTGCACAGATACATTTCTTAGGTCTATGGAGAGTATTTAAAGAGGTTAGCCCAGGATTTCTCTCATCTCTCTTCCAAATTATGTAAAACATCCGAAGACAGAATATTCAAAGCGATTCTCAGATATACACTTGGCTTTTTTTGATGTTTCTTGTTAATTACATATTCTATTTGAGACTGAGAAGCAAGTACAACAGTACATTTGCCTTCAGATATGATAATGTCAATTCCAAAGGGAAAATTTTTGCCTCTGAGCTATTAAAAAATACTCTTTTTGAGCTATTAAAAATACCTCATTTTTGAAAGGAAAAAAAAAAGCTTAACTAAATAAGGTTGTACTTTGAAAGGAAAACAATTATGAGATTTTTGTGAAAAAGAATCAGTGTGGAGAGGGATGTTCACTGTCTTACCGTATCCCGTTTCTCTGATCAAAGGCAGGTATCATGGACGCTGGATGCTCAGACATCAGGGCCACCAGCAGCTGCAGCACGTCATGAATGTTTTCATCCTGTGTGACAGGCATCAACATTATTTCACAAACTAACCTCAAAAGTAGGTTTTCTGCAGTGCTGGTACAATGGGTTACAGTAAAAGACAGGTAATTACAGAAAGGTACCTCGTGCATGGTTAACAAGTAATTTAATATGCTCTGCAGTTCATCTTCCTTCACTCCTCGATCCTAAAAAAGAAGAGGTATTTCTTCAGAGAGAATGTTCTTTAAGTTTAGCTTTAAAAGAAACAACAGTTCTGAAATTTACTACTTGGACTGAGTTATGTGATCCTACAAATTTACTATTTAAGCCCAAAGGACTAAATTCCCTCTTTCACTCTATTCCTTTTCCTTACCATACTGGCAATATAAAAACGGACTAAAATCTCTTCCTACTAGCAGAGTCTTTTACAGTATGAGCAATCCTCAAAGGATAAGATGCTATTACTGCTTTTCCTCCAATCCCTGATACAAGACCAGAGAAATGGAAGAAAGAAGACCCAAAATGCTGCTTTTTCAGACAGGTTTCAAAGAGCAGGTTATTCCTCAAAGATCAGTGCTCAGCAGGGACAGGCAGATTCCTTAATGTCTTCAACTAGTGGTAAGGCCCCAAAAAAGAGAATAAAGCAGTAACTGATGTAACCACCATTACCTTCTTATTTGGTCAGTCAAGTAGATTACTATTATGAAACATGGCCCAAATACCTGAGGGGTTTCTTTAGTGTCATACATTACTTCTGCAACTACTTTTAGTTAAATACATATAAGCAGTTTGGAGAGGCTAGTAAGAAATACTGTATGTGCATCGACAATAAAATTAATCAGAAAGAGATACAATATTTGGTAGGCATTACCTATTCACTGCTCTGAAAGAACTATCACATCTACATAACAGATCTAAAAGTTTTACATTAACTTAACATCCTGGAATAGACTGTTTTACCTTCAGTATAAGTTGTTTCAAAAATAGAAGCATAAATGCCCTTAGTGATATGATTTCCTTCTGTGAGGGCCGAGGACCATCTGAAAGAAGCAGAATATATCACTTTCAAATACAATCTGATTCCTTTAATGACCACCATTTCTTCTGGAAATCATAGTTGCTACTACAGATGCAATGCTCTTTTCAATATATAAATCTCAAATGCTATCATTCATAACCTTTCAGAATTGCATTGGACAATACGCATTATGTGATGCTTCAGTTTTAAGAAATCCAAATATTTCATTTTTCTAAATGAATTTCTAAAGGTCAGAGTTTTCCAATTCCAAATGAATTTCTAAATGAAGATAATAAAAACATGACAGGGAAAAAAAAAAACAGATCTAGATTCATGTAACTAATGAAAGTGTATGCTCTACAGATGTCTCCGTATGACCTAGGAATTGAAACATGTTGGGTAAGTAAAAATGCTATTGACTCGATCCACTTAACTGACCCTGGTCAGTGCCAATTCAGGATGAAAATGAATAGTTCTATTGACTACACTGAGTGGAATCCACTGGGATGTAAAGGGAGCTTAAGCACCTAGTAGCTCTCTAGGTTGTAGGCAAGTACGCTTGAAAGGGTTCAGTGAGTATTATTTCCAATCTAGTTAAACCGAACATTTTATATTTTTTTTAAGTCTGCCTTCTTTCTTTGAAGTGAAGTCAATGCATTACACACAGTAATTTAGGTCTGTGCTCACTGCAGACTTGAAAGCGAGTTGTGATTCTGTGACTACCAGGAATGGTCCCTTCATTGGACCTCCTGCCTCGTTTGGAAAGGAGAGGGAAGGAGAACTGGGGACTTTTGAGAGTGCAGCAAGTAAATCTCCAACCCTGCTCCTCACACTTCAGAAGAGGAAGGACAGTTCTGTGAAAGTCCTGTCAGTTTTAAAGATACAGAAAGTTTTATGTAACATGACAGTTATCTGATATAGATTCAATATAATCAACCTGGGAAGTTATAAAGTTACAAAAAATGTATTTTGCCACTATAAATTTAATGTTTATCAGACTTGTGCCTTCCTTGCTATTTGGAGAACTAATATTAGGAGAGATTGTTCTACAAATGCATTACCAACCAGACAACCTATGTCATAATTAAAAGAATTACTATGTAATTGCTGCATAATTAAAAAAAATTAAGAGTACTAAGGTAAAGAGAGAAAAACACATCTTGATTTTCAAGTCAGGCATTCAACAGGAGTTTGCCCCACTATAATTTAATGGGTATGGGTAATTATGGATAATTATGGGTAATGGGTACAAGTTGAAACCCAGGCTGTACCATCTGCATGTGAGGAAGAGCTTCCTCCCTGTGAGGGTGACAGAGCGCTGGAACAGGCTGCCCAGGGAGGCTGTGGAGTCTCCTTCTCTGGAGATCTTCCAAACCCCCTTGGATGCCGCCCTGTGCCCCGTGCTCTGGGTGTCCCTGCTGGAGCAGGGGGTTGCACTAGTTGACCTCTCTAGAGCTCCCTTCCAACTTCAACCATTCTGTGATTCTGTGATTTTTATCTTTGTGCCTATCACTCATACGGGAAATTGGAGTCAGCACAATGCAGAAACTGGTGACAGCAACAAGGGTCTGCTCATGCTGAGCATAAAACCCTAACCAAGCCAACCAACCAAAGAAGGAAGTCCTACTATGTTAAGGTGTTGTACAGAAGCCACAAGTCCCTGTACAAAGTAGCCACAGTGGCCTCTCTTTCCTGATGTACACTGGCACTGGCAGCTAGCCGGTTCTGCCCAGGCAAAACCCAGACCACATCTGCCAGCCCTGCCTTTCAGCACAGGGCAGGAACAGGGGCACAAAACAGAACTGTGCAAGTAATTAAGAGGGAAGGAGAAAACGTATTTATAACCTTCAGGGTAATTTGGTTCACAGAGTAAAGCGCAACCCATATCAGGGTAAAACACCAATAAAGAGCTCTGAATATCAGAATTAATTATTTCTAAAACTGTCTTTGTTAATAAAATATTGGGTATTGGTTACATAAGCAACAAAATGCTTTTTGGGTTTTTTTTTTTTGCTATGTGAAAAGCTTGACTTTTCAATTACTAAATAAAAGCATAATAGCAGAATCCCATCTACACACAGATAAACATCCCACATTATATGGATTACAAAAGAACCTGTTTTTTATTCTGCTGTGGCAAAGCAAATGAGAATAGAGATCCAATCCAAAGCTGCTCTTAGGATAACTATGCAGAAGGCAGGACTATGGCTGCTACCTCGTGGTTATTTGCATGAGTCCTACCTCTACAAGCTCATGTTCAAAAATTTGACATGAAATATGTTCTTAGACACCTTACAGAACTCATACGTTAACTTGGACATAAACCACCGTGCTTTCTGCAGCAGGAAAAGACACTGCTCATGAAGTTGTGCTCAGAGGTGTGAATAACCCAGGAGAGCTCCGTGGGGCACTGCTCAGGCAGCTTACCCTTTAGATGCCCATTTTTCTCCTATGCTGATGAAGCTGTAAGTATTTAAAGAGATGCTCTGCAACACAGTTGTCCAGAATTAGTTCAGCAGAGTAAAGCTCCAAGTTAGCACTGAGTCTCCCGAGACAGTTTATCTTAGGAAAAAAGTCCCTAATACTAAGTTCATTTTTCGGTTACTCTTCTTTTTACTTTGACTCATTTTTATGCCATTGTTGGTCCACAAGATCTTTTCAGAGATGTTGTACAGCTGCTACACAATTCTAATGAAGACATTTAAAAAATATAATTATTCTGGAGAAGCCTAAAAAGTTTTCATTTTATGTTTTAATTCACAAAAATTTCAAGTCAAACCCTGATATGTGGAGAATATGCATTTTAAAAAAACCTTTTATTTTACTGGATCATTTTAAAAGTACATAATTTAATACAACAATTAATGGTGACCCAAATACAAAAGTAAAACATGTGCGTACTTAATTAATTATAAAAATATTTTAGCAATTTAAAGAAAAAAACTATAGCTTTAACACCTCTGCTATATCACTCCAAGACCAATCTTTCAAAAATATCTATAGCTTTCATAAAAACATTTTTAAAAATCCTGAAAATGACCTAATGCTCAAATACACCTTTTAAAATACAAAAAAAAAGGAGCAAATAAAAAAAAAATCAAGTGTAAAATGTAAAGTATAATAAAACTTGGCATTTTTTAAACATGGAAATGGATTTCAATTTTGTTGCTATTCCTGACAAGGGAATTGTAGGAGTTTGCTTTAATATGGTCTTGATAAAACATAAGTCACATTTATTCTGTAATCTACTTAAGACTCATAGTTTAATTAAAAGCACTGACAAAGCTAATCTTAGAGTTTTATACAGAAAATTTTATTGTACTATATGCAGCTATATCCATAAAGCATAATCTACTAAAAAAAAAAGTGATTTGACAAGTGTATCTTTCGAAAAAATGCCTCTAGTTTGAGAAGATAACCAAATAATATGTAACTAATGTACTGAATCCAAGAAGAAATACCAGTAGGAAGTAAGAAAGCAAAAATGAAGGAGAAGACACAAAAGCACATTTGAAATAACTATAATTGAGCCTTTTAAATTATTTTAAATGATCACGTTTATTTTAAAGCATAAATAGCACGAGAAGGAGCTTCCACTTGTTAACAGTTCTACTTTTATGAAGAAATTCAATACTGAGATGCTTTGGCTCTAAACAAGGCACAGCAAACTGTCAGTATAAAAAACTCACCTACTTTCTTATTCATCAAAGTGTAAGAAGACAATAAAATCTTGAGCCAGAGTAGCTGTCAACAAGTAAATCAAACTACTAATATTAAAAAGTCTTTCAGTAATTCTGCATAATAAAAAAATACACCTCTAAGACAAAAAAAAATGGCTATTGGAATGTCTTTGTGAATAAACTTATATTTTAATATGACTGCAAATTATTTGAAAGCACTAAAATACAAGAAGTAATTACTGAAATTTGGCGAGTTTTCCATTAAAACCTTCTAAAATCTAAAAAGCTTATAAAATTCTAAAAAGCTGACATCTTAAAAAGATCTTAAAAAGATGTCAGCTTAGGTGAGAGCTCTACCTGCCTATTATAATGAAGCATCATGCTCCTTTTCTCATATTATGAGATTTTTCTGTTTCTTACAGTAAAATTACTGCTGACAAACAATAGGTACCTGTTCATTTTGAAATATAAAATGCCACTTAAAATGAAGCATCCCACAAACTTTTATGGCCACAAACTGAAGCATAAGAAGTTCCGTCTCCAGGTGAGGAGCAACTTCTTTACTGTGAGGGTGACAGAGCAGTGGAACAGGCTGCCCAGGGAGGCTGTGGAGTCTCCTACTCTGGAGGTCTTCAAAACCCGCCTGGATGCCACCCTGTGCCACATGCTCTAGGTGTGCCTGCTTGAGCAGGAAGGTTGGACTAGATGATCTCTAGAGGTCCCTTCCAACCTTAAATATTCTGAAATATTCTGAAATTTTCTGAAATCCCTAACATTTGAATTTAGGGTGCGAGTTTCTTCCTTTTCCAAAGCTCCTTTTCCATGATATTTTAATGAACATTAAATCTGTGGGCTGTACTTGGCAATTCTGGACACATGTAGGCTAATAACAATCGATACAAAAACCTCTTGGAACAGTTGCCTTTTCTGAATTAACAGCACTGTCAAGGTTAAAAGTTTCTGAAAAGAGAAATCAGAAGATATTCAGAAGGCATTGAGTGATACTAATTATATGTATTTCTACTACTTCCTCTTCAGGTGTTTTAAGATTATAAACGCGAATCAATGTGAACTGCACATTGCCTTGACAGACTGCACTTAATGTTGAAAACAATACAGGGTGTTGATGAGAAGAGATGCAATATGCAGAGAATTAAACATTTTCAGGAGGTTTCAGGAATTTTAGAAATTGATGAAAGCAATTAATATGAAGTTGATAAAAAATCTAGTTACTGTGAAATTAAATTTAGCATCTCATCGCCTTGGCAATTATTTTATTTCCACAGCCAGTTGCCTGCCTGTCATCACAATTATTACAACTTTATTAGTCAGAAGCAAAAGCTACTTGTAAAATAAATAAGGAAATTCTACTGCAGATTTGCATGCAGAAAACTCTGCTGGATGTAGCAGCACGATCCATCTTCTCTGATTTTCCTTCCTGACAACCTGACTTGCTTCAATTCGAGCCAAGGAAAGCCATAGTTAAAAGCAGGAAAGGGAATACTACAAAATACTATTTTATCAAATGCATAAGATTTTCTGCGGACTAAGCAATGAGGAGTAAGGAATAAGTTAATATGGTGGAACAGGGAGGAAAGTTGAAATTAACTTTAAAAAGAAGTAACAAAGATTATCTGGAAAGCTAAGAGGAAAAAAATCAGAGACACTGGGTAAAAACATGCACTTTTAATATACATAGTTTATTAATCGCCTCACAGTTTATTAATCGTCTTCTGAACTACTCTATGCAGGACTTAGCAATTGTGATTTTGTTGTCATGATGTTATAATGAACCAACCGGTCATTTCCATGATCTGATGTCCTTCAGTTCTCTCTAAATTTAAATACCTGCAGTGTACTTGCCAAGATGAAAAAGCAGCAACTAACCTAAAGTCAAAGCATATCTAATCAAGACAGCCAGAAGAGACCAGAATGCATCCCCCTTTCTAACTAAATACCTTCCTAGGCTCTGCTGACTAGGGGTTGAGCAGTGTTTGCTAAATATTATCATCAGTGCACCTGACATGCCATGAGGTATCCAAGATATCTACAAAGAGCTGGTAGATACGATGCTGGATGCACAAGATGTCTGCATCCTTCTAATGTAGCGCTCTAAAAGCTAGATAGGATGCTCTCCAGAGCCTAACATGATGCCAGAAACTCATATTCAAGCAAGTGAACCTTTGCCTTCCACTGCCTGTAATTCAGACATCTAGCTCCCATGTAGATATGCACATTGTATGCCCTAAGGATGGAGGCAGCTTAAACACATTGGGTCAGAGAGATCCCAGAAAACAGTTACTAGAAGCTGTTTTTATGGTTGCTAAGAGCTAATTTTGATTACCTGCTATTACACACTTTTCAATCAAGTGGATAGAAAACAAAAAGGGGAATTATTTTTAAATAATTTTGAATATTTTCCTCAAGAATGAAGTTAGCTTCATATTACCATTCAAGTGATAACAGCTATGAATGAGGTACCAGCTCCAGCAGGACCTCTTCCTGTGAGCTTCAGAATGTTACAATTCTACTGTCTGCCAGGACATCTACTGTGGAAAAAGAATTGTTCCTTGTTTTTGTAAATACAAAATTCAAAAAATTGAATAAAACTCTAAGCATGCATATAGCACACTGATAATTGACTAATGGATGAAATTTCCAATGATGTTTTTAAATTTGGAGGTATGTGGCCTTATAAAAGAGCAGGAGAAAAAAAAAAACGCTCTCTCATTTTCTTCATTTCTCAGCAGGACAGCAAAACAATAAAGAAAATGAATAAATTACCTCTGCATTAGCTATTTTTCACGCAACTTTCAGCAAAATCCTTCTGGCTTTACACAAGTAGTCTGCTAAATGTAATGATATTACAGCTGGAGTGTATAGGATTAGAATGATTTGATGCTCTGGTTAATAGCACATCTGTTACATGCAGTGTCTACCCTGTATATATGATTGTATTTTGTTGTTCCTGCCATTTAATGCTTCCTAAGCTAAACTAATCAGATGAATGTAAGCAAAGTTGAATCATCCTCTATTTTATAAGGGCAAAGGAAAAATATTGACCTGGAAACCGAGTTTTAGAGATCTGATCAGTGAAAACGGAAAAGTGTCTCCACTGTTGTCAGGTCTCTTGATATTATTAACTGATCATTATGCTATTCAAGCCCTGCAAACTTTCCTTGGCATATGAGATATATTTAATATTTCTTCTCTAGCACAGAAAAAAAAAAGTGACTTTTTCTGTATTTCTAAAATATGCCCGATGTAATTATATTATAGGTGAGAAAAGTAGAAATTTGGGAATACATCTAAACATACAGAATTTTCCTTGGTAGAAGAATTATTATTTTATTCTTATGCATTTTACTTACCTAATCCTTTAGGAGTAATGCCACTGCTATCAGCTGGATTAACCACCCAGTAGTAGTACTTCAGTGTGTGCATTAACTGCAATACTGTTCCTACTCTGCGTATAGTGTTATAGATTGTAGCAGTTCCAATGAATTCAGCTGACAAGTAGGTGTACAAAGACAGCTGCACCTGAAGAATTAAATAATTATCTACATAAATATAAGTTAAATGTTAATAACCTTACTTCATAAAGTTTTGCTAGCATTTACTTCTAATATAAAAATATAAACAAAAATAATCACAGATAAATTCACTGAGAGCAGATACTGAACTAAATGATGTCCAGAGGCCATCATTCTGCTTACAATTAAAAATATTCTTTTTTTTCCCTTTTCTTAATTTCTAAGCAAACAATGTTATTCAATTTCTGAACAGTCTTTCCACAGCAACAACCAAAACCTTTGGCAAGAACGAAATTGATTTTAAAGAGGATAAGAGGATACAGTCAAGCAGGGGGTAAACTGTGACCTAAAAGATCTCTACTAATGTGAATTTTAAGAAAACACAAAAACCTACGTGCCCCGGAATAAAACAGTACTTCTCATTCACTTCACAGGAGGAAGGACACAGCATCCTTCAAGAGCACAGTTACCTTTGCAGGGGTATGTATCCAGATAGCAGGATTAAACAGAATGTGATCACATAGTTGCTTCAGCAAAGGTGCTCCGTGGGACAATCCATCCAAATATTTCGCAAACGATAAAAACTGTTCCAGGACTGCCCTCGTTATATGAACTCGAGATGACTGGCAAAAAATAGTAAAAACAAATGTTAAAAAAGAGTCTTAATAAATTTACAGCAGAAACATTAAACAGTATTTTCACTGGGCTCATCTTTATTAAATACATTTTGATTGTATTGGATACAAACGGGAAAATAAAAAGAAGAAATCAACAACTTACATTTTCTAATAAATAACTTCAACGATCTTTCAAAGGCCTACACTTCACAAATTCAAAATATTCCTCAATAAGTACGATTAAATCCCTTTTTCTGCTTTTGTTCTCTTCAACATGTACCAGTCAGCATTCTGCATCTTGTGGGACAGTACTTTGAGAAGCTCAGCTGAAGGCCTTAACTCTTCTTTAGGATTAAAAGTTAATTATGCCTCTTACTGAAATTGGGTTTCTCAATATGTAAATATACATTATCTTAAGGCTTGCCTTTTTTTTTTAAATTTCCTCAAACATAAATAATTTTTTGACGGATTTGGGCTCCAATTACAAAGACAGTCCTTAAATTTCATAGCACATACTATACAATCATGCTGAGTGCTACTCCTCTGCAGCAATATGGCACGTGCATTCTGACAAACTTCTCCTAAATTAACAAAAGCCACCAATGGGAACAATCATTAAACATCCCTCCCCTTGCTTTCCCTACCAAACACATTGCAATTACTTCTAATGCTATAAATACTGTCTGGGAACATGCAGATTAGTTATTTTTAGAAGTGAAATACATTTGTCAGTAATATAAGCTCAGCCTGGATATTGAATTTCTTTTGGCTTGTACATCACAATCCACAATAAATAGTCTGCAACTAATATGAACAAAAAGGTTCTTTTGATGTCTGAGTCGGAAAAAATCCACAGATGTCTGTCCTCCTTTCTAAAGTATTTGATCACATGCAAATGAACAGCAGATAATCTACAAATAATAAAATAGAGCCTGGATACGAAACAAAAGGTTTTCTTCCTGCCACACATTCTAGCATCATTCTAAAAAACTGCAGCTAAAGAGAATAGAGCAAAACAAAAAATACAGTGCACATTGCAAGAATCTTCTTGTGACAGAAATGAAAATAAATCCTTTAACTATTGACATGCTTTGAGCTTAATGATCCAATAATATTCTCAAGATCAGAAATAGGATTCTGACTTGATGAAATTTAAAATCAGAGCAGGCATTAATTAGAAGCACATGGGAGCTTTTTTTTAAATTCTTGTACAACGTAATGAACAGACTACAATCCTGCAAATTCTTCAAGGTGTGTGAAGCAACGTGCTCGAGCAGAGACACAGCGGGAGGCCCCGCGGGACCCCCGGCCGGCCTGTGCCCAGCCTGCAGAAGTGCAGGAAGGTATTTGCAAATTCAGTCTCCTGATGCCACAGGAACACCTCCTCAAACAGACCTGAGAACAGCTCTTTGGCATTTTAAATCACACTTATTTAGTATAACTACTGAAAATAATCCTCTTTTAAGTCATGCCTCTTCAGTGCAGGCAAGCTCTTTCTATTGTAGAATATATTCCCCTAGCTAGAAAAACACAGGAAGCAGGATGAGAGAGATCCTTTCTCATCTTCCTGCAAAGCTGAGTATATTTTTAAATGTGAGATCATCAGACTTTAGTTTGATCATTGTAAGATGATTTGACCATATGTTAATGAAAAATACAGTTACAAACATTCAAGAAGCTTTAAGTAATGAGAGTTGATCATAAGAGTACTATTATCTCAGTACAGCTGACAGTACTTTGTTTTAAGGTAATCACGTTATACTAACAGGCCTTGCAAAGGCTTCAAGACAGGAGGCAGATGAGGGGGTTTCGACAACCATTCAAACTAAGCCTCAGATTTGTGAAATGGCTAATTACTTTCAATGGCTAATAGCATAAAAAGCAATGGGAAAACTACAGGCAACTATTCAAAAGTGAGACCATTCTAAATTTTGACGTTTCAAAGCACAGAGGAATTACTTCAACAATCTCAGAATTAAGCCTCAGAGAATTAAGTTAATTTTTATTAACAAGGAAATAAAAAAACCTTGAAGCCATGATATGTCTGTGATGTGTAGTACAAACAATATTGCATGGCCACAATTTTACTAGAGAGGAGATTGAGGCTGAGGAGTGAAGAGCTGTTTGCCAAATGAGTTACAAAATACATTTAAAGTGATTTACAAACAACTTGGAAGTAAAAGCACAAATTAGACAAACTGGGTCAACTAAAAATATTGCCTTATTGACATGCAGAGTTTCATGTTAAGGTACAAAAAAAACAAACAGAATCAAACACCGAATCATCACGAATGTGCTTGGCCAATTTCTGCACCAAGAACACAGTCCTGGTTAATTTGTTCTGGTTCTTATAACAGCCTTCCTGAGATTCAAAGAAAAAAATAAAAAAAAAAAATCCTGTCAACATTTCAAGAATATTAATATTACTTTTTTTTCCTCCCCTAGTTTCTTCAGTATTTTGCATTTGGTATGTGTGATCATGTGCAGAATATGTGTATATATATGTGTGTTTATATATATACATATATATGTACAAAAGAGTCAGAAAAAGTACTATCTTTATAGGTTTAATACTAAAGTTCTATCAATGTGGCAGAACTAAAAAAGCAGTTATATATTTCACAGAATGTACCACAATCTTTTAATTAAAACAAAATTTTCTGGAGTTTAATATTAAACTTATTATATAATATAGCAGTCTGAATATTCATCCACCAAAAATGGAAAAATATCAGCCACAGACAGTTAAAAATCTAATCTCTAATTTCTAAATGAAATAAATAGAAAAGAAGAAAGAAAAATACAAATAAAAACAATCAACAAACAAACATTTTTGTAGATTCTTCTAGTGGGACATTATCATGAAATAGTATAAAAAACACACACCTGATATTTGTTTACAAGTTGCTTTGAAATATACCTTTCTGGTTATTAAGTCAACTTTTCATACACAAAGGCAACCATTTCAGTAATGTATTTATGCTATGCTCCATATAAAATTACTATAAATGGAGAACTGTGAAAAAAACTGGAAAACAGCTAATGGAGTATTCAGCAAAACTGTACAAACAGCGCAGAAATATTTTAATACACTACTGCTTTAAGCAAAAACATCCTGAAATGTAATCATTAAGTGAATGGGTGCATGAACAAATATGTAAGTACACAGGAAAAATAGGTTTGCATCATGGGTGGGATTTTCCTTCGGAATCACTGTCCTGGCAGTTATTACTACTGCAAAATTAACAAGAACATCCGCTTCTTCCACTATCCAGTAAAATGTAAAATCAGGAAATATTAGAAAACCATGCCATTCCAGATACAGATTCAGAAGTATCTTCCTAAAGAGAAGATAAATTAAGGCAGATGTGTGGTGTAGAAATTATATTCTATCCTTCCACATACTGCCATCTAACTGTTTCAGCTATTATCCAACTTCCTTGAAAACTCGATTGAAACTTGCAGAACTTCATTAAGAATTACAGTAGGGAAAATAATAACTACTGGGAATAATAACTGGGAGAATACAAAGCATCAAAGAGCAATGACTTGGATAGATTGCTACCCATTAAAAAAAAAGTTTGTCATGGAAGTGCTTGTTAGTTTAGTTCACGGAGCTGCAGACCACAAGAACACAGACACGACAGGTTGTATATTGTTCTTCTCTCCTCTGAATATCAGATTAGAGCTTTTTTTCTCATACTGCCATTGCAAAGATTTGATCTGGCATCATAGGCCTTATGTGTATTCCAGATAGTAAGAGACTATTACTATCTTCTTCCTCTAGTAATTTCAGCTTGGATTTTACACCTAGATTAACTGGCACTTTCTAGTAGTGAAACGATTACATGAATTATACAGTTCTTCTTAAAAGCAGAATAGCAGCTTTTCATACAGAAGCCATTGGTCAATAGTTAAAAAAACTCTTGCATCTTTTCTATATAATTCTCAGGTGAGATAACTATATAATTCTCAGGCGAGATAACTCTATATAAGTCTCAGGTGAGGTAACTGTATTACGAATTCTGCATAATCCTCTACATTCCTTGCTAATTGTGTTACCCTGAGTTACCCTTGATTCCCCTGTGAATGTGGAAAAATAATCAGAGAAGGAAGAGTTTATCTCCAGCAACACAGAGCCTGGCAAGTGTCTCACACAATCAGCTTCAAGGTCTCCTCGGTCAGCAGAACTGCCTGTGTCTACAAAGCGCTGGTGACCTGCCCAAGGAGAGCTCTGCTCTGCACCAAGACCACAGCATACAAGCAACTCAGAGCAACTGCAAGAGTCAGTTTTTACCCGAGAAAGCCCCAGCATTATCTCCTATAAGCAACCACCAGGCAGAAAATCCCACGTCATAAAAATGTGACTTCCACCACCTAAGATTCAATACAGGGGAACCTTCTAGCTCTTGATACATGGGAACCTTTTAGCTCTTGGTAGGGCACCTCCTGAACTCCCCTACCAATGCCAGATGATTTCCTTTGGCAGAATATCAGTACTGATCTAGTCTAACATCACAGGCAACGTGCCACAGCTCTGCTCTTCGTACACTACAGAAGCCAATGGGGCATCAAACAGTCTGTGATGAGGACACATGATAGGATTTCAGTGCCTCTTTCTAATTTAGCTGTTGTGTATTCTTTTACAATAATCAAATACCTTTTCTTTGGTTGATTTTATTCTAAAAAAAAAAGAACCTTTTCAAACTGAATAGGTTTCAACTTTAATATTATAAGGGGTATTTCTCCATTCACTTCTTGAGACAAAGATTGTACCAACCCACCCATGTAAAGGATGTATCCTCTCTGAACACAGCAACTGTATTTTATAGGGTGGTCACAGAGACTCGGGTTTTTGAAAGCTAATTGCCTCAGTTTGAAACTGTCTTCCTTGGAGCAATATCTTGGATGAGGTCTGTGGGTGCAGCAATTAATCTAGCAAAATATGGGATAAAACACCTTATATTTTCTAATAAGGACCTCATATGCCTATTTTTCTTGGAACATTAAGTCACGTGCTTTTTTTTAGTGATAACAGAACATCTCTGAGCTCTCACAGATCATGTTCATAGTCTCAGCTATGAGAGTTCAGCAAGATATTGAGCAGGAGTCTTTAGATGACAAGCAACTGATGTCTGGAACATAGTACTTTTCCATGAAGACCAAGAAGTATCTTCAGCAGTTTCCAAAGGCAGTTTAAGGACAAATATGATCTCAGTATGATAGCTTTGAGAAGAACAATGAATCTTTCAGTACTGACATATAAGGGTAGAAAAGACCTCTGTATATAGCTTACAAATATTACAAATTGAAAATGTCTTACATCACAAATATATTTATCCTATTAGCCTTTTTAAGCTAAGGGTTGAAAAATACCCAGAAGGACAACAGAAACACTAAGAACAAAGGAAAAAAAACACGTACCTTTTCTAGGAGGTAACCGATGACCAGAAAGCCTTTCCCACCCAACATTTGTTCTTGCATGGCTACAGAACTCTTAAGAAGCTCCACCAAGAAAGCCAGCAGGGTAGCACTGCAAGGAAAGAGCAGGCACTTATCAATTAGAAATGTAGAAGGATCAGTCTGTTACATTCTCAATACTCATCAGATATTAAGTGAGCTTAAAGTGGTGAACAAACTTAAATGAACAAAAACCTTCAATTTGCTCCTGACAAATTTCTCCAATGGTAGTTCACATACTACAATCCTTGGAGTGAGTTTTTTTTATTATATTTTTATCAGTCTTCCTGATTTGACCAGAATTGTCCCAAAATTTTACTATCCAACTCACAATTCTAGCCAAAGGTTTTGCAGTTGGAAGAGGCAGGAGATAATGAACACGATCCACCTGGCAGTGCTTGAATGATGCAGGCAGGGACCTTGTCAACAACTTCTCCCTTCCAGAGAAAGGCACCATGCTAAACAGCAAGACCTGCAGCCACTATGTACGTCAGCACTGCACACCTTCAGTCCCTACAAGTCCCTTCCACCACAAAAATGAGGAATAAAACAGCTGACGGTGCATATGGGTCCTACAATGCCCTTCACAGACCACAGAGGGCCTCCTCCTTACTTTCTCCAGACCAGTCATGATAAAAATCTAGTCCTGGTCAAATAAAAGGCTGATGATCATATTTATCTATTTATGAAAGCACAAAGAAACTTAAGAAAGTCTACTATCTGTAGACTGAGTGTTCGGAAAGAACAGGGAGAAAAGAGTGTTCACTAATACCATTAAGATTCAGTTAATAAAGAGAAGAGAGATGAGTCTCTCTGAAGAGAGACTGCAGAGAACAGACTCAGAAAGAAGAGAAGCTGCCCAGGGAGGTTGTGGAGTCTCCTTCTCTGGAGATCTCCCAAACCCGCCTGGCTGCCACCCTGTGTCCCATGCTCTGGGTGTCCCTGCTGGAGCAGGGGGTTGGACTGGGAAGGGACTCTAGAGGTCCCTTCCAACCTCAACCCTCTTGTGATTCTGTGAAACTGTACTGGGAAAAGAAAACCACAATGGAAACACATGACGTATTCATTCACTGGGAGAAAGAAATCATGACTGTTTTTGAGTGCCCTTGCTTTCCCAATACAATCCTTTGCTTTGAAATAAATACTGAGATAGAAGACCTAGGCCAGCTCAAAGAAACTAGCAATGGGATGAGGGAGAAACATCTATTTGGTGAGCAATCCTGCCAGGTGAAATGTACACAGGGTAGGCAAGGCTCACGCTGTGAACATGGAATGGTGCCTTGTCCCACTCATCACTGCGTGGTGACAATATCAGTCTAAAAGCACATACAATATTCTTCACAGTGTCAGCACTAAAAGAACACATATCATATCTTACAGAACTCCAAAGCTTTTATCGAAACAGCCTGTCAAACTGTCACACCTTTTCCAAAACAGGTTATCAACATTTTTTTTTTTTTTTTTTTGGTACACTGACAGAAAATTTTCATTATATTTATCTTTAAAATAACTAGATATTCACCTCAAAAGTACAATATCCACTAAGAACTGCAATTTAGCTTCGTGGCAGTTCAGAAGAAGCTCATGCTAAAGGTTCTACAGAACTGACACACTCAAAATTGAAGATTTATATTTAGAAACAACTGTTTAAAATTTGAACAGGTCAAAGAAGAAGTCCATATAGATGGCACTTTCTGTCAGTCACTATGAGTAACCTTATGACTTCAGAAGGACATCTCATTATGCATAAAGGAAGCACATTTCTTAGAGGGAATTAGAACCCAAATTACCATAACGAATACTATTAATACCCTACCAAAAATCAGAAAAAAAAAATTCCTTGGGCTTAAAAAAGTGCATGTGTGAACATGACACTAAAATTTAGGAGATTCTATTTTCACTTCTTTGATTTCCCCAGAGCCCATCTCTCTGCATTGCAATTCATTCAACCTTAATTAAATCTGTCCTATCTACTTAGAGGTAAGCTTATGGGCTAGAGATAGTCTTATCTCATATTACTACAATCACTAGTACAACCTCTACGCAAAGGTGAGAAATTCTGATAGGACTACAAACACAAATAATAAAACACACTGACACCATAATAATAAATCTTTTCTTTCTTTTTTTCTTTTTCCACTTTAAATTATGCATAAAATACACCAGTCAGCTCAGAGATAATGAGTGGCCTGATTAATTCACTTACTTAACACTTAACTATGCCACTGCCATCGGGACAGGCAAGCTTGTTCTAGGCAACAAAGACTGAATCGGCAAATTTACCAGTTCAGAAACACAGACCTCAAACAACCTTTTCATTATGTTACCTGTCACAGAATCACAGAATGGTTGAGGTTGGAAGGGACCTCTAGAGCTCATCTAGTCCAACCCCCTGCTCCAGCAGGGACACCCAGAGCATGATTGTTAACACTTCCAGTTCCAGCACAGGCTACATCTCTGTGAAGGTTGGCTGTTTCTAAGGCCATAAGTGTTGCTATTTCTGAGCCAAACTGCACATCTGCAGAACCAGGTATGGCAAAGCTGGCCACCAGCCAGCTCTGCAAGCCCTGCTCCGGCCTGCAAGCAGTGACCCCAGCTACAGGCTTCCTCCGGCTCATCCAAGATGGTAACTATAAATACAGTAGACTGTAATATGCATTAATTCAAATTTTGGCACAACAAACATAAATACATCATTACTCTGTCAAATGCATGAAAAATTCCAAGTAGAGAGACAGAAGCAGCTGAGCAGAACGAGCAAACACCAACGGGAGAGGTGAGTACTGCAGAGGCAACACTATTGCTGAAGAGAAGCACACGACTAAACAGGAGCTGCAGTGGTGTAATGTTCCACTAAGTTAGGCAGGAAGAGCAAGTTATTAGAAAAACCTCTAATACTTCATCACATGCAAGAACCAGAAAATCAAAAAAGACTTTTTTTCCAAAACTCCCCTTGCACAAACAGCGCCGAAGCAATTACTGCTTGAAGGAAATGCTCAAAAAGGCAGGTAGAAAATAGATTACTCTAAATCTTGTTTATGCCTGTTTTGGATATGTTTTCTGTTTGAGTGGAAAGGAGAAAGGAAAGTGCACTAAATAACAGCTGTTGCACAAAACACCATTTTTACACATATTGAGTTACCTCTGATATACACTTCATGCTAGAGAGCATTCAATCTGCCTGAAGAAACCCAATGATTAACTAGTATAGTTTCCATATATTTTATATGTATATATCTTTAAAATTTCTCCTTTCCCATGTTCAGACTGACCTCAAACAAGCATTTTGATCTATGTATAGCAATAAATCCACAATCACATAATGGGTATTTTGTCCTCAATGTTTAATTCTAAAGGTTTAATGTTCAAGGGAACTGACTGCCTAATTTAAAGGATTGTATCGATAATTTTAACATACTAACAAAAACAGTCAATTTATATAATCATATCATCCACTGAAAATAAGTTAAATGTGAAAAATTAAATATAAAAAATTGCATCAGCAGAATCAGGTTGCCAAAATTATGATTTTAAAAAGGTTACTGTTGACATCTAGGAAGTAAGATTTATTAGAAGACTGCCTTCCAAGAGGAGCAATTTTTCAAATAGAATTTAACAAATTTACCAGCAACTAAAATGCATTGGGTTGCTGCAGGGCTCACATTAAACTTGCAAAACTCTGTGCACTGTCATACAAAATTTCTCTCCATTCTTGCCTATTTCCAATCCCCTCAATACAAAGGCAAATATAAAGGATACTTCAGCCCATGAAGCATCCTACCTCTTTACCATGTCCTGGCTAGAACACATCAGCCCGGCTTCAGGGAAGATAAGATAGAGATGGTACCCAGTAGAAGTAAACTTGTCAAGAAAAATAGAGATTATACAGAGACTATGATTTCTACTGAAAATATGGTTAATTTTAGGAGAAAATTTTTAAGGATACTTTCATGTCTATTCATTATATTTGTTATATTTCTTGAGTTCCTATCTTTAAAATTCCTAGTTATTCTTAAGCAAAATACACAATGAAATTACAAGTACTGCCTAGCTTCTCTCCTTCACTTAGAACTACAGATTTAATATAAACCATTATGTTTCAGTTTAACACTACATTCCTCAGTCTGTGTTATTCCTTTTATTAAAAAATATGATACTGTAGTAACCCACAAAGCAGAAGCTTT
Source organism: Nothoprocta perdicaria (assembly GCF_003342845.1). Lineage (NCBI taxonomy): Eukaryota > Metazoa > Chordata > Aves > Tinamiformes > Tinamidae > Nothoprocta > Nothoprocta perdicaria. The sequence continues at coordinate 1,601,451 of NW_020454505.1, forward strand.
TGCTGACAACTATTCTGAAATACAACTCACTCATTAAAGAATACAAATTGTACACTTTAATACACATTTATATCTATTTGTATCAGGAATTTTAAAGGATCTATGCAGATAAAAAATAAAAAAATAAATAAGCTCGCAATGGAGACTCCAGGTTTATGAAGTCTTTCTACTATTACAAACAAGGAACAAGGAAGAACTTTGCCAAATTCTAAATTGATAAGCAGTTCCCAATAAGAGGACAATTATTATCGTTTCATTGATATTAAACTAATAATCGTTTCATTGATATTAAATCTAATTAAACTAATTAGATAAATTATTCCTATGAAATGAGTTCTTATCACTTCACTAAGTACTCTGTCCAGAACACTGATAATCATTTTTATTCAAATAACCTCATATGATAAAGGCTCACTGTGTGTGCGCCATACCCTCACAGTTGAATAATGTGTTTGGACAACACTCGGATGCACTTAGATAAAAGTGAAAAACTGAGTTTTGTTTTAAAAAAAATCACTGCATAGATAATTTTCTATTTGCTCCCCTTTCTGATCGAATTTCCTCTACGATTTTTCCTTTAATTTCTCTAACTTTCATCTTAGACTGTACATTATAAAACACATCTTGAGTTGAAGTAAGCAGGTAGCTATAAAGATCTCAGTAATTTTGTCAACAACAGATGATTTAAAGAAGTGCTACAAAAGGAAATGAAGCAGGCATTTTTTCTACTTAGTTATCTTTAGGAGAAGCTATTTCCAGCTTCTTAAAGAAATCATGATTACCTCCATCAAAGGTTATTAGTATGCTAACTTTTGGAAACTCATCTTACTATGAAGAGAGAAAGTGTCACTAGGGATAAATCATACACCAAAAAAGCAAGGGCTTGTTTTCATATAAAAAACTCCGCAATGCACTCCCCTCTTATTTCAAATTATAAGAATGTGCAAAACTCAATACTAGCTATATTCAAGAGAGAAATTAATTAACAAAAAAAAAATGTCCTTAATACTGTAGAATCCCATGGCATCTCAATGTCAAAACATATTACTGTTTTTCAGATAAGGTTAAACAAATTAGGATTACAATCAGGAGTTTTCATCACAGTATATTCGCTACCAAAACATGAAGTCAAATAGTTCTGTATATATCAGCCAAATTCCTGTGTTACATTACTGACTTATTCATTCATATTAATTCCATTTTTGCTATTAAAGCACCTTTGCCACAAAACCAAGAAGGGTCCCTTAATGATGCTAGAGGTGAAATAAACTCAGAAAAGAGACACACTGAGAGAGAGCAGAGGAAATACAACACACCAAACGGCTGTGCTGCCATCCAGAGGGACCTGAATAGGCTGGAGAGTTGGGCAGAGAGGAACCTCATGAGGTTCAACAAGGACAAGTGCAGGATCCTGCACCTGGGCAGGAATAACCCCAGGCACCAGGACAGATTAGGGGTCGACCTGCTGGAGAGCAGCTCCACGGAGAGGGACCTGGGAATGCTGGCTGACACCGAGTTAACCATGCGGCGGCAGTGTCCTCGTGGCCAAGAAGGCCAATGGGATCCTGGCTGCATCAGGAGGATGTTGCCAGCAGGTCAAGGGAGGTGATTCTGCCCCTCTGCTCAGCTCTGGTGAGCCCGCACCTGGAGTATTGGGGGCAGTTCTGGGCTCCCCAGTATGAGACATATGGTTTTACTATGGCAAGTCCAGCAGAATGTCCCTAAAATGATTAAGAGGCTGGAGCACATCTTGTACGAAGTAGGGCTGAGGACAGCTGGTCCTACTCAACCCTGCTCGGAGCAAGGAAAGCTCAGGTGCAATCTTTTCAGTGTCCATAAATACATGAAGGGAAGGTATAAAGACCATGGGGCCAGACTCCTTTCAGTGGTGGCTGGCGACAGGATGAGAGGACATGGGCACAAACAGGAAGCTCTGTCTGAGTGTAAGGGAAAACATCTTTACTGTGAATTTCACACACTGGAATAGGTTGTCCAGAGAGCTTGTGGAGTGACTATCCTTGGACATATTCAAAAACCTCTGGAGAGGGTCCTAGGCAACATGCTCTAGGAGACTCTTTGTGGCTTGGACTGGATTAGATGATACGTCAAGACCTCTTCCAACCCTTCTTCAGATTCTCCAGAATTCCTGCAGCTCAGGCAGCTCCCCTAAGTGCTTCCTTAGCTTCCACTTAAAAAAGTAATCTTTCTGTAAATGTGCTGGAGAGAAATGCGAAAATATTGCTTTCTTTTTTTCCTTTCATTCCTTCTTCACATATCATATCACAAAGGAAAGATAAGAAGAATGCTGAATTTGTTTCATCCAAACTCATTTGTCTCATATGAATGAGACAAATATCTGCCACCTGTGAGGACAGGAAGGTGACTACAGACCTCTGCTCATCGAGATAACACTTTGGAATACCCAGTCCAGTCAATACACAGCACCCTAAATAACTCCTGAATCTTCTTGCATATGTAGAGATGCCCCACTTTCAAGGACATTTTACCCCAAGCAATGACTGCAATTTCATTATAAATATCATCCAGCTGGTCTGATATGGACATTCACATTCTCGTCATCATCGTTCTAGAAAATTCTATACTTTAGATTTAGAATCTAAGCCTAGATCTAAATCTGGAGATCCTAAATGTTGAAGGTGATACTTGATCCCACTCCCTTGGTAACGCTTGAGAAAAAGGTTATTGGGACCTGTCTGGGCAAACTCCAAGCTCCTGAATGAAGAACTGGGCCTGCAGGCACAAAGGTGGATGCAAGGATGTTGAAATGGGATGACTTTCACATTCACCCTCCTATTGAAATTCCTAGGCCTACGAGGCTTGCAAGAAAAATACTGAATGATGCTAAGATAAAACATTAGGTAGGCAGGTAGGAAACATTAGATTAGGTAGGTAGAATATTTCCTAACATTAACTTAATTTGCTACCATGATTTTACAGACAATTCAGTTATATGCATGACAGTATTAAGTAATAAGTATTTTAATAAGTATCAATAAGTATCAATTAAAAAACAAGTATTTTGATATTAATAATAGTTTAATAAGCATTTTTCATCAAAACCTCATAAAATCAAAACATCAAAATATATTTCATACCAAACAGTGTCTTTGTGCTTTTCTCCAAGTTCATTTACAAAAAGAAGATGCAGCAAAATTACTAGTGGCAGAAAAAAACCTAGTAAAGTCAATATGTGAATAAAAAAACTACTAAAAAAAATCTGAGTAGAGGTTATTAATTGACCAAAGCAAAACATATGATAAAACATTTAAAGGAAAAAATGAAAAGCAGGAATTTAAATATTTAAATATGCCAGTTATTTCCTGCCTTGTTCACTGATGTTTCCATTTGACCAATTTACCTTCAATAGAAGGGTAATATATTTTGTATCAGGACTAATTATATTTAAGAGTCAAAATAATGTTAATAATAAGACAAAATTAAAAGTCATCTTTTTTTTTCGCAACATATTTTAGGGTATTTTTTATATATTACTTTTAAGAAAGTTCTGGTAGAGATAGACACTACATATTTACTATGAAAAACAGTAAAAACATTTACATTTGCTTTTATTTCCAGTTAGTAACCTTTAGAACATATATATATAATCTCAAGTTATATTTACATCTAATCTATTAATTTACCAAAGCTTAAAGTTGTCAGTTGATAAAGGAGACAAAAAAGTGTTCTCTTTTGAGCTTTTTAACAAAGTTTTTACAATATAAAAATATCCCCCCAAACTGAGAACGTGAACTTATTAAACTAATTTTAGTAAATGTGGAAGAGAAGAAGGGAAAAGGATTGAGAAAAATAGAGGGAAGACCTACGGTACTTTCCTTGTGGAGACATGGAGACTTCCCACCTCACAGCAACATGTGAAACAAAAGGCAGCAGAGGCCACCAGAAAGAAGTATATTCTACAGCTGTACTAAGCCTCCACAAATGTGATGGTCCATTGTCATCAAGTAATATCTGGCCCTTTTGCTTTTTTTTGGCAAAGAGATATAAAGGTTATTTACTTTAAGAATAGTACTGTTGAAATAATATGTACTTTGTAACAGTTTGTAATGCTGTTTTTCAGAAAGAAGTGCAGCCTTGTTTTGCTGAACTGAATACACTTGTATTTTCCCAGCTAAGAAGGGCATAAGCAGCTATTCAGTTCAAAAACTGATTTTTGAAAGAGGTAACATCTGAAAAATAAAAAGAGCAGTTGTCTAAAAAAGAAAAGGACAAGCAGCAAGGTCTGAATAAGCATACTTTTTTCCTCTATCAACTCCAACAACTACTTTCAAATTTCCCCACTTGCTTTTACATATTTTTTTCTGTTTTTCTCTTCTCCATTTCATCTTTCTTTGCCTGAGAAATCTTTTCCTTGTTTCTCTTCATATGTCACTTGTTCACTTAAAATACTTTATTATTTGTCTCATATCCTATTAAATATAAAATGTGGAAAATAATGCACATAAACCAAGAGTGTGGTAATTTAGCTCGCATCTCATTCACCAAGCAGCCATTTGTTTGAAGGTCTTTTGAATACACTCTTGAGCTGGCATCACATCTTGTTGTATTACACATTTGTACCATCTTAGAGCATAATGAATTCCAGCTCTGGCTAGAAGAAAAGCTAAATTTAGAGCAAGTATATTGATTTATTCAAGCAGAACATTTTTCCTACTTACAGTTCAACTAACTCCATAAGACCACACACAAAGGAAGATGAGGGTTTTAGCTGGATTTCCAAAACTCGCATTATATTCCCTCTGCATTCCCAAACAGAGCAAGCTACTGCTTTGTTGCCTATTATAGAGTCAGCTCATCAATAAGCCAAACATATATTTTATCCACACACACACATACACACATATATTCTTTATTAAATTGGAATAAAGCGTTTTCCCACCGCTGCACCACTAAATATAAGCATACAGATTTTTTTTCAGTTACTTCAAATAAACCTTTTTTCCCTCTTCCCCTTACTTCATAATACTTCAATGCAAAATATATACTGAAAAACAATTTATTGAAAGTGAACTTCCCACACAAAGCAACATCCAAAACATTTTTTTTCAACAGAATGGCTAAAAAGTAGAATTAGTTATTTTTAAGACTGTAAATATCTCTAACACTGAACTAGAAAATAGTCATTTGAAACACATTTTTTTTCACACTATATTACAAATGAAAAAATATATCTCAACAGCCATTTTAGCTAGAAATAATTTACCAGAGGAAAAGCAGACAATTTGAGAAAATTTTAACAAACTGATTAATTACTGAATTTAGAATGATATATGAGCTTTCGGGGAAACTGCCTTCGTATCATTTTCAGCTTTTTCATTCAAAATTGTAGGTGCTTTTTATACGCTGTTTAGTTAACTACTTACTATTGAACTGTTAAATGTAATAGGAAAAAAATAGAAAAAAATCACTAAGTATTATTTTGCTGCTCAATATACTCTGTTTTATAAAATTATTCAAACACAAAAGTCAGCCCTAAAGCAATGTTTTTCAACAGGTTCTGGCTCCCTACTGCCGTGCTTGGAAGCTGACTAAAGCAGCTTGGGAGCATTCCTCTTCCAGTCTCATGACCCGCTTCCAGCCCTCCGAGCAAGAAGTCTAGGCCTGTCCTTCCTGTTGAGAATTCTAGGCTCTTCCTGCTGCCTCCAGATAAGGCTCTGTCATGAGAAAGTAGATGGCAAATGGCTGAGGGAGCTGGGCCTGTTCAGCCTGGAGAAGAGGAGGCTGAGGGGGGACCTGATCAGCGTGTATAAATACCTCAAGGGAGGCAGTGAGGAGGAGGGGGTGGTCTCTTTTCAGTGGTGGGCAGCGATAGGACTAGAGGAAACGGCCACAAGTTCCACAGGAACTTAAAGAAAAATTTCTTTCCTGTGAGGGTGCCAGAGCACAGGCTGCCCAGGGAGGCTGTGGAGTCTCCTTTTCTGGAGATCTTCCAAACCCACCTGGATGCCACTCTGTGCCCCGTGCTCTGGGTGTCCCTGCTGGAGCAGGGGGGTTGGACTGGGCGATCTCTAGAGGTCCCTTCCAACCTTAAGGATTCTCTGATTCTATGAGAAGATGTTTAGCAGTGAGGCCTGGTGCAGGCAGACCTCTACGCTGTGCAGTGCAGGCTACCCCAGAGTATTTATGCAGCCTCAGCGCAGACTTAGAGCCTACAGCGAGCTCCCTGTAACTTCATTCCATTTTTTCTTGCTACACCCACAACCACCGCTGCAACTCAAATATGGTCACAATGTTCCGCTCATATGTTAGCATGAATGTGATATATATGCATATATATATATTTAATTTGTGATACTATTAAACATAGATTCAAATGCCAATCCTTTGAGCAAGAAAATGAACTGAACACTGAGCATTAACAGATAGACTGAGCATTATCAAGTAAAATAACATTAATATTTTAAAGTTGTGAGAACTGACAAAGCAACCTATCTTTAACGACTGAAATGATTCTAATTTATTATGTAACCCAATCAATCTTAGGACAAATTCCACCTAGAATCTTTTCACGTGGTTGCTATAATTTGCACATCTCTGCAGTAAATTACTTTTTCAAAGATAGTACCACTCTTTAAGAAACACAGGTAAAATCTAAGTAACAGCATTAAAAAAAAAACAAAGAAAATAAAACTTTCCCACAACAGAACAGAAAATATTGTTAACTGAATTTATTTTTTCTATTTTCATTGAGAAAAGCTTACCAAACTGTTGTTTCCACCTGACTGTCATGCAGTTGTCGATTGTCTAACTGGGCAAAGAGAGGAAAAAGAACCTGGATCCCTCCGATCGAATGAATTGCACTGTGAATGGAGTGGGTAACGATAGCTTTCACATCCTAGGTTAATAAAAAAAAATCTCAATTAATATCGATGTGAAAGGACAATTACAAATCTCATACCTTCATAACACATTAACTCTGAATTGAGTAAAAGCTACATGAGACCTGTTCTATCTTAGTTTCATTATTTATACGTCAATTAACCTTGCTTTGAAACAGGAGGCAAGCACTAAACAGAGAAAATTCAGTATCATGGCAAACTAACTCATGGTATGAGATACATATTTCTTAATAAAAAAACATATATTTTGCTGTAGAAAATGAGCAAAAAGGTCCGTTAAGGTGACAGGCAGAGTAACAGCTGAAATAATACAAAATAAAGACCTCTTTGTACAACAACAAAACGACTGTCTTATCCAAGTGATGGTGAGCTAACAGGGATCACAGAGCAGGAACTGAGTCAGTGTGCAACACAGAAACAATTCAGAGGAATATGTACTTTTAGATATAAAGGCTTTGCCATGGACAACAGCCCAATGCTATGCTGTTCTCCAGGCTTGCAGAGAGATGCAAAGAGCACAGAAGACAAAAACAGCTTTAAAGAAGAAAAATGATAACCTCAGCAAAGTGTTATGTCAAGTGTAAACAGGTACTTACTAAATGTTAATGTGTATATGTAATAAAGGTAGTAATTAGAAGCAGCGCATTACGGTTTTTCTATATTGTGCTTAGTTCAATTAACAAATCATGACTATTACAAGGATGACACAAACCTGAAGCATAAGAGCATGTGGGGAGTGTACAAAAATTGAAGGGTTTTCCTTTGGTGAAGATTCAAGGCATAGCTGAGCATCGGTTGCCTTAGCGTTGTAAGTAAAGGCAATGCTGCTTGCCAGCTTCCCATCATACAGCACTTGCTTATGGTGCTCAGCCAGGTGAATGTCACTCTCAGATTTAAATTTGAATGTGCTCTGAAAAAAACAAAACAAAACAAAACACAGCAACTTTTATAAAGCAAATACTTTAACAAAATTCTTATCAGGAAATCTGTATAAAATACTTCAGACTTGCAAAGTAATATAGAATCAATTATATTTTGTTTTTAATATTCCAGCTGCTTAACACTACTGAATGAGGAGATCATTTTTTACTCTATTCCACAACACCATGTTAATATTGCATGTGTTATTTTATTTATGTTTATTATTTGGTACTTTAAGTAGTATTATTTATACCTCCTCTCTGAATCAAAATTAACTACATGGGATAAAAGTTATCATATTAAACAGTTATAAATATGTTAAAATTAAAAAACAGAGGATGCAACATATAGCAAATATAGGATAAATTAAATGCCTTTTATATGCAATATAAATTTATTCAAATTAGAATATTAAAATCTCTATCATTTTCATTGAGGGACCAGTTGTTTTTAAACAGCATGAATTCCGTGTTTCATTAACAGTCAGGAATATAAATATCTTGCAAGGAAGATATTTATGTTAGAAAATAAATAAAATTTAAATAAAATTATAAATGCCGTATTTCAAATTAATAATTCTCAAAGATAAAGCTTTTATAAAGGAAGGCTGAATGAAAATCTCCCCTACTCAAATACATCACAACTCATATCTGGTCCAAAACTAGATTTCCTGACAGCAGTGACAAATCGTTTAAGCACAAGAAGATAGATTTCTTCCTTTCTGCAAAAAAATGTCACGTTTACTTGGCATGTAACTACTTGTGCATGTAACAATTATTTGACAGTGATAACTAGCATTAACACACAGTACTGGTATAAGTCAAGAAATTTGTTAGAAATGATCACCACTTAACAATGCAATATGAAATTCAATGGTGTATTTTCCAAAATCTTTACTCAACTTATAATAATCTATTGTAGAGTTATTTATGAATCATTATGCTCATTTTCCACGCATGTAGCCATACATTGACTTCAAAATACAATTGTGTTCATCTCTTTTGTCCCAGGAAACACATTTCTCTTCTCCTCAACCCTTTAAGAAATTACGTTTTATGAAACCATACAAAATAGGATTTTGTAGGTTTGCTGCTATCCAGCCTGCAAGAATCAAAGCAGGCAATTTATAGGCTCCACTGCTATTTCCAAACACACCTCGAGTTCCTCCCCATTATGCAAGCTCACAAAGCATGGTCAGCTTTTGCAAAGCCCTCCTGGAAGCCTGACAGGATTTCCTTGCTTAAGGGCAAGGGATGGCAACGGGCAACGGCTTGAGTGGGTGACACCTGACGGGGTAAGTCCTTGTGACAACCGGCCCTTCTGCATGTGGATCACAAGTGGCACGTGGGCTGAGGGCATCGGGCACTCGAGGGCTGCTGCTGTGGGAGCAGGTGAGCATGTGGGAAACGACAGGGACAGGCTCTGCACAGGGAAAACGGGCAGGAAGGCTGGGAGGCGACAGGAATGGGAATGGGACACTGCACAAATCTACATTGGCTTTTCAGCTTGGAACGGGGCTGAGTTTTGGAGGGAAGCTCCCAACTACCCCTTCTTGCTGCACCTCTGCCTGTCTTGCAAAACTGTTTTGAAGGCAACCCAGCAGGATTCCTTCCCGATGAAACTCAGAAATCTCCTCCGAGTTAGGCTGAAGCAAGCCCCCAAACGCACAGAGTGGTCATCCAGCCCTCGGCACCAAACGCTTTCACTCTGAACCTCCTGTGCTGCACCACTTGCTGGAGCAGAAATATCCCAAGAGAGAAACCTCAAGCTCAAAGCTTGAGAGCTGACACTTTGTTCGTATTGCTGGCTACATCTCACTTCAAAAATGACTGCGGCAAATTATGGACTTGTCTTGAAGAAGGGAGCATTTTTTCCCCAAAAGGCATTTGCAAATTATATAGATAAAACTCTGTACACATCCTGCAAGGACAGAAATAGCTTGTTTTTTCATTTTTTGATTTTTTTTTTTTTTTACTTTAGCAATTATGTGCATTTCTGCATGTGCTACACTTTGCTATTTTACCACATGAAAACACTTCTTACCCAGTAAATTTTTTTCATGCCCATAAGGTTTGTCAGATTTGAAAGCTCAGAATGTTTTATTTTTATATAAATGACATGCATAAAATGAAGAAAGTTATCAAAAAAATATTTCAGGACAAAATTTGTATCATTTTATTACCATGAAACTTTGCAACTTTCCAAATTAAAGCTTTATCAAGCGATTTAAGCTCCACTCCATCTCCTGCTTTTCAGAGTTTACAATGCAAGAATGTATCCAAGATGGTTATTTGAAAGTCAGGCAAATAAACTAGGAATCAATATAACACTGCATCACATTTTTGGGGGAAAAAAAAGACATAAAAGGAATCTTCTGCCATCATAACAAAAGAGACTGTAAGCTGGAAATACTGAGTTCTGCCCAAAGATTACTGTAATAGGATAGAAAGAAAAGCTGTAAATTCAAATAGATTGTAATCCTTTATTACTAATACCAGCCCTCTCTATACAAATTGAAATTCAGTATATGCATATTGTAGCAAGGGCTTGGGAGAAAACAAGCACAGGAAGATAGAAGCTCCCAAGCATCTAAGCTCAACTTGCAAATGGTTAATTAATGGTCACTGGAGGAATGCACTCCTGGCATCTGTGCAGAAGCTGCCTAAAAGCATAACACCACCCTCCAAAACAATACAGACCAATAAAAGAAAATGTAACATTTTTGAAATATGGTGAAAAGCCACAGGATAAACAGAAGAAGGTAAGAAGGTAAGTCGTTGCTCCTGCAAGACTGGAAACAAAGGAAGGGTAGAGAGAGATTTACTCCAGCCAAAGAGGCTGCTTTTTGATTTACCATTCCCCCATTTTGCTACCGGTAGCATTTTCAATTTCAGCAGTCAAACATAAAACACTCTCCTGCACTTCTGGCTGGGGTAGGTCAATGTGAATTACGAGGAGTGCATGTGTTTGCACACACAGGTCTGATGCGCCTTTTGCTCCAAACTGCATCCGTGACGACGTGACTGAGGCTGCAGCGCTGACCAAGGGCAAACAGTGCAGAGAGCCACCCGCAAACGCAGCCTGAGCCTGGGCACGAGATCAGGGGGGTGACCCCGGCTTCCAGGGCCTCATGTTGAAACTTCCCTCTGGATGCAGCACCAAAACGTGTCTCTCGGACGCCTCTCTTCCTCCCACACTGGAGGGAGCCCCTCACTGGCTGCTCTATTCAGTGGGGCAGCCCCTCCGCATTCCAGCTGGGCCCACATCCCTCTCCCCCTCACTGAATGAGGATGGAAGCAGAAAGGGCAGCGGGAGAGCAGAACCGCTGCCTTCGCTTCCATCTCCTTGCGGAAGCTTCTGAAACCCTCAGGGGGCGAGTGGAAGTCCTGATCAGCGGCTGCAAGACTCCAAGGGAGGGCACCCAGCACCGAGGAGAGCGCAGACTCCAACAACTGAATTCCAACAGGCTTCTACTAAATATAATTGAGAATAAGGAGATGTTTGTCAAATTTGGAAAGACTGAAAAAAGAAGACGCAAAACTGTTCTATTGCCAGTGTCTCCTCCCCTCTCCTCTTAAAAAACAAAAACCTTTTCTCTTTAAAAAAGAAAAAAAAATGCATTCTTCACAATAGTTACCAAGCGTGGCAGCTTTTCAGTATTGTTACTCACATACCCAGTGAAACATTTCTTTGTTCAAAAATATTCATGTAAATTAGAACTTGAACAACAACTGGGAATTTAGTATCTAAAAGTACACAATCTTAATAAATCAGTTTTGCATGTCAATGCGTTAAACCAAACGCTAATACAAAACCATCTGAGATACAAGATTGGCAAGGAAATTTGAACAACTGTCTCTACATTTATACTATTCTGCAATAAGCACGCAATGTGTAATGAGGTACCAGTTGATTTTAAAGACTTCTCAAGTTAATCCTAAAGTTCTTGGCATCTACTTGTGTCCTTCAACAAAGGTGGATTGCGGTTGGAAAGCAACAGAATCAGTTTTTCTTTTCTTTGCAGGACAAAGAAAAGCTCTGCTCTGCTTTTTCCTGAACTTCCCGGCTTTAGCGTTGCTTGCAATACCACATCCTCACAGCTAGGCACTCATGTCAACCGCGAGGCCAAGGGAAGGTTTCTCAGGATTCCACATGTGGTAACCTCGATCTGGACCTCATGCAATCAGGGACAACTGTTTGGGCATCTGAATGAAAGGCCAAGTACTAGCCTCTGTTCTCAGAAGAACTGTGTGACATTCTCCAAAGATTGTCAAGCATTTTGGATTAATTTTCCTTTGGGAGAAAAATTTTGGCACAATTGGAGCTTAGGATGTATCCAGGATAGCTGAACTTTTGGGAAGGTTGAAAAGCTCCTTAACTAACAGTTAACTAACAGGACCGAAATTAGAATGAATAACACATTTAATGAATGACTAAAGGAAAAGGTTCCAAAAGGACAACCTGCATCAACAAGCCAGATGATACAAACATGAATGTGATCTGATGTCCAGCAGTTCCAGCTACCTGTTGCTGGAGGCTCCTTTGGACTAAGAAATGCCATGCAGAAACGTTCTGAATGGATGGATCACTGTCCCCACACAGGATCTGGAGGAATTTAGCTAAATAACACCTTCCTGTGACATGAAAGAGGCAAACTTGAAGTGCAAGGCACATCTCAGGCTTCCATTACACAAATAAAGCCAGCAATCAGTAGCATTTCCAAGATTTCTAAATTCTGGGAGTCTGTTCACTCTCTTGGTCGTGGGCAGATTACAGGAAGAAACTGTGTCACCTCTGTGGTTCTGTGGAACCTGCTCCTCAGCTTGCCTAACAGGGAAAGAACCTGCTCTTTCCTCAGTCTCTGATTGGGACTCATTTGTGAAGAGAGGAATGAGAGGACATAAAGGTGCCTAATGTAGAACTGGAAGAATGACTTTTATTGATGGTGTCTAAGCCTCCAAGAACAGCAGGAAAGCAGAGTAAAGCAGTAAAATGAGGGACCAGGACTGAAAATGGTTTAGAGTTTGTCTTCAAGATTGCTGCTGGAGCCTGCTTTCAAAGAGAAAGCATAAGAAAGGTTCTTCTCCTTCTGTTATTGAAATTATTTTGTTTTAGAAACAGCCAAAAACTACTGTTGGGACTGCACTCTTTGGGGTTCTGAGAAGAATCTGCCCTGAGCAGCTGACCAGAGACAGCAAACCTGCATGTCTCTGATTTTGGCAGCCTCAAAGCAGCAACAGCTCTAGAACAACCACAAGGTAACCCCTGCTATATTCCTCTGGACACTATTACTCTTTAATGAATACTTGCCTTATCAAATTATACGGTAAAGCATTCACTGCATATTTTGACCAGCCTCTCAGAGGCTTCTGCAGTGAAAAACAGGAACCAAAGGCATTAATGAACATATTTACCGTTACGAATACAAACTACTTGCAGATTTTTAGTCAAGGAAGGAAACTACTTCATGAAGGAATTGGGCACTAAGTGTGCTCTAACTCACTCCAAACCTAAAAATATAATATGTTCCCAAAGTATTAAAATCCCTCTACATTAACATTTTTAACAAATCAGTAAGAATTCGACAACATTGTAATGAGGATATGGTAGTAACTACCAGATATGTTACTTAGCATGAAAATATGTACTGTGTGAATCCGTTAGAATCATAGAATTATGATGACTGGAAAAGACCTTTAAGATAATTGAGTCCAACTGTAAACCCTCCAACCCCATGCCCGCTAAACCATGTCCCTACGTGCCTCATCTACATGTCTTGCACAGTCAGGGATGGTGACTCCACTACTTCCCCGGCAGCCTGTTCCAGTACTTCACCATTCCTTCTGTGTAGAAATTCTTCCTAATGTCTAACGTGAATCTCTGCTGATGCAATTTGAGGCCATTTCCTCTTGTCCTATCTGTAGTTATTCTGGGGAATAGATCGACCCCTGCCTCACTACAACCTCTTTCCAGGTAGCTGTAGGGAGCAATGAGGTCTCCCCTGAGCCTCCTCTTCTCCAGATTAAATAACCCCAGCTCCCTCAGCTGCTCCTCACAAGGTCTGTGCTCCATTCCAGGGAGAATGCAGGGAAGAAGGGGACAAGCTCTTCTCATTGGTGGCCAGCGATAGGACAAGGGGAAATGAGCATAAGCTGAAACACAGGAGGTTCCATCTCCAGGTGAGGAGGAACTTCTTTACTGTTAGGGTGACAGATCAGTGGAACAGGCTGCCCAGGGAGGCTGTGGAGTCTCCTTCTCTGGAGGTCTTCCAAACCCGCCTGGCTGCCACCCTGTGCCACATGCTCGAAGTGTGCCTGCTTGAGCGAGAATGTTGGACTAGATGATCTCTAGAGGTCCCTTCCAACCTTAAATATTCTGAAATATTCTGAAATATTCTGAAATGAGCATAAGCTGAAACACAGGAGGTTCCATCTCCAGGTGAGGAGGAACTTCTTTACTGTTAGGGTGACAGATCAGTGGAACAGGCTGCCCAGGGAGGCTGTGGAGTCTCCTTCTCTGGAGGTCTTCCAAACCCGCCTGGCTGCCACCCTGTGCCACATGCTCGAAGTGTGCCTGCTTGAGCGAGAATGTTGGACTAGATGATCTCTAGAGGTCCCTTCCAACCTTGAACATTCTGTGATTCCCTTCCTCAGCTTCGTTGCCCTGCTCTGGACACACTCCAGCACCTCAGTGTCCTTCTTGTAGTCAGCGGCCCAAAACTGAACACAGTATTTGAGATGGGGTCTCACCAGTGCTGAGTACAGGGGACGATCCCTTTCCTGGTGCTGCTGGCTACGCGGTTGCTGATACCAGCCAGGAGGCCACGGGGCTTCTTGGCCACCTGGGCTCACTGCGGGCTCATGTTCAACCAACACTCCTAGACCCATTTCTGCTGTGCAGCTCTCCAATCACTCTGCCCCAGGCCTGTAGCACCGCATGGGGTTATTTTGACCGAAGAGCAGGACCTGGCACTTGGCCTTGTTGAATCTCATACAGTTAGTATTTGTCGTCAATTCAGCCTGTCCAGATCCCTCTGCAGAGCTTTGCTACCCTCAAACAGATCAACTGTTCCTCCCAGCATGGTGTCATCTGCAGATTTGCTGAGGGTGCCCTCAATCCCCTCATCCACATGTCCAGATCATCGGTAAAGACATTAAAGAGGATCAAAGGATCAGCCCAAACACTGACCCCTGGTGAACACGGCTCATGACCGGTCACCAGCTGGATTTAACTCCATTCACCATCACTCCCTGGACCCAGATATCTAGCCAGTTCTTCACTCAGCAAAGCGTACATCTGTTTAAGCCATGAGCTGCCAGCTTCTCCAGGAAAAGGCAGTAGGAGACTGTATCAAAGGCCTTACTGAAGTCTAAGTAGTCTATGCCCATAGCCTTTCCCTTATCCATTGGGTGAGTCACCTGGTCATAGAAGGACATCTGGTTGGTGAGGCAGGACCTGCCTTTCATGAATCCATGTTAGCTGGGCCTGATCCCCTGGTTGTCAATTGCCTTCAGGATGATCTGCTCCACAATCTTCCCCAATATCGAGGCCAGGCTGACAGGGCTGTAGTTCCCATATCCTCCATCTGACCCTTCTTGTAGATGGGCATCACACTGGCCAGCGTCCAGTCACCTGGGACCTCCCCTGTTGGCCAGGACGGCTAATAGATCATGGAGAGCAGCCTGGTGAGCGCTTCTGCCGGCTCCTTCAGAACTCTTGGATGGATCCTATCTGGTCCCATAGACTTGTGGCTGTCCAAGCATAGTAACAGGTCACTGACTGTTTCCTCCTCAATTATGAGAGGTTTATTCTGCACTCTATAGGTGTCTTCCAGCCCTGGAGGCCAAGTACCTTGAGGATAACTGATGTGAGTATTAAAGACTGAGCAAAGGCAGCATTAAGCACCTCAGCCTTATCCTTATTCCTGGTGACAATATTAACACCCAATATAGGATGGAGATTCTCCTTGGCCCTCCTCTTCTTGTAAATGTATTTCTAGAAACATTTTGTTGTCTTTTACAGCAGAGGTCAGAATGAGTTCCATCTGAGCATTCACCTTTCTAATTTCCTCCCTATAAACCCTAGGGATTCCTTGTACCCTTCCCAAGCTACCTGCTCCTTCTTCCTAAGATGGTAATTTTTTTTTTTTTTTTTTTTTTCCATGGAGCGTCAGCAACAGGCCATTTTTCATAATCTTCCCCTCTGGCTCCCCTTTCGGCACAGTGGCACAGCCTGCTCCTGTGCCTTTAAGATTTCCTTCTTGAGGAAAATCCAGCCTTTCTGGACCCCTCTGCTCTTCAGGACTGTCTCCCAACCAATGTCTTACACAGTCCAAAGTCTGCCCTCCTGAAGTTCAACGTGGTGGTTTTGCTGACGCCCCTCCTGACTTCAACAAGAACTGAAAACCACATCATTGCATGGTCACTGTGCCCAAGACGGCCTCCAACCACCACATCTCCCACCAGCCCTTCTCTGGTGGCAAAGAGCAGAGCAGCAAGGCTCCTCCCCGCAGGCACTCGCTCACTAGCTGTGACAGGCAGTTATCGTCCATGCAGGCTGTGCACTGCCCCTAAGCTCTCAACAAACATCACGCAATAAATTTCACTTCCTGAAAGTGAACAAACAAAACTGCTGGCTTATCTGTGCTTGATATCACTTCAGGATGCTGCCATAAATCCAGGAGCTCATGGAATTCATAAGGATTTATTGCATGTATTATTAAGTATAAGAATACTTTAACTCTCTTATGTATGACCAAAAAAAAATATATTTGCAAAAGTCTTTGTCCAAACAAAATACAATATTAAGTCTGGAACAAAATGTTCCTCATTGGCGCAGGTGATATGCTTCTCTCAAATTACTTTGGATATTTTTAGTTCCAGGAAAGATTTTAACCATCAACAATAAGCAACCAATTTCCTCTCCTACAGGCAAGCAATCCTAACCACAGGACTACTGTGCTTGAAGAGCCTGTGATGGACGCAACAGCTCGGCTGAGTAGGCACAGGTCCATGCAGCACTGCCATTACCCCCTAGCCACAGGATAAACTCCAATGGCTAAATGCAACAGAGGAGCCTGGAGGCAGCTGCTGCTTGGTGATTATGACACCTGTGAAGTTCTCATCTCTATCGGAAGGCAAAGCAGCCCCTGCTCACGTAAACACCCTTTAGCTTGCCTGTCTGAAGGATGAGCAGACTTGTTCTAACAATATCCTATCGAAAGCTCCAAAGACCGAAGTGCTTTTGAGCCCTTCCCCAGACGGGACCTGTGCAGGGTGTCACGTCCTCACCAAAAGGTCTGTCCGATTCCGAGCCATCACGGGCTTCCCAGAATCAGAAGAGAGCCAAGATTTAACTACTAATCTTCTACTGGACTCCTACCTTTGTATATTCTGCTATATTCTGAGTATAGTAGATTCTGCTATTCTGAATATTCTGTTTTGAATGTTCTGCTTAAACACCCTGTTATACTTAAAGATTCAAGTGGGCACTCTTTTTTAGAGACATCTGGGAAAAAAAAAAAAAAAGCAGTTCCCTGGGGCACAACAGTATACTTACCTATTCACACTACATACACAGCATAAAAGATACTTTCAGCTGGCATATCATTCAAGTGTCAGCTGTTTTTACAATTAATTGCATCGAATTAATATTATTTGACTTGTTAAATTTTTTTTGCTCTGAGTTATAGAGTACATACTAAGAACCCAAAAGTCTTCTCCAGCTGATACTGCAAATTTCATAAATCAGCAAAAGAAAACTTGACAGTAACTGCGAGCAGAAATTCAGTAGTCTGCAGCAGATGTTAGATTTGCTCATTCATTTTCAAGCCTTCTCTCTTGGTAGTTTCCACAGACTTCAACAAAACATCTGCTTTGCTTTTCTTGATGAAATACACACAGAGGCAGACCCAAAATAATTGAGACTGTTTTTATTAAAGATTCACATTTACGCACATACCATCTATTTGTCCAAACAGTCCCTGAAGCACCATTGGCAAAGCATTAAAAAAAGCTCAACTTGGATTTCGGCAAAACAGTTCAAAAGTGTGTTTTTGGTTAGAATTTTTATAAGTTTATTATTCTTCGTTGAACTTTATTCTAACTCCAGTTTTACACATAAAACAGGGCACAAGGGGGTACGTTTCTCCAGTTTTCAGTATAACAAATAAAAAAATTGTCCTAATCTGGTTACGACTCATAAAACCCACCTACAAGCATGTTTTGACTATGCTTTACAGAAACTCCTTGCATCTTTCAAAAAGCTGGTGGAAATAAAGATTAGTTACAAAACTTGAAAAGCCCTGGAAACAAACCACACAAAACAAATCTAAATTCTCAGAGGAGTATCTACATTCAAAGAACTTTTCAACTTAACTACTAGTTATGTTCTGACATGTCCAGTTGTACAAAACTGTGCTTTTAAGAACCGTTATTACCTTATATCCAGGTCCTAACTGATGTATTGCAAAAATCTGTGCTGGGTTGAGTGCTTCAGTGAACACATACACTGCTCCGAGTTGGCCACAGAACACTCGATTAGCATCAGCAGTCTCCGAAGAGCCAAGAAAACATTTATCATAGCTCTGCATAAAAAAAAGAGGCTATTGTTAATGGACTTTAACTATACAGTGAAATACTATGTAGGTATAGCTAATGGAGGCAAAATATAAGGCTGTAATTAAGATAATAAATCAATCATTTCAAATGTCAATACCCAATTACCTGCAATGAACAATTTCAATTTGAATAGCACTTATTTATACATGTAGGCATGTATATATTTGCTCAGCATCACAATTCTGTTATAACTGACTAGTAGGAGTTGTTTTTATTAATTTTGACATATAATAGAGAAAATTAAATAACCTTCCTTATTTCCTTCTAGGAAATATGAAAACTTGGAAGTTGCTTTCTTATAATTAGAACTATCGCTGCTACACAAGTACTTGAGTATTTTCAAAGTTAACAAGGAACATGTTCAAACACACTACTCCCTCAGTGCTGTGCTAACAAACCTAAACAACTCCTAGCCCAGAGCTGGTTCATATCTGAAATCATTATCCAAGATCACATGATACATCTGCAACAGAAACACAAATATGGATCTCTCTAGTTTCCAACTTGCGTAGAATCTTCTTCCATGACCACTGCCCACCATGATTTTGTTTGACCTTAAACTTCGTTTCTGATTTTTGACAAAGTCGAAAGATTCATTTTCCTTATTTTCCATTCCTCCTTCCCACAACTGTTGGTCCAGATGCAAAAGGTCTCCTGTAATTCTCCATCCTCACATTTCTATTATTCACTACATGAAGTGGTGCTCTTGCTTCAGAATAATTTATTTAAAGAAAAAAAAAAAGGTTTTATTCTGGAGCTTAAAAAAAAAGCATTCAAATGAAAGTCTAGATCTTCACTGTCTAGAACAGAAATCTGGTGAATTACAGAGCATGAAGCCCTACAAAGTGCTCCATTAGTAGCACTACACTGTGCACAAGGCTACTCTCTCAGCTTCCTTGGGTCATATGTACTTTATTTAAGAGAAATATGAAATATTGACAGTATCACTTTCTGAAAGAGTCAACAAACTGGTAGACTCTAGGAGGTCTGCTTTTTCATCTCTCTGAGCTACTCAGATTCACCCAAACAAAAGTCTCAGTCAAGAGAATGGAGTCAAAATATTTAACTGCTACCAGTCCAGGAAAAATTTAGGAAAAAGGGAGTCTTGCCTAAAGAGTTAAGAATTTGTCATCTTTACTTCAGTGTCTTCCAGAGTACAAAAATCATAGATTGATGTATTTCCAGTTCTTGGGAGGGAAATGCGAAGTCCTGCCCCTGGGGATGTACAGGTGCAGTTTCTGTTCTATTTTCTACTTCTGATCCAACAGATTTTTGTTATAAAATTATATTGCTAACTATTGGTACCTGGTATTTTTCATAAATTAAAGGCTATCATACAGCAGATATAAAAAAGGAAAAACTTATTAGAAACTTAAAATCTCTATCTCAAAATGACTAAAGCTTGATAAACCAAGCATGTTTTAATAAAAGACTGTACTTTCTGTGATATGAGAAAGTAGAGAAGAATAAATTGAAGAAAAAATGAATAAATTAACCATCCCTGATTAATGCCTACATGACTCTGAATGAAGACAATATGGAAAATTTCTATTCTTAAAAAATGAGATGCAATTCCTCAGGATCCATCAATAAAGAAACTTTCATTTATCAAGGAAACAAAAAGCATTAATTTTAGGCAGGCCTAACTAGTTTTAGGTAAGCCTAATTTAAAGGCATGTTAGTGCACATGCAAAGACGCCCCCAGGAGGATCCAAGCATGAGGATGAAGACACCAACATCCTTCTCCTCTTCCCTTAGCTTGCTGGCAAATCGCAGCACCCACCTGCCCCCAGTTTGCAGCCATCAACCTGAGGACCCAGCAAGGAAATGGAGAATGAGCAAGGCATCAGAAAGAGGGGGAGATACCAGGAATTTTGTGTCTACAACTTTAACTGTTTATCTTTTGAACTGTAAATGTCAGTGTTAACCAGACTAATCATGTATTTTTTTCCATTATACTGTTAAGACTTCAAGTAGACTAAGGATAAATTCTTGGCTTTATACGTAAGATGCATTTCCTTCTGACTAAAATGAAAATTTGGGTGCAAAAGTGGTGAGAATACAAGCATCCTGGTGTGAAAGTTAGACATACCAAGTTGGTAACCTGGCAAAGGACTTTCTGTGACCTTACTGTGATCTCACATGATCAGCATTTGTCATCAAAAAGAGCAGATTTCCCTGACAAATAACTAGTAGCTTAGGACAGATCCTCTGAGATGTCAGCTAACTTTTGAGTCCTCACATTCTCACCTATCAGAAAGTGTTTAGACTACCAAGAAGAATCCATGTCCCATGAAAACTGAAAGCTTTGCCTTTTCTTGAAAGTAGCAGCTCAATCAGGAAGTTTATAATGGTTTACATGAGGGTGAAGAATACGAGATTATTATTTTATTTGCTTCCCCCAGCCAAACCTTTGAGCCAGAATAAAAGAGAGTTGGTTTTCTACATCATGAAGTGTACACCTCTCAGCTCTTCCAAAGCAGAAAGTAAGACAAAGATACAGAAAAACATTTTGAAGGATTTATATGATTTCACTGAAATGATTAGGAATAGACAATTTAAACTCAGTCCAATTAACAGATCCAGGTCTACTTACAGTTATACTTGACCTTCAGGTAAACATGAATGGTCTCTGTCTGTGCTCCAGTATCACTCTGTCTTTGCTCCAAGCTGAATTATGAGTAGAACTATGCAAGCAACTGTAGAGTGCTATGCCAAATCAATATAGCATATCTTTTAATCTTACATCTTTTAATGTCTTGGGCCAACAATAAAAGAATACATCTCTCTTACTCTCCTACAAGTCTCCTACTCAAAAATATTCTTCAGTGTTTCAGAGATGTAATTTGTAGCAGTTAATTTGTATTTGTTAACAGATTTAATTAAATATTAATTCCTTAATCTTAGCTCTGTGTCTTTAATACTGGTCAAGTGCCTATTCATTAATGTCAAATCAACAGTAAAAGACTCAAGATATACTTGCTACTGTAAGACAAACTTACTACTACAAACTGACAGACTTTGCTTAGAACTATAAATCTCTCGACATTTTTCTATGTTTCTCTTTTTCAACTCTATTTTTTTCCATCATTTTAATGTGCCTTGTTACCTGTCTTAAAACTGTAAATTCATCACAATAGAGATGATCTCTTGCTATAAATTTCTTAGTTATGTAATGCCTAAAGCAACAGGGTGCATTACACTTAATGTTACTCAGGTAACTTAACTTTACATCAATTTCAAATATATTTAATAGTCATGCTCAATCAACGCAAACATCACAGAAATTTTTAACTCAATTTAAAACATCGCCTCAGAAACCAAACTCAAAACTTTATGTGATAGAAAAATGTATTTCTTTTTCTTAAGAACTACTTGGAATGACTTTTAGCTAGTACAGTAAAATCTAAACACCACAATAATTTCCTATGGGAAAAGCTAAATATAAAACCATGGTTAGCATTGTCCCATATACAAAACCCACATATTCAAACTATTAGCTGTACGTCTCTTACAAACCAAAACTCCGCAAATTTCATTAAAACAGCTATCCAAAATACATGAAAACCTATTACAATCCAAAGAAAAAAAGTGGATAATCTTTTATTTAATGATGACAGATTAAAGGATAGACCAAATAAAGTACAGAAATAAAAAAAAAGCATAGATATCCAGAAAATAAATAGAGAATCTTTTTTCATGCCTTTTTCAATTTATTTTTAGAACAAAAATTTTATTGTGCTGAAAAGCTATGAAAAAGGAACAAAATAAACTCTTACATCATTTAAAAACTTACATCATTTGTGTTAACATGCCAGGCCATGTCCCCATAGGATACCAGCTGCCCGTTGACGTAACACCGTATTTCACTGTTTCTCCAGCGATTATAGATGTGTACAATACTTATCATGTACCACTGAAAAGAAGTACAAAATTAGTATACAGTAGCAGTGCTTCTGCTATAAAAAAACATAATGATTGGCATTAAAATAAATGACAAATTTTGTAAAGATATATGAATGGATGAATTCTCACAACCTTTCAAAATCGTAATTCACAGAGTAGAATTTCAAGTCCATTCAGTAGACTTGCATCTAAATATAACAGTGTACCTACCTCAGTATCTTTATGGATTAGAACCAAAGGTGACTGCAAACAGTCACAAAATACAAAACATTTCCATTCCTGAAAGCATAATTTTAGAACTGCACAATGTATATTGTAACATGAAACACACAGCTGAGGTCTGCCATCCAGTTCTGCGCTCACTTTCGTCAAGGGATTTTGTATCTGCCAATCACAGCTCTCTGGCTGGAAATTAGTAAATAAAGAAAAATTCATAACAAATCTTACAGCCTAACCTCAGAGACAGTGCAGGTTACTTTATATGATTTTCTTCCTGTATTCTTTATCACTCCGCCAATTTTGGACAACTGCTGTATCATTTAAAAAGTAGTATATAATCCAATCAAGAAATCATGGCATCTTTGAAATAAATCATTATTTCAAGAAAAAAAAAAGAACAAGAAAAAAAACACTTAAGTTTCCATTAAAATGCAAACTTTAAGTTTGGACTTAAGTTAGTCCAAGATGACACACTGGGAATGGAACTTAAAGCCTGGCGACGTGCAGCTCACCCGTATCCACAGTGTGTCCGGACTGTCTCCCAAGGGACACAAAGCCTTCCCAGCAGTGCCCACAGACAAGGACAATAATTGAAATACAGGAAATCCCACTTAAACACAGGAAGATGATTTGATTTTGGTTTGATTTTCTTAATGTTTCCCTTTTGTTTCCCTTCCTTGTGTGAAACTGTGAGGTTGGATCAAACACTGGAAGAGGTTTGGTTGCCAGAGAGACTGTGGAGTCTCCTTCCTTGGAGACATTCAAACCTGGCCAGACATGGTCCTGGGAAACCTGCTCCAGCTGCTCTGACTTGAGCAGGGAGTGGGACTCGACTATTTCTACAGGTCCCTTCCAACCTCATCCATTCTGTGATTCTGTAAAAAATACCAGGTCGTTTGCATTGAAAACACTACTACTTATTTTAATAATTACAAAATGGCTTTATGGACTTATCACTATGAAAAATATCTACATTTAAAGCAATTACTCAGCTGCTAGAAATTCAAAAACCACATGAGCGCTGCAAAATATCCAGTAATACTGGAAGTTTTATTTATTTGATTAACAGCTCATATTGCAAACACTGGTGTTATCATTCCTTTATAGTTACAGTAGCTGTGAATTTTATCACTAGATTTACCAGGAATAAATGTGCAGTTATTCTATCATGCATCTTACTAATGATTTGGAATAGTAATTTACTAGTTTATAGTATTATTTACTAGTCTTTTCCTTTTTGGCACTTCCTTTAATTGTTGTCTTTGATTTTATGTGTCTCCTTTTTCAAAAGAGAAACTTTCTGCATCCATAGGAGTATTATTTTAATTACCTTGTTTGATAATAACTCAGTTACCTCTAGGAACCCTTAGTGACACATTTTCATACAGGCAAGGTGCACATCCTCACAGGGGTTAACCAGTTAACAAATGGTAATGGCCTTCAAGGGTAATAGCAGGTTTTCACCTTGAGCTAGTAAAGCTGTTTGCTCTTCTTATCTATATGATCTTTACTGCCAACCAATTTAACACCTTAGAAAGCAGCATTTCAGATACTCTGAGTCAATAGAGCTCCTCATAATCAACCACTTTATGCAACAGGCCAAACAGTCAAAACTCCAACTACTTTAATTTTTGTGATTTGATGTTATTTTTATACTACCTCAAACAAACCGTTTCAACATCCCCAATCTAAGCATTTCTGTGGTCCTCTGTTCCACATCCCCCTACAAGTAGTTAAGATGACTAAATTTCAGGAGGTTTTATAACTCCTGAGAAACGATTTGAAAAATCTAGATAGTTGTTATTACAAGGGCAAGGAGAATAAAAACAAAAAGTGAACAGGAGATGTTTCCATTTTGTAACCTCTCCTGTTCTACCTTGGTAAGAGTCCACATGAAATTTTGTTTTTCAAAGAAAACAAAACAAAACAAAACAAAACAAACAAACAAACAAAAAAAAAACAGAAAACAGAGACAACACAGCAGGGAGTGAAAATCATGGATTTTAAAATGTGACCTGTCTCCACAAATCACTGATTTATCTGAAATACCTGAAATATCTTCAATTATTTAAATTTTCTTTCATCTTGGTTGGTTTTACAATTACATATTGCAGAATACAGACCAGCTAGCAGGTCTATAGTCTGCAATATAGCACGTCATACCAGCAGTGTCATCACCTGTAGTATTTGCATCATGCTCACAAAGCAATGAATTGGTTACTACAATTATCACATTTTTTTTTTTTAATTACACACAGCATATAGTTTGGATGTACACAAGAAGCATCTGACTGCATCTACAAAGTTCCCCTTCTCCTTCCACCTTTTTGATTTATTAAAAACTATATATCCTGAACCTGTTGACCTGTTTTCCTCAGTACACAGTAGTTACAGATACAGCTGAAAATGCTGTAGGCAGCTTCTCCATATTCACTCTTGCAAGTGGCACAGTCTGCTAAGTGGCATTTAAGTATGCAGACCTAACCACTAATTTTGATCATTAAGAATGCTATCATAGTATACAAGAGTGGGTTTTACAAATGCCAGTTATCTATTCATAGATATTCTTAGATTCATAGATAATCTTAGATAATTAAATTAAACTTCTTACAGTTTTGACCTTTTTTAAAAACAGACGTGTATACAAAAAATCTTTTTATATTAGTATTTATACATACATATATTTATGTATGTATATATAGCTTTTGAAAATATGACACCTTGGTATTTTTATTAATACTTGGTTTCTTCCAGTTTGATACACTTCAGTGTAAGCAGTAAACAGACCAGTGCTTGAATACGAAGTTCAAACCCCAAGTGAATCCTGTTCAGTAAAAGTGGCCATTAAACTTTTGATGAAAACAATGTGTTTAAACTCAATATCAGTTACAAACAGCCTTGCTTTTCCTTGAAAAACGTGATGCTAAAACGGAATGGAACTCGTGTCATCCTGTTTGCAGGCGACCCCCTTGCAGCCCGTGGCGCTGCCTTCAAGCTGCAAATGCGGCGGGAAGCTGCGGAGCAGGCACCGTTCCGGCACTCATAGCTGCCATCGCTGCAAAGAAAAGGCTCTACACATATATGCAAAGAATTAAAAACTCCCTCTATAAATCCATCATTTTCCCTAGGTTCTCACTTGTATTGTTCAGAGATCAAATTTTCACATTAAAAATGAGTAAAATAATGCCTTTTTTTTATTTTGATAAAAAGGGAAAAAGGTACTCAAAACTAAAATCTAAGCTTATCTTGATAGATCTCTTCTGCTTCTCATGAAGTCAAAACTGTCACACCCAATTAGTTTGTATCCATTTCTAAAGATGGCTTTCACATTTATTCTCTATTTTTTGGATGTAGTTTTACTTTTCTTCCCAAAAAGTTACGGTTGCCAGAAAGGAAACAAAACCACAAACCTACCAGCCAAGCAACAGTACGCAAGACTACCTCACTCCTTGGGTGTCCAAGCGAGCAGATTTATTGGATAACACTAGATTAAGGACATACCGCTCCAGCTTTGGCTTCCCAGGTCATGTGTTGCCAGGCTATTTTTTTTTCCAAGAAACAATGAACAAAGTATTTTTGCAAGCCAAAAAATAACCAAAAAAATAACAAGGCACTGCAAAGCAATTTTTCTTTCACATCTTATAGACAGGTTGTATTAGAGAAAGAAACAGTCCCTATAAATTCAGCAGTATATTGATAACTCAAACGGTCCAAGAGTTGAACTGGTACCTAGCTAAGCAGAAAGCAGGTGCACAGTGTTTAACTCGAGCTCTGCTTCAATCAGTAATTTCTTTCCAAAGTTCCCATGCTGCCTAACACAAACCTTACGGAAGAAAAATTCCCTTGTCATCTTTTCCCTTCAAAGGCTAATGCTAACAATAACCCCTACTAAATGCCCACAATATACTTTCATATACTTTAATCTTGGCAGTGAGTATCCATTGCAATGGTACTACAAAATGCTGCACTTTTTATAACCATGCACTTAGATATTCACAGTCCTGATACTGAAATATATAGTAGGAATAAGCTCAGAACCACAGACCCAAGTTTTACCCAAGTTTTAGCAATAGTTCATTAATGCTGTGCTGCAGCCCTGTGTGCAGATCCTCTGAGAAACTAAAAAGAGCAAGAAATATTTGTGTGGATAGTGCTGGAGCCTGCGTCCAACTGCAGCAGGATGATGGGATCTGTGGAGAGACACCCGCTCTCCCGCCAACCCCGTTCACGGTGCACACCCTGTCCCTTCACTGCAACAGCAAGAGCACCGACACAACCTGAACCTGAACATATCTAGATAAAATGCTCAACATTTTATTATCTGAAAGTTAGTTCCCAAAGTATAGAACAACACTCCCTGTGTTAAAGGCTGTATTGCCTACTCGGTTATAGAAAAATAAAGGTACTGCTCATTTTATCCACAGCATCTCATCCCTCTCTTTTAACCAATATCATCTAATATCTCTAATTTCACACTGGTTTAATTTCTTTAAAAGCTTTCAGTGGAATAAAATGCTTGTTCCCAACCACAGTTCTCAAGCACAGTAAGAATCCTTCAAATAATTCAACAGAATTGGCAGACAAAACTGCCACATATAATAGTATATTACTCTGCCTTGGTAAATTGTACTTATCTATGTGTTTGTTAATCCCTCCTTCCAATTTTTTTAAAAAAACACATTTCGTCTCTTCTTGTAGTAAACAATGTTGCAAGTACCTCCTTTAACTTTCTTCTTATGATGCTATATTCTTAAAGGGCTCCTATTAGGCCTCAGTCATCTATAATTGCCCATACAGAGTAAAAAAAAATCCTCTACCTTATGGTTTTAAATAAAATTTGCTTTCATTTTCATTTTTCCACTTTTTGAGGTTTTCTTCATTTTGATACAACTTCCACTTTTGAAGGACTTACCCTTCAACCCCCCCTTTTTTTCCACAATTCCTTTAAAAAAAATCCTACAAATCCCAACTTGTTCAAGGCAAAAGTCAAGCAAGAGTTATCAATTTTGAGCTGTCAAAGAGCTTCCAAAAAAAAAAGAAAGACCACAAATGTTTCAAAAGAGTTTGAGCTTTTATGCCACACAAATGACACCAAGGAAATGCAAGCTCTTCTTTGTCCTTATACTTCCTAATTCTTCGGCTAATTTTCCCCAGAACATGGCAAACGCTGTAACTATCCTCACTGTGTGCTTGAATTACACTCAAGCAGTTTTCTCTTCCTATGTAGCTCATGAATTTCATTACATGGAAATTCTGTTATTTATTGTTACAGTAAAATTACCTGATTAGATTAAGTCTTTTTTTAATACAGGGTATCACTTCTCCAGGGGTAACATGTCCTTGTCTCTTCTCTCTTAACTATATGTGCCACTTACTGTCTCTATTTTATGATGCTGTTAAGTTACAGCCATTAAAACCTAACGTCATCTCTTACTATGTATCTTATATATTAGGAATACATGCAGTTCTGCTAGGGATGACAAATGATAGAGTTAAAAGTTGGAAGATCTTCACAAAACCCTCATGTTTTTCTGATCTGCCTACATAAAGCTGCCTGACTATTGAATGGACTGAATATCCACGTTTAGTGTGACTCAACAAAAATTGAAATAATTGTTACTCAGATGATTAATGAGGACAATGGTTCTGGCAAAACCTCTCCCTGAAATGCCTACATCTTTAAGCGAATGCTCAGAAAAACAGTATGTCTGTTTAATGACCAAAATACACTTGTAAAACTGAACTGTAGATAGATGGTGGGCGGCTTTGGAAATGGCTGCATCTTTGCCTATATATCTATAGAGCCAATGTATGAACAGTGGCACCAAGGTAAATCCTAAGCATCAGGAAGAAAAGTAGTGTATCCTTTAAAAAGGACATGTTCTGATTTATGTTAAGAAACTAGAACTCTATCTGATAAGTTTTCCTTCCTCCATTATACTTCATGTATGTTCTGGCATAGATGCACACACAAATTATTAAGGAAAAAGAATCAGAGGAACTACCTTTAGAACTACCTCACAACTACTTGCAGGTAAAGGAGTTACTACAAATCCCTCCTAAAATCTGAGCGATGATCCGAAGGGTATGCAGCACAATCTCTGAGAAATACCACTAGCATGAAAGTTGTAATTGGATATTTCAGCAAATCATGAGACTATAAGTTGAAACTGTCACATATAGAACGAGATATATGTTTCCTAGCATTCTAGAGCTAACTATTTTAAATTGAGTAACAAGAAGTAAAATTTTCTAGTGATAGGATAAAGAAATCTCAGAATTGAACCACAGTCATTCATACTAAAAACTATCAAAAGAATATCTCACTAGAATATGAAAAATGCTTCAGTATCAACAACAAAAAAAATGATCAGCTAACTCTCAGCACAGGATTCTGAGTTGAGCGTTATTAACAGCATGATCTAAAGCTAACAACTTAATTTGCTCCTGGGTTGAGTGTTTATCAGCACATCAAATATGCCACTTCAAAAGAGAACCGAATTGTCATCAAAACTCTCTTCTGGCTTTAAAACTTAATCAAATTTACAAAATAGAACCTACTGACGTCAAAACATTCAGCAGATATGGGATTATAAAGCTACATACATTTCTTAGTAATATCCTAGAAAAATGAATAATTTATTTAGAAAAAAGGTAGAATTAAAATCACTGATTTTAAATCAGAATTCTTAACCAAACAAATAAGAAGAGCGAATACTGATGAACGAAAAATGGTATTTTTTTCCCTAAAAGAGTGCTTTCTCCAAACAAAAGCACCGAAATTCAATACACAATTTCAAGGCACTAAAAAAGAAATGGGTTTCAAAGAAAAACACATACTGGACTGTTATCAATGACAAATATGCAATGCTCCAAGCAAAAGGCAACACTTAAGCCACCTAACAGAGAGCTGGAAGCCACAAAAATCCCTGCTGTGCTGGGAGTACTGGGCATGTAACACAAAGGAACATTGACACAACCTAAAGAGCTTCAGGCACTGCCAGAATCATCCCAGAATCATCCCTGGCACCGGCACCAAGCTCATCAAGTAGTGAAGGTTAAAGAATAGAAGGGCTTTTATCACGTTCTGGAAATAAAACACAACCATTTTAAAAATATTTAAATTCTTCAACATCTAAAACCAACTAGGCACTTTTAAGGTGACTTTACAGAAGCGTTACTTCATAAATTATTGTATTTATCTTGACCTGAATTTTGCTTGACATATGCATGTCAAATCAACTATTTATAAATAAGAGATTATAGATTATTAATCATTCACATCACAAAAGGAATTTTACTCCTTCCTTCCAGGCGCATTTGGTGACATTTTCAATGTCACTCTCTATTGCAAATATTGCTTTGCTTACCTTGCGTGGCTGGAAGTCATACTTCACACAGTGTTGGAAACCTTTGCCTTTTGACTTCAACGATGTCACTATTAAGCAGTTGCCAACAAAATGAGCAGAATAGCCAACACCTTTGCTAGTTCGGAAACTGAAAAAGAAAGAGTTGTTAATGAAACTGTAAAATGAGGAACTACTGATTAATAAAATGAGATTCAAATAGTATTTTAAATTGCCATTAAAAAGGAAAGAACTGCAAATTTAAAAATGTAACCTTGAAAAGGGCTTTCAACTTTTTATTTGTGAGAAATATTAAAAAGATTAATAACACAGAAAACATGTATTTCCGTATTTATAGTTTACATCAAAACAATTGTAGAGAGAAAATCTGGAATTCTTAAATGCCATTTCGTAGACTTAGTTGGCAGAAATTTATAAATCAGATCACACAGAGCACTTCAAGAAGTCTTCCTACTGGAAGTACAACAAACATCGTTAATACGGAGTCCACTTAATAGGCCTTTTAGTTTGAAAGCTTTTTTAATTTGCTACCAATTGGTTAATAAAAATAACCAACAATTAAAATAAAAGATCTAAACAGTGAACTTCATCTATAAATTCTGTAATTAAGTTGTTGAAGGATAAGAAACAGACATGAGTAATTTTGTATATACATATTTACTCCAGTGAGAGGCACATGCAAATATTTTCGGATTTCCACTTACTCAATTGCTGCTGAAATTCTGCCTCTTTAATCTATCCTACTACAGTAACACAGTCTTGATAAAAAAACGTTTAACTATAGACCTGATTTCATCTTCAAAAACATTCAGTTAAATATCTATGCACCCTAATGAGAGAGACTCAGACTTCTCCTGTTTCTCAAAGTCAGCCACAGAGCTGATAAACCACTGACCTCTGGGGAAAAAAAAAAAAAAAAGATATCTTAAAAATAAGTAATTTGGTTCTTGAAGAATTGTCTATAATTTTTTCAAATTTTCCTATTCTTAGTTTTCTCTGTAACCGCAGTGATTTTGTCACCATAATTTTCAAATTGTACTGTTCCTGAAATTTTAAACATTGAATTACCCTTCCATTATAAATCCTTGGAGTTTTGCATTTGAGGACAATAAAGCACCACAATACTGAGATCACAGTCCATTTCTGAACAGAACAGCTCTTTTCATCTTCTTTGTGGAAGAGAATAATTTTCTGAATATGGAATCTAGCCAATAACCAAAAAGATTTTCACTTTTTTTTTCCCAAATTAATTAATATTCTAATGCAAGATGATTTGAGAAACTGAGAACAGAACTATGTCCTCTGTTCACCTCAGCACTATAATTCACAGATTACAGACATCTTCAGTTACTATTTCTTGTCCATGTGAGCGAAGCTGGGGCTCTTCTCTGAGATACTGCACATCTCTCCCCAGCTGCCTCACATGCAGAACTCGCAGCATACAACGATGAAATCTATGCAAAAGGCAGCAAAAGTGGTACTGTCAACACCCATGCAGATTTCACAGCCCTTAACTACTTTCCATGACAGCTGCTGCATGATTGTATTACAGCTCATACAACTGCTTTATTATCATTATCGTTTATTATCATTATTAGTTTTAGCCAATTTCTCATTTCAACAATTCAACAGCATGTAGACATTCCTGAATCCACTGCTGAACGATTTCAGTTTCTTTAACTCAGTATATTATAAACAAGACCATAGTACTGAGATTATTAATATATTAATTCTTGCTTGGGGAAAAGAGTGGGTTTCTTTCCTACTAACTTTGGAGCTCCATGGGAGTGCCCATGATTCATGATCCTGAGTGGAAGAAGCTGGCCAAGAAGCAGAATTGCAACCCTGGACTTCAAGATAGCTGACTCTGACCTCCTCAGGGAGCTCCTTGGAGGAATCCCCTGAGTCAGGGTCCTAGAAGGAAAGGGGGCCTAGGAGAGCTGGCTGATACTCAAGCACCACTTCCTCCAAGCTCAGGGTCAGTGCGTTCCTACAAGAAAGAAGTCCAGTAAGGGGGAAGGAGACCTGTGTGGATGGGAAAGGAGCTGCTGGTCAAACTTAAGGAAAAAAAGAGCACACACACAGTGGTGTCTCTTTCTGTGAGACAACAGCGGGAATGTATGGATCTTTGTCTTAGGAAAGATGATGTGTTAATCTCTGTGGTTGCTGGTCACAGGACAAGGCGTAATGGGTACAAACTGCAACACAGGATATTCCATTTCCGTGTGAGGAGGAACTTCTTCCCTGTGAGGGTGCCAGAGCCCTGGCACAGGCTGCCCAGGGAGGCTGTGGAGTCTCCTTCTCTGGAGATCTTCCAAACCCGCCTGGCTGCCACCCTGTGCCCCGTGCTCTGGGTGTCCCTGCTGGAGCAGGGGGTTGGACTGGATGATCTCTAGAGGTCCCTTCCAACCTCAGCCACTCTGTGATTCAGAGATTACATTGCTTTTGCAACTGTTTTCCATTATCTCTATTAGTACTTGCTTCAGAGAGGGAATAAACAGTATAGAAGACCTTCCTCAGTACCATTTTTCCCACCCCTGCATCAGTAAGAATTAAAATGTTTTTCAGAAGTTTTGGCATAAATCTCAAAGGTTGCCATTTACTATCAACCTCTACGTGGAAGCACTTGGATGTTTTAAGGACAAAACGAAGCAACTATGACACCACAGCCTAAGTTTTACCCTGTAATTCCTATGTAGAGTTAATTACACATTCTGAAATAAACCGCCTATTTATAATTAGTATTAATATCTGGATTGAAGCTACCTAGCTCCAGGATGTGGAAGTGGTGTCACCTTAGCAGGTATCACCATCTTCAGCAGAAACAAGTCTAGAGGGCAGAGACTTCTCAGTTGCATCATTTAAGTTAGCCAGGAAACTGTATTGATTATATGATACAGAATCTGCACCTCATTTATGAGAGGGCATTTTCAACCATCTATTACACTGTGATTATCATTACATCTCAGTATAATTGTGATAATTGCAGTGATCATCATACTGTCTGTCCAAAACTCTGATTTATCCTACTGCCCCCTACAGTGATCCATCCCCTATACTTCAGATTTCAGACAATCCATCAACATCAGATTCTGCATAAATTCTGAAAGCACAAAACAAAGCGAATCCTTAAGCTCATTATATGTTTTGTTCTTTGAAAGATTCATTATAAAATGTGGTTTCCAGAGCACTGTTCACTCTGCAGTGTTTGCTGCAACCTATAATAGCTTTTCTGCATTCTCTTAAAAAAGGTAGCAATTCTTATTTGTAGACACAGTTTCAGTAAGACTTTTGCCCAGATTTCAGGAATGGATTTTACTGCTTTTACTCTCTTCTCTACTAGGTCAAAAGATCCTTGAAGAAGTTCACATTAGCTCCATTTGCTAGAGCAATGAAAAGGCAATTTAAGGTCAGTTAGTTACCTACAGAGACTCTTTTCATATTTACTTTTCCTAGATATTTGTTTTGCTATATACAATTCGGTGCTAATGAACTGTTTTTCCTGCCATTTGAACATGACTGCTCTGCAACAAAGTCTTTTTGTTATTGTTACTCATAATGCCAAAAATGCCACCAAAGAGGCACCTAGCTCTTGTCCAGGACTGTTAACACACATTTCATAAGTTGCAAGAAACCTGCACTACTGTTTTAATACACAGCCATTAACAGGCTGTCCCACCATCCTTACACAAAATTGCAATAATGTATTGTTTTAACAAGGAATTAACAATGAGGAAATAGCACTTGGTCTTTAGCTGGTTACAAAACGCCAGTTGTCCTTCATATCTGTCAGACAGAAAATCACCTCCCTCATTTTCCTTCTCTATTTCGAAGCACAAGGTTTCCCATGACCATCAAGCTGATCCAACAATACCTTGCCACCGCTATGTGCTACTGTACTTGCAGTATTTGGACATTTCTGCTACGGGCACTTCTTTCTGCAAATCTAATGCTTGAATCATGCCAAAGTCTCATTTAAAATGCAGTCCCACAATATTTTTTCTGAGTATAACTAGAGGTTTGGTTAAACACGAGAGAAGAGCTGCAGGCAAATGTATGGAAACAAGGTCAGCAAGATCCTAAGTTGGCACCTCAAGAAATTATGTCCTAAATTCCTCCTGTGTTTTCCAAGACATTTTCATGTATTATACATTCTGTGGGATTTATTGCAGAATTTTTGGGAGTTGTGGGAAAACAAGAGGAAAAAAAAACGATTTAATGCTACAGCAAGTTCTAACTGAAGATATTTTATTCTTAAAATGAAGGACCAACTGATTTCACAATAGCTAGTGTTGTGGATACCCTCACAAGGCAATGCAGCTACAGCCGATGAAAATCGGGATCAAGGACAGGAACAAAGGAAGCTCAAGCATCCACAGACACATAAGGACATGCTGAGGGGACAGCACTTCAGGAGAAACTCTCAGGCTTTTTCTGGGAAATCCACCCAGCTACACATCTACCTGAAGGGCCTGCGCACCACTGCATGTGGCATGGGGAACATGTGGGAGTAATCTGGGGTCTGCATACAGATACAGACCTGATCCATCAGGAACAGGCTGGGAGAGCCCACAGGACTGCAGGGCTGCAACGCAGGCAGGCTGCCTCTGTACGAATGACCAGGGAGATACCAAAGAGAATTTGCTCTTTATGTGGGACAACAGCAGGAATATATGGATCTCTGCCTTAGGAAAGATGATGTGCCAGCTGATAGCTGCTGGCCTGACCACCGGCAGACCAACACTCTAGTTGGTGTCTGTGATACACAAAGTGATCAGTAAAAACAGTAGTAGAAGAAGCCTTCTTGAACAAACTGCAAGATATTTTACATCTGCAGGCCCTTGTCTTCATGGGAGACCTTAACCACCAAAAAGACCTTAACCAAAAAGGACAACAGAGCAAGGCACAAGATATCCAGGAAAGCACTGATGACAACAGGCGACTGAGAAGCTGACAAAAGGAGGTGCTCTGCTGGGCCTGACACTCGCAAAATGAGGAAGGGGTTGGGCATGTGAAGCCCTGGCTGCCCATGAGATTGTGCAATTTGGTATCATTAAAGGAGGAAGCAAGGCCAAAAGCAGAATCACAACCCTGGATTTGAGGAGAAGAGACACTTGGTGACAGTCTCTATGATGCCACCCACCATGTGACAAAATCCAGAAGCTTAAAGTTCAAATCAGTGATCTACTTTGAATATTTTTTTCCTGTTTTTTATGCATTACTTACTGCTTAGCTTATACCACTATTTAAAAATGGCAAGTTTTTTCACTGCTTTTAATTTCCTCCTGAAGTTGGCATATTCAGGTTCCCTCTTATGTAATACACTTACGTGAACTCATTTTCTTCTGTAGCTCTTATGCAGCACTGTCAAATTTGAATTTAAAAGTCACAGGAGTTTTCTTTCCCACACCTGATAAATCATCTCTTTTTATATATACACACAATAACAAGAGATATCATGAGAAAGCAAGATACTAAATCATAATCACAAAGATGTGCAAGAGTGAATGAGTGAGTGTGAGGGAAGAGGAAGGAAAAGAAGAGATGGAGAAAGAAAATGTTAAGCAGATTATTTTCTAAGAAAATCTTCCAATACGCAAAATGAAAAATCCAAGTAAACAAGTTTTCCCCAATTTCCTTTTTTTTTTTTTTTTCCAAATATTTAAGGACTTTCTTCTACTCCTGCAAGTGTAATAACAACAGATTAAATGGTTCAGGGCTATGTACTTGATGAATTAAGCTACATAGGAAGAGCAAATCAAATTATGCTCTATTTCTAAAATATATAAAGCCATTCCGAGCCTTCATGATGGTTCTCTGCGCTGGAGTTCTGACAAGGACAGGTAACTAGAGGTAATTCCAAACAGCAGCTCTATTTAGAATCTCATTCATTTAGCACAGGTCTGCTCCAAAATCATTGAAAACGTGTGCAGATGTAGCAAAAGGCAGACATTTATTCAGGGGTTAACTTTTAAGTGCTACAACGAGGAAGCAGGAGCTCCTTATGTCTTGGAGTGATGCTCGCTTACGCCCTTGGACTCCGAACTCCAACAACAAAATAGCGATGACAGCATTTTGATGGGCTCTTGACTATTTGACTCTTTTATATTCTTTATATTTATATAGTCTATTTAATGACTCCTTATCAGTAGAACAAAAGCAGCTCTCAAACATACAGAAATTTCAACTAGTAGAAAAAAAATCTTCTTGCCCAGCTAAATGCTTTATTATAAATATATCTAATATTCTAATAAGTTATTTATTGTAAGTAATTCATACTGCCAGAGGAAATGTTTAAACAAATGCACAAGTTTTATGGCTGTTGCTGCTAAGATGTACATTATTAAAAGCTACTCTTCAGAGCAGTCTTTTGAAGACAGAACTAAAATTGTGTTTTGAAGGATGAAATACAGATATTCTTTGATAATTCAGAGGACAGCTTTGTGGGCTTTATTCATTGAGACATTTAAAAAAATACTCTAAATAGAAATCAAGATCTCTTTAATGGACAGATGTTTAGGACCAAGTCCAGATGGGTTTTCAATGTCTAAATTCATATATTTGAACAAATCAATCTAGGAATATATTTCCTCTGATAAAATCCAAACTATGCGGAAATATTCATGGAAGTTTAAACATGTTTTAAAATTACATCAGTGTAAGATATACACTAAATGAATTGAATAAAAATTGTCATCCTAAATATCAGAGCT
Organism: Nothoprocta perdicaria; assembly: GCF_003342845.1. NCBI lineage: Eukaryota > Metazoa > Chordata > Aves > Tinamiformes > Tinamidae > Nothoprocta > Nothoprocta perdicaria. Next base: position 1,638,074 of record NW_020454505.1, read on the forward strand.
ATATCACAGTAAAAATATATGTATCAAACATCTGATGTTATTCAAACCTAATGCCAATGCTCCTTGTACATTATATTGTAAAGGAAAGGTATCACATTTACCATTCAGGTGAAATGTTTTTCTACACTGATATCCCTAGAAAAAGCAACCTACTTCACAGGAGGTGCATCTTTGGAGTAACCTTTTCCCATTCTGAAGCAACAAGAAATCCTCTAACCAAATATGTGACCTCAATGTGCCAATTCACAAATGCAGATTCTGAATGAGAAAAAAAATACCATGCTACAATTTTGTATGGCTGCTGACTCCTATAATTATGTTTATGCTTCTCCTCATCGGCCTGAGAAAATGAATAATATAAAGATCATACTAATAATCCTTAGCTGTGGCTGAGGGAAAAATCACCACAGTAAAATAACTAGAAACACTTAGGAGAAAAGGGATGCATGAAAACGCCTCATTTCAGAAGGCAATTTAGGGAAAAACTAGCAATTTTTTTCTTCAGAATAAATGGGAGTTRTTATTTTTAATCAAATATTTGCTCTGTAAAACTACAAATGGTTATGTTTTTTCCACTGAATGCAAAAATTAATGTATTCACAGTAAAAGAAAAACACATCCTAAGACCACATCATCCTCTGGTTTCCTCCTCAGGGGACTGCCGCAGACGTTCAGTTTCTCCCCTTGSAAACCACTTCCAGAGGTGGAAAACGCTACTTTTCATTGTTCCTCCCAGCAGCTGCGCTCCTTGTTTTCCCTAAACTGATAAATCTTGACAGATTCCCATCCTTATCTGTCTGCCCAGCTTCATATATGCAGCTTTTAAGAGTATGAGAAAAGATGCATATTAAATAAAGAGTATGAGGAAAAGGTGCACATTAAATAGCAAATAAATACAGAATACAGAAGCAGAAAGTTGTCTACTGTCAACTGTACTTATGTAGATACATAATTATATTTTCAAGTGAAAAATACTGTTATTTTCATGAGTGATTATGAACTGTTATGCCATACCTTCTAAAATACCATAACTTCATCCAACCTTTTTTTTTAGAAAAGAAGAAAAGATTTTTTTTTAAATCATATTTCTTACTTTAAAAATTAATTGTTTGCAACAATGWATCAAAAGAATCAGAGATTTGAAATGGTGGGAAAGCTGTTTTTATATGCCAGATCTACTTTCAATTATGTCTAGCTAATTTGCTATCAGAGTACTTTGYGTACAGCAATTTTTATCCTAGCACTAGTATCAGCCCGGAATGTTAAATATCAAAGAGAATATATAATAAAGCAAAGTTATATTCTCAAGTTTTCTCTCTAAGAAATAAAACATTTTTAACATTCCTTTAAATCTACAATACAGTGTATTTATAAACCTCAATACAGAAAACACACACAACAGTTTATATACAGTAAGTAACCGTCAAACTCCACTGATATTGGGGGAAAAGCATTTCAAAAATAGAAAAAAAAAAGTAGTAAAGTTTAACTATTTTTAAGAAGCCAAAAGAAACCCTAGAAGTAAAGTTATGAGTTACTTACCAATAGAGATAGGGTTTATCTTTATCTACATTGATATTATTTAATGGATCCATACGAAACCAGGTGTTAAGAGTAAATCCATTTTGATAAGGCCACTTAGCAATAGGAGGCAATGCAATTGCCTGAAAACAAAAAACAAAATAAAACAGTAAATAGTGGATCAACTCATATTAAAACTATAATTTCAGATGTCAATAACCATTCATCTCAATTAATGTACTCAAATSTTCAGATCAAATTAATTCCAACAGAAAGTACAATAAAAATAGACCTCTAGACTACAAGAGAACTACCTCTGAGCTCTTCAGGGACCTCCCTGGATCAGTCCCCTGGGCTAGGGCCCCAGAAGGAAGGGGGGTCCAGTAGAGTTGGATAATATTCAAGCACCTCTTCCTCCAAGCTCTGGATCAGTGCATCCCCACAAGAAAGGAACAAAGTAAGGGAGGCACGAGACCTCCCTTGTGGTCTCATGGATGAGCAAGGAGCCCTTGCAAAAACTTGGGAAAATGGAAGAAGAAAGCATAATGTGGAAAAAGGGACAGAGTATTTGGGTAGAATATAAGAACACTGCCAAAGACTGCAGGGATGTGGTGAGGAAGGCCAACGGTGGCTGCTGAATTAAATACAGCAGGAGATGTCAGGGACAACAGAAATGGTTTCTGCAAGTACCTCAGCAGCAAGAGGAAGCCTAGGGACAAGGAGGGCCCATTGCTGAACAGTGTGGGTGCTYTGGGAGGGAGGATACAGAGAAGGCAGTTACCAAATGCCTTCTTTGCTTCTGTCTTTACTGCTAAGGCTACTCAGAGAGGCTAAAACAGGGCCCAGACACAAGATAGAGAACCAGGAGAGAAGAGAACTTTTCACTGGTCAAGGAGGGTTGGGCTAGGGATTAGTTAGGCAGAMAGGACACCCATAGATCTATGGGCCTGGATGGGAGGCACCCAAGAGTGCTGAGAGAACTGGCAGGGGTTGTTGCTCAGGCACTGTCCACCATCTTYGAGAGGGTCTGGAGAGCTGGGGAGGCACCAGAGGGCTGGAAGAGAGCCARCGTCACTCCAGTCTTCAAAAAGGGCAAGAGGGAGGAGCCAGGAAACTACAGGCWGGTCAGCCTSACCTCYGTCCCTGGAGCAGTTCATCCTACAGAGCATCTCCAGGCATGTGAAGGAGAAGGAGGTGATCGGGATCAGTCAGCACGGAGGGGAAGTCATGTCTGATGAACCTAATAGCCTTCTATGATGTGATGACCGGCCCACTGGGCGTGGGGAGAGCCGTGGGTGTTATCTACCTTGACTTCAGTAAGGCTTTCGACACTGTYGACACCTCCCATAACGTCCACATAGGAAAACTCTGGGAGTGTGGTCTGGACAAGTACACAGTGAGGTGGATCGAGAACTGCCTGGATGGCAGAGCTCAGAGGGTGGTGGTAAATGGGACCGAGTCYMGTTGGAGGCCTGTGGTCAGTGGTGTCCCGCAGGGCTCAGTACTGGGCTCGGTGCTGTTCAACCTGTTCATCAATGTTCTGGGCGAGGGCACAGAGGGCACCCTGAGTAAGTTTGGGGACGCCACCAAGCTGGGTGGAGTGGCCGACACTCCGGAGGGCTGTGCTGCCATCCAGAGGGACCTGGACAGGCTGGAGAGTTGGGCAGAGAGGAACCCCATGAGGTTCAATAAGGAYAAGTGCAGGGTCCTGCATCTGGGCAGGAATAACCACAGGCACCAGTACAGAATAGGGGTCGACCTGCTGGAGAGCAGCCCCGCAGGGAGGGACCTGGGAGTGCTGGTGGACACCAAGTTAACCATGAGGCAGCAGTGCCCTCGTGGCCAAGAAGGTCAATGGGATCCTGGCCTGCATCAGGAGGATGCTGCCAGCAGGTCAAGGGAGGGGATCCTGCCCCTCTGCTCAGCTCTGGTGAGGCCGCACCTGGAGTATTGGGTGCAGTTCTGGGCTCCCCAGGACAAGAGGGATGTGGAGCTTCTAGAGAAGGTCCAGCAGAGGGCAACAAAGATGATTAAAGGACTGGAACATCTCTCATGCGAGGAGAGACTGAGTGAGTTGGGCCTGTTTAGCCTTTTTAACCCTCTGGAGAAGAGAAGGCTGAGAGGGGATCTGGTTAACATGTATGAGTTCATGAAGGGAGAATGCAGGGAGGAAGGGGCCAARCTYTTCTCAGTGGTGGCCAGTCRCAGGACYAGGGGCAATGGGTATATGCTGAAACAGCAAGTTCCATCTCCATGTGCGGAAGAACTTCTTTCTTGTGAGGGTGRCAGAGCCCYGGCACSGGCTGCCCAGGGAGGCTGTGGAGTCTCCTTCTCTGGAGATCTTCCAAACCCGCCTGGCTGCCACCCTGTGYCCTGTGCCCAGTCTGTGATTCAGAGATTTAGGGAAGCTTGGCCAATGATGGGTGGTCCATSAAGCACTTATTTGCAGTAAAATCACAACCAAGGAAAGAGGCATGTTTTATTTGTGCATCTCAATCAAGAAAATTTATACTCTTGTACCACTGTCAGCACTGAAACTGGATGTTAARAATGACCTCCAATAACTGATGCAAAATATCTCACCACTTTGCACAAAGAGATATAAGGAAAACTCTTACCCTGTAAGACTTTTTTTGATGCTCTAATAGAAAATTAAACTTAAAAGAGATGTTTCATCAGTGTTTGCCTCTGAAGCCCAGAAATGTCAMAGCAGTTATGTGTCACTGCAGACATTCATAAACTGCAATAGTTGTCTTGCTGCTSTATAAACTTTGGAGAGAAGTTAACTGTGTTTTTAACTTGCAGTAGCAAATGAAACTATCTCTTTCAAAMCTCAGCAATTAATCCTTACACAATCCTTACACAAACAGACACATCTGTTTGATCAGCACAATAACAAACAAGATCAAGTGATTCAGCTAAAAATAGATCAGGTGAGAAAGTTATTTTGAGACAGATTCCTTTCCTAATGTAATCTGCCACACAAAGAGCTGTACTGAAAAAAAAAAAGAAGAAAAAAAAGAAGACAGTTTGTGTTTGAAGAAACCTCTCAGAGCTACTGAGGAAATGCATGCAGATAAACAGTCCAAGGGAGCTTATACCCCACTCTGTGCTCCATGAAGGCACATGAAGGCTCGAGGATCCCAGGATCCCTGTTCCCTAAGTGATTCCAAGTTCTGCTGTGGGGGAATGTGAGTTCATAACATTGCACACATTTACTGAACCTCAAATCAGGATTTCTAAGTTCAGAGCATCTGCATTTACTGCACTAATAATTATCTTTATTTATCTGTGTATGTTATCTGGATTATTTTTGTAGTTTCGCATGCAGGGACATTTCGCATGCAGGGACATTTCGCATGCAGTTTCGCAGGGACATTATTTATTTAAGAAGGTTTAACAGGAATACAATTTGATCATGCACTATCTAAAAAAATAAAGCCAATTTATTTCAAGTTTAAATCACTACCTTGAGAGTAACCAGCTCAAGGCCYGAAAGAATGATGTTGATGAAGTTCRGATAGTGAAGTTCAGATAGTAAGGAAAATATATAAAATTTATGACTGTCACTGTAAACTGTGATGACAAACACAAGCACCTCTCTATTTTCCTCAAGCCTCTAATACAGTATCAATCACACTATTCAAATTAATGCTATTCCCTTGTAATTTTCAGTTTTTATTTTATGATAATTTCCCCATTTAAAAATCTATTTGATAATGCATCCTCACAACTGCTTCTCAGTACTACATCTAGGCTGCTGAGTTCCCTCAGCTACAAAAGGGATTATACTACAGAAGTTCTTCCCTGCATTTCCTTTTCAAGGATTTTGTTCCTCAAGTGGAAGTATCTTAGTTGAAAACTTACTGCAGCACTACAGCCTGGAAAGTTGAAAAAGGTGTCAGGCCCATGTCTCTGTGGCATCTGATTAAGGACCGATAATAGTTTAACTGCATGTCTTGGCTGTGAAAATAAGAAAATTGCAGAAAAGTCAATACAACCATTTTTATGCTCTCTAGGCTACAGTGGATACTAGATCATTTTCAAACTACAGAGCAAATGAGTTCTCAAGTAGTTAACAGACATAATTTATAAACATACATTCAATCAAMATGAAGAAAATGCAACTTTATAAGCTCCAAGAGCCAATTTGTGTTAACTTCAGGCTCTAATGCAATGACACTTAATGCTTTATCTGATCAGAGCTTACCCAGATTCCGTTTTCGCCTCGGAGCATGCTGAACAAAAGCTTCAACTCCTTGACAGTGATGCTGTAGCTGGCAAGAACCCCCAACATATCAACCAGAAGATCTTCAAAGGAAAATAAAGTTATTCTGAACTCTGAATTTCATTGTTTTGACAAACAAGCTGAAAAAGTTTATGCCTTTAAAAGTAAGCACAGTCACAAATTCTAAAATGAAACTATTTCCTTAAATATTTCATACAGGTTTTCATATTCTCACTCTTTAAATTATTCTAAAAATGCGTATGTAATATTGTCTTTAAGTTTGTCTTACACTTTGAACAAAACAGTTCATAAACATACCAAGAAATGATTTTCCCCATTCCACAACACTATTATCATACATTATGAGCTTACTGCTTATCGCTTTTTATTACCTATTTTTAGGACAAGGGATTTTTTCATTCCTTTTAAACTAGCATTTTTCAAAAGGTTCTGAGCCATAAGATGTTTGACATTATTCTTTAACTTAGATACAATGCATTATTCTGAGGATTTATAGGGTTCCTATAGCTTTGCTACAGTGATAATGCTTCCAATTGTCACCAGGGTTGAAAAGCCCAGAAAAAAAAGAGTGAGAAAACAATAAAAGACTACAATAAGCAGAAATGATCAAAATTGCTGAAGAATTTAGGCAATATAGATTCCATTAAAAATCCCAAAACCCAGGAACAATGAAAGTATTAGCATTTCATTGCTTGCCTTTTAGAGAGRAAAAAAAAAGTTTAAAGCTACTGACAGTCCTTGGATCTTGATTTTAAGAGCGAGAATCTCCTTCAAGGATCTGTTAGCCTGTGAGATGCTGACATTCCCTATACACCCTGCACTTCCTTCTGCCATCAACAACACTACTGAGAATTCCTACTACGTTTAGTAGGAGRAAAACCAAGTTGCCCATCTTCACAGAGGCAGCATAAGAGACTATTCAGAATTTTATGATTTGAATTTAATTATTAAATTCAAAAATCCAAAGTAGAAAGTTTTCGAAACAAATAACTATGACACAATAGAATCAGCATTAATAGAACTTCTGCATCTCCTCAACTCTCAGCAACCAGAAATCTCCCTGGCCCTAATTCCCAGAGTACTTTTTCCTTTCAATCTCTGAATTTTCCCTTTTCTCCAAAAATGGAATAAATTTTCAAAAAACAACTCCTATCATATTTCTCTTATATTTACCAAAATACTTTGCACTACAGGATGTTGGGGCCCACCGCTCCCTCGCATCAACAGGAAACCAGCATTTAAACAGGACTGCTGTTACATTTTAACTATATTATCCAGTTAACTTTCTAGAAATACTATCAGAGTTTCAATATATTTTCAACGTAAGATATTTCCTGTTTGGCATATAATAYAGAGGTGATTTCTCTTTGTTCACTGCAATACTTGGATAAAACTGCTTAAAACCAACTAAAAATGAGAACACTCACATCATTCTAGAATCTTTTTGTATTATTTTTAAATGAACCTTTGTGTACCCTGAAAATGAAGACATCACAAAGCCTGAAATCTTGAAATTTGGCAACAAAAACCTCTTACTTTACCAGTGTTACTCTCCTAGCCTAAGTTGTACCTTGGCTTGGCGCAGCATTATTAACTAYTTAAGCACTGCTTTAAACATGCTCTTTTCATATAAAAGTGTATCTGCTAAAGTTCTTACAGTGCTGGRTTCCTAAGTATCCAGCAGCTTTGCTCATAAAAGCTTTGTTTCAATCTGCATATGCACCACGAATAACTTCACAGCCCTACACAGAGCTTTAGTGACCGCAGCACTACAGGCTGCTTTTGTTCATCACAGAAAGTTTGACTCTTAGAGGTGCTCACAAAAATGCTCTTCATGAATATCCACCCTTTCAGAGTCCTTTAAAGCACTGATGTTCTGCTTTTAAGCAAGTTTTCTTTTCAGATCCCTAGGCCTGTGTTTTGAATAAATTCAAAACCTATTAACTTATTCCATTACAAAACAAACTTCTGATAGGGAAAAGACATAACACAACAAATGAATTATCTTTAACAGGGATGTAGTAACTTGTACAGTGGGTGGAAACACAGGTCATGAAAAACAAAAAGAAAAAACCTGTCAACCTCCATACATTTCCACCATACRATCTGTATGTATTCCAAACGTTGAGATATGAAAGTAATCGCTTATTCCTTTTCCCTAAACATTCTATATAAGAGTGTATTTCACATTCCTTTTCAAATCCTTTTCTTAAAGGAAAGTAAAATAAAGAAAGCTAAAAACGTCTTGCCTGCAAATGAATTCTACGAGCTGGTTCCCAAGCCAGTCCCTGCAAGCACCTGTGTCCCTCGCTGCCTTCTCTCTATCATGACACGTGGAGATGGCAGCAACTGCAGATCACACCACACGTGATCATAACTTGAGGACAACARCACTAACATCTCAGAAATGGAAACCAGCATGAGTGAATTCTAACCTTTACCCAAAAGTTTCCCCATTCTTCAAATTTTGCTTCTTTTAAATAAATTCTTTTYAAAAACATAAAAGGTTGTGTAGGAAGAGTAATTTTTGGTAAAAAATAGCATATCATTCAAAAGAAATCTCTTATAAATGATGAAAGCAAAGTTACTGCAGTCAGAGAAATGACTGACAGATTTTTAAAATTACTGAACAAGTGTTATGTTTTTTCTTTCTTACATCCTTCTCCTGCCTTACGATATTTAACAATTAAGGACTGTTTTCATGGAATATTTATATTTCCAGTTAAGATGTTGATAACTGCACTATTAAAAATAGAAATCTATCAGCAATGAATAAAACATGAATGGAGAGAAAGAAATGCCAACTTCCTAAGAACATAACTCTGGTTAAAAGAATAGACCTGAAAGACTGAAGCCCAATATATAACAAGGACAATTTCAAGAGAACTCTATTAGATATCCTCATTCCTATATAGAGTATATAGGAACTATACATTTTATACATTCCTAACATAGGAACATTCCTACATTCCCATATAATAAAAATCTCTTGCAAAAGACTCAATCCATATCTGTTTTTTTGTATCAAACTAATCTACTCATCAATATGAATAGGCAAWCATCACAATCCTYGGATTTTTTTTTTWAAAAAGCTTTTCTTTATTCTCTGTATTRTTAAATAAGATCATATATGTGGACAACAATCTCATCATTAAATTAACCATTATCATTAAAATGATGAGAGAACCTCATGAGAACCTCATCATTAAAAGCTCATCATGAGAACCACAGTCTATGACCATGAGGCTACTTCCAGCTGTCTACAGAAGGCCCCGTCTACCTCCTCTTCCTAATCAGGCAGCCTGTAGCAAACACCCACAACAGTTTCAACCAGGTGAGTCTGATCCTTAATCCGTACCCACAAGGGCAGCCCTCGGCTCCCCTCTAGGCAAAGCTCCGGGCATTCTGGCTGCTCTCTCACAGAAAGGGTCACTGCTCCTCCCTGCCTTCCAGCCCTGCCCTTCCAAGAACCTGCAGCCAGTGGCGTCAGCATTCCAGCCACAGCAGTTATCCCAGCAAAGAGATCACAGCTCACAGAGCTCTGATTCCTCAGACTTGGCCTGGTTCTCAAACAGTGCTGCCAGAAGAGCACTGGTAATATATCTGGTTCTACTGTTTGAACCTTACCTGGCTCTATTCACAGCATTTCAGGAGAAAGTGAGAAAGAAGACCTAAGAAATAACCAATCTTTTCCAAATAAACAAAAGTGTCTGCATTTTACTGATCACAAAAACCAACTGTAAAACAGATTGCTCACAGATTATTGCAGAAAGCAGCAGTTTTCAGAAGAGCTGCTACTAACTTTCTAGGAGTTAGCACCAATAACGCTCTTGTTTAAAACATTCTCACTGAACAAAGGCCAGTCTGCCACTGTCACACACTGCCACTGCGGCACTGCCACAAAAAAAAAGTTGTTTTTTACTGTTTGGGTTTGAATAGCTGATAAAAATATTGTAGGCAAAAAGACTCTGCAGTCATCTGGGATCACTTAGGGTCTCAACATCTGCATCGTATCAGATTTGAGAACACAGAAACTATTTGTCATCAACCGCCTATCATTTGACTGCTTCTTATATGACCATACTACCTTATTTGGGTTTTATTAAAAATGTTGTTGACATTTATCAGAGTGAATTGAAAAAATCAGAATTGAAATCAAAATTACCTATTTCCTTGCCTTTTTATGAAAATTTTCAGGGGATGAAAAAAAAATTCTCATCTACTTACAGTTCTCAGAGGAAGATCCTGCAGAGCAGTATTCTGCTAAAGACTCCCTCACAGTATATAGAGTACTGCACAGGCAGTGTGCCTAGGTCAGAGCTAAAATCCCATCAGAATTCCAATTTTTGGTTTTGATATTAAAGATTTCTAATGCTTTAGATCCGTAAGATTATACACAAGGGCAAACTTACTGATGCTTTTGCTATGGAGAGTCCTTTTCTGAAATACCATGTGACCACTCAAAAAAAAAAAAAAAAAAAAGCCAGAGGTTCCATTAATTTTCTTTATGAATGCACTAAGCCTGATTATACTAATATTTGTAATATCAGAGTGCTTTTCAATTCCCAAATGCTCTGGAAGCCAAATCCTATATTCTCTTGATTTCTGCCTTCTGTAATTAACTAGACATTTCCTTGAGGGAGCACAAATTGAAAAATTTGATAATATGATCAGTGACACAAGCACATTATTTCCATAAGTAAAACCCCAATAAACTTAAAGAAATGTTGATCTTCATCAACTAATGTCCCATGTAATAAATACAATATGGAATAAAACAATATGTTTATCTTTAAATTTTTCTGACACACTGACAAGTCCTGGAAACAAARCATACTTGGTACAAATCCTTACTTTGTCAGTCTATCCATCTGTGGCACTTTGGGGTATGAATCAAATATTTGTTCACAGTTCCATACCTCACCTAATACTTCTGCCAGTTTTACTATTATATATACAATTCTCAATTAAGTATATACTAAGACTCACTTTGAAATACAGAATCTGGCTTTTTCAAAGTCTTTAATATTACATACTCCTTTTCACTCAAAAAAAAACAAAAAAGAAAAATGTTGTATCATCTAGGTTTCATGATGCTCTTATCATCTTCTTATTTCTGTTCTCTAATTCTCACTGTCCTACTCTTCCTCAGACCATTTGTGTGTTTCCTTGACTGAAATCTTAAAGTCAGAATTACCGAAGATGAACCTCTTCACTTTTTTAAAATGCCTCATAATCTAAGTATCCTAGTAGCAGTCCCAAATTATACAAAACTGAAGAACAGTCTCCACACTGAGCTGAAATAAAGAGTTTTGTTTAAATTTCTTCTCAAGAAAAAATAAGGAAAAATAATCATAAGTAGATTTTAACTAGCACATTTCAAATCAGCTACTGAACTTAACTTTTCTAACTAAATTTATCAGGTTTATAACATGCAACCTCTTACTGAATGTGGTATAGACTTCTTCAAAAGTAATGTGAAAACCTCAGCTGTGCAACAACTTAATCAATTCTCATCAGTGAGCAAACTAGAAGTATTCTGTGCTATACTGTAAAAAAAAATGTGGCCATTACAAAATACAAGCACAAAAACTGGAGAGACATAGAAAGCACAAGTATACATCATCAAATGAAGTACACAAATAAATCAYTGAATATTATCCAAAGGTCTAGCATTCAGAATATGAATAATTGATACGTTCCTAGATGTGGGTTATWCTTAAATGGATTGTAATAACAATTCTAATGTCTGAATAAATCATAATAATTAATATACTTAAAAACTAAGATATTTGACATGTAAAAATGCTCTTCTCAAGTTCAAAATTGTTTTATCACAAGGCAGTGCTATATTTTCACTTAACAATTACTTTAARTAACATCAAGATACCTTTTAATGTAAGAATGTATTTCCTCTTCATCTTTCTGAAATTGATAAAAAGTAACTCWAAAGTTACTCAATAGTAACACTATTCTGCTAACACTAACCATAATATTACTTTAAAATACACAACACCCCAAATGCCACCATAATCATAGAAATAAATAAATCAAAACTGGCGGTTCAAGCATGTTGGAAATATCAGCTGGCAGTTTCTACCTGCAATCATGTCGTCCACAGTGCTCATCTTCAGCAAGACCTGCTCAATTAAGCCAACCTCGGTGCTAGTCTGCAAGTTGCGGACGCTCTTGCGCAGGATGGCTGTGAACATGCTCCAGATTTCCGCTTGGCAGGTGACATCGCAGTGCTCCAGCAGCTCCGACATGCACGTAATGCTCTCTGCATCCTGGATTATAAAGTTCATCTCCAGATCAAATTCTCCACCAACCAGCTACAAGAGAGAACAAAACCAGCATTATAATGTGCAGTACATCATGTCTTTTAAACCTTCTTTTTGACCARCGCTTAATACTTTTGCCTGATATGTCTATGATCTGGAAAGGGAGCAAAGTAGCAATGCTATGCAAATCATATCCTGTTAAAAAAAATAAGTATGAAAAGATATTCATTTCAATCTTGTCCTTCAATTTTGTCACAGCGCCCAATATTACATTTTAATTTTTTTTTTTTTTACATTTCTTTTTAATAATTCTTACTTTAAAGCAACCAAAACAACAGCCTGACCCATACGAAGCTGTAAAATTTGGGAAGTTCAAAACCAACTGAAATTTTCCTACAGCTCCAGTTCCCTGAAGCTCTATTTGTCTACTCAGAAGACTAAAGCCACTGAAAATAATTTARTACTGAATTTACCTCATGTAGGCCAACATTTGCCTTCAGCTGCTTGCTTCCTAGCAAGGAAACATTCCTTTAATGCCCTTTCCAACCCAATGCTCCACGTGGCGAGCTGCAGGAAAGGAACCAGTGATCTGATCCGGACCCACGCAACCCTGGAAAAACGTGTTCAGCTGCAGAGCAGGTCAGCTCTGCCCGAGGCCACGTCAACCTGCTGTGGCTGCAAGGGAGGGACACGACGGGCAGCGAGGCCCCCATGCAAGCGGGGAGTGACTTAGCAGCAGTGTCCACGAAAGCAGGCTGCCTGCAAAGCACTATCCAAAGCTCTGACGTTCAATTAGAGAATGGAACTATTGGACATATTTTAGGCGGGAAAAGAAAAAAAAATAGTAAAAAATTTGTAAAAGAGACAGTCAATTCCAAATATTATTTGACGCCACTGAATTCCTATTCACCAATTCCAGTCAGCCACTTGCATGAAAGAAGAATTTACTGAACTGCCTAAGACTTAATCTAAACASCAGAAACTTCTTTCAGTTTGGAAGGAAACAATGACTAATTTTTAGACCCCCTACTCCAACCGAGTAACCTTGACGATTCTGASAAGTATTAAATAACTGTAAACACATGACATAATTCTGAATGGCTAAAGAACAGAAKAGCTTTGAATTATTCAAAAATAATTTTAAAACATTCTTTTCTGTCTGTTTCAGGAAGGTRTATAATTAAAAATGTAATAAGATGTTTTAAATTAAATATATTCCATGAATTTGTCTTTCTTGAAAGTATATAACTTCAGTGGTTATCATTAATAAAAGTCTACTCCACAACCGATTCAGAAGCGGTCTGTACTGCTTTCAAATGAAATGTAAAATAAGGAGCAGTATGAAATAACATGCAAACCCTTTCTTGAGAGTTACACCAAACCAAATACTCRGTGTGTTTTTCTTCACAACCTAAATTTAAGTTGGAATTAATACAGCTCAGCAAAGATTTGCTTTGGCTTTCACCTTCCTTTTCACCCAGGTACAAATCACTTTCTCCCCTATTAATTAATCACTAACAGCCATTTTACAACCTTCTAAAATAGAAGCTTCTAATATACTAAGTAAACTGATTACCTCCTTAGTACCCCTGGGATATTTAAATTCTTTTCCAATAAACCATTATGCTAATTATGATTAGTATTTGATTTTAGAAATTGCAACTGCATATTCCATATTTCGTACCTATTATGTGCACTAAAAGTAATCAAATTATTACAGAATAAACCCAGAATACTTCTACACACATATTTTTAGAATCAGGTAATAGTCTTTGCCAGGAGAACATGTCACTTTTCAAGAAACAGGGGTGGAGGCGTTTCTGTTTCTGAAATAGGCACATTTAACCAGTGAGGTGGGTTTCGGTCATCTCAGAGAGCACCTAAGGAAACTCGACACCCACAAATCCATGGGCCCTCATGGGATGCACCCCAGRGTGTTGCGGGAACTGGCAGATGTCCTAGCCGAGCCGCTCGCCATCATCTTTGGAAGGTCCTGGAGAACGGGGGAGGTGCCGGAGGACTGGAAGAAAGCCAACATCACTCCGGTCTTCAAAAAAGGCAAGAAGGAGGACCCGAGTAACTACAGGCCGGTGAGCCTCACCTCCATCCC
>NW_020454505.1:1653405-1678908 GCF_003342845.1 Nothoprocta perdicaria
GTGAGCAGGGGGGTTGGACTAGGTGACCTCTGAGGTCCCTTCCAACCTTCAGCATTCTATGATTCTATGATATCCCTCCACCTGCATCAATCTCTCTAAGACTATTTTAAAGACACACAGAGCAGAGAAAGAAGGCACCTGTGGATGACATTTGATAACTTCTCTTAGATGCCCATCCTAATACAAAATGAAGCATTCCCTGGAAGCACCCATTTCTCTCCATGGGCAATGCAGGAAACCTAGCCTGACTACACCACATTTCAATCTACAACTTTTAGATGTCTACATCAGGTGAGATGCATCCTACCCTTCATTTTTGATAAAAGACAGACCTAAAAACRATGAAAAAAATTAGACCTCAATCTGAAACCCAGGTTGAAAAATTCAGACTCTCTTCAAACACTCTTTATTGCAAAGGTCCTCCTAATGTAAATTAATACACTAGCATGTATGGTTAAAACAGACTAAAAAAATTAATACACTAGCATGGTACAGTTAAAACAGACTAAAATAATTCACAACAAATTAAAACATTTTAYAATTTATCAGCTTACTAATGGAAATTCATAACAGGTAACAGYTAAAACAATGAAAGAGAGCTCATTAACAGTCTTGAGGAATATTGTTAGTACTATTAAAATAATGAACTGTACAGATAAATATCTCCTAGAACATCTATCCAAAAACACACTGAACGCTACTAAAAAGGGATTTACAGTAGAAGGTACTAGGCTAGAAATATAGACTATCGCCTTTTACTCGTCCAGTTGGCAGCAGTAGATCTTTATCTTGTCAGAGTGATGGTTATTTATTATTATTTCATCTAAGAGAAGAAAACGGACCTTACTGCTTATTTACTCACAATGGCTGTACAGTCATACTCAAACTACTAAAAATAATCTTGTTTCCCTAATAAACAAACTAACAAACTTGCAATTATGATAGATCCAATTTTCAATAGGATCAGTCCCCAAAATCAACATAAATTGAAAGAATTAACAGCTAGCATGAAATGTAGTCTAAAGAAGATAAGTAAAATCTAAAGAGCAATGAAGTTAAAATACAGAAATAAATGAGCATTGTTTTGAAGACTAGAGCTCAGGATATAACACTCAAGGCAACCATGTCTGCTTTAAGATGTAAAAAATATGATATATTCAAAAAACAACATCACTGTTTAACAACTTATCCAGAGGAGCATTCCCAAAGTAATAGTATTACTCTGTAATGCTCTGTCTAGGCAGTAAGGTAGGAAAAATTAGTCAGCCTTCACAGCAAAGGGAGATTATGAATGAAGCACTGGGATAATGAGCCCATTAGAAGTCCAACACRTGTCCAACACATTCAAGTGATCTTGGAAAGTTTGAACACTAATGAAAAGATAAATTTTGGTGAAGAGAAAAAAATCATTAAATACAGTTTAAAASGGTCAGCTCTTAAGCGTGAGCAGATTTTGGCAAGTGGCTACACAAGACCATGTAAGAAAAGATCCAAGTTAGCAAATGCAGAGCAATGTAACATGATTACAGTCTTATCTAGTTTTACAAAATGCCAGGCTCTACAGTCTGCTATTACTGACCTCTATGTGGCTTTAAATAACAAAGCTATATAAAAAATGTCAGTGTATTCCTAAAAGCCCTTACGTCGCTATAGCTGGGTACCAATCTGCTTCTCTCTCTCAAAAAAGATTAAGAGACCAAGAAGAAACGATTACGAGAGTGGAACAGTTTGCCTACAAGTAACAATGTGAATATTTTTTAAGATTTACTCTGTTTTTCTTAAACAATATTGCTGACATAAGTAATCAGCATTGATCATCTTTCTTCTACCTTAAAGGAAATCTCTTCTACTTATCCCTTCCACCCCCACACAAAAATTAAATCATATTGCCATGAAGTTACTTATTTTTAATATGTGTAGAAGACACTTATAGTAAATTTTTGCTAGGGTACAATATGAATACAAAGATATAAATCCTTACAGTAGCTCATAATCCATATATCAATGTTCTTTTCATAACATATAGATTAAATGCAATCTTTCTTTTCTGTCAAACAGTTTTACCTTTCATTCCTCAACTGAAAATTGAATATTCACTGAACGCTATGCTTTCACTGTGATTAAGCATCCTGAATTATTGTTTGCATTCTGTAAGGGTCGTGCATCACATCTGAACAACGCTGCCTTTTTCACAGCAAAGCTGCAATAAAGGGTGAAGCAAACCAATTCGCAAACTGTGCTTCTAAGTCAGATGGGTAGAGCTAACAACCACTGTGCTTCTGAAAAAGCCACTTGATATGCTCAAAAACAAAGAATCTAGAAAGTTATAGTGAAATATGGTGCTTCAGTCTGAATAGAAGACTGAGGGGGGACCTGATCAGTGTSTATAAATACCTCAAGGGAGGCAGTGAGGAGGAGGGGGCGGCCTCTTTTCAGGGGTGGCCACTGACAGGACTAGAGGAAACGGCCACAAGCTGAGGCACCAAAAGTTCCACAGGAACTTRAGGARATTTTTTTTTTCCTGTGAGGGTGCCAGAGCCCTGGMACAGGCTGCCCAGGGAGGCTGTGGAGTCTCCTTCGCTGGAGATCTTCCAAACCCGCCGGGATGCCGCCCTGTACCTCATGCTCTGGGTGTCCCGGCTGGAGCAGGGGGTTGGACTGGGTGATCTCCAGAGGTCCCTTCCAACCTTAGGGATTCTCCAATTCTCRCACGTGGCACCGAACTGGCACTTACAGGCAAATCAGGTGACTTCCCTGTSCAACGACTCTCACCACAAGTTGCTCCAAGAACGTGTCCTGACTTCCACCCCATCCTCCAGGCTGCACTACTCAATCTCCATCTGTCTTAATTCTTGGCCACTCCCCCAGTTAAGAAGCTCCAGTTTGTTAGTCTACGTGATAAAAAGCGTTTTCTTTCCAAACTTTTG
Organism: Nothoprocta perdicaria; assembly: GCF_003342845.1. Taxonomy (NCBI): domain Eukaryota; kingdom Metazoa; phylum Chordata; class Aves; order Tinamiformes; family Tinamidae; genus Nothoprocta; species Nothoprocta perdicaria. Next base: position 1,656,333 of record NW_020454505.1, read on the forward strand.
CATCTAAATCAAACTGAGACGCTTARATCTTTTATGACACTTTGCCCTAGAATGAATACGAAATACTCCTCACAGTACAGAAAAGCTCTACCTGTATTTAAAGTACATTCCATTCTAGTGTAGAAAGAAGCAATAAAATATGTACTAATGAACACCCATAATTAAATTACTACTACATTTGTGTAAGCCAGAATTCTTTTAGAATCAGATTCTTCAGATTCATGTTCTGAAGAGCAGACTGAAATGAAATGACAGCTGCCAAACAAGAAAACTCATCACCTGAACAAGGGACAGGAAAGATGTCAGACAATCTTAGGAAGAGGAAATAAYGGAACAGAGGGGTGATAATGCTACTAAGCAGAGGATACTGCAAATAAAAGGTTTTATAAATGAACCTGAAGACACAAATAGTGTCAACACATCCTCACTTGTGGTTAAAATAAAACTGTCAAACAAAGATACTAAGAATGCTGTGAGATGATCAAAACAAAATGTGAGAATTTTACAGGCATTTGGTATGATTCCCGTTAAAGAAAAAGCATGTTAAAGAATGAATCACAATATGAGTAATACAAACATAACAGCATAATTATACAAACATACTAGCAACAATAAAATGTAAAAATGTGATCTGCTGAAAATAAACATTAAATAAAAAAATGGAATGTATATTCTTCTCTGTGCTGCTCTCATACTTTGGAAGAAGTTCTACTGGACCTCAGCTGAATATTTCTGCTTACTTTTTACATCTACTTATTCAGTCCTCTTTTCATTTGCAGACTTCACAATTCCTCCCTCTGTGCAAAAAGCAGTTGAATAACACACACCACCTCGGTGAAACACCCTCGAAGAGGTTTAACATTGCTACCAGAGTGCATCAGCAGAAGCTGACAAACTAAGAAACATAAAACTTTCAAAAACTAAGCACTGCTTTTCATCTAACCTGCAGGCAATCCACAGCTAATGCACAGCTAAGAGCAAGGCATAAACAGTTATGCAGACAGTAGCATTTCAGTTTTTAAAAGAAATGACTGAAAACTCCCTAAGTGGTGTTTCAGTTGGTCATATTTAAGCATTCAGGTCCTTTAAAGTAGCTATTAGTAGGAAAATTACAGCTGTTTGTGTTTTATTTTTTTTTACTAGGCAACAAAACCACAAACCTCTTTCTAACTAGTGCAGCAACATTCACGTTGCTGTGTGCACAACCCACAGTGCTGCTTCTCCAGCTTCACGCACACACAAACTGAACCCATCCCTTTGAAAGCAAAGAGGGGGTGTTAGTCGATAGCAACCTCCAGCAAAACATTTGATTTCTGTTCTCATCAATAACGTTTGCTGCTATCCCAAMGTATTTGTCAAAGCAATTGTTTTAAACTCATGGAAATATCCCATGCCTTGAATAYACTGTAACCATAAACTTTATTGATTTCTACTCTTGAAAAGCACCACATTTCGTTTCACAATAAATGCTGGCATGGCTCCCAGGCCCACAAGGATTCAACTTMAAGATTCCAACAGAAACACATGCAAAGGAAGTTAACTATAAGGACTATATTTTGTACCTGAATACTTTGCTAGGATCACAAAAATAGCCATAAACCAAGTTTCAAATAGGCCAGGATCTTCTAAATATCACGGATGCAGTGTGTGCCTGCCAAGCACACAGTATTTGAAGCATATTTAACCACAGAAATAGTGCATCATGTTTCCATGAGTTGGAAGGTTGTGGAGTCTCCTTCTCTGGAGATCTTCCAAACCCGCCTGGCTGCCGCCCTGTGCCCCGTGCTCTGGGTGTCCCTGCTGGAGCAGGGGTGCAGAGCTAGATAATCTCCAGAGGTSCCTTCCAACCTCAGCCTTTCTGGGATTCTGTGTGATCCATACTGTACTGCATCACAGAGACACATTAATTGATTCTGTGCTTCATTGTACAAGGGAGCATAAAAYTTTTAGTCTGTAAATCTGAAATGAACATTTCCCGGTCTGTCCTGCTGTCTCTTCCCTTCCCTTATGGTGGTGGGATGCAAAGGTGAAGAAGTTGCTGCTTGCTGCCACCGACCTTCAATGCAAAGGCACCCCCACCTTGCAYGATCTTCCCAGCAGCACCAACTCTGCAAGTGCTTGGGAGATAAACAGCAGGGAGACCCGGCCCTACTCAGGGCCTCCTCACGCCACTTAACATCCCTTGTGTCACCCCTTGTTTGACACTCGGCTTTCACTGCAAGGCAGGTCTCAGTTCAGTTGTTTTAACACAACCATACTACTATTCACATGGCACATTCTTCTCAAGAGCCCGGGGAGACTTTTCTCTAACTACCTCTTCCTTACATTTGATTATCTGAGATACCGTGCAGCTAACCAAGAAATCGTTTAATCTCTATTTTAAAGGACTGGAACATAAAATAAGTTTAACTTAAACAGTTTTGATGTTGCAATCAGATTTCTGAGAAACAATGCAATTCATCATCCTTTCTTAACATCACTTGCCCCTACCCAACTAGCTTTACATTGATATTCTTGCACTGCTGTTTAGTAGGAAAAGGAATTTTTCTCTTAAAGATTAAGGTATCACAGATTAAGGTATCACATATTTAAGCTTTTAACCCCCTGTGGCCCATTCTCACAAGCACCTTTCTCTTAAACTTTGACCTACTTGAAATACTTAATTGCCATTTTATGGGACCCACATTTCACCATCTTGCCATAAAATGTTTCAAGATTGAAAAACCTGGGAATTATAAATCATAGCTGTAAAATATTTAAAACCAGAACAATCCCAACACATTAAGTTAGAATGGTGCAATTTTCCAGTGGATTTATAAACACATCAAAGCTATTTTGTTCACATTAATGGTCAATGACACAGCCATAGCCCAGCCCTCACAAGGCTGAGGACACCTGACCTTGGACAGAAYCGAAGCAAGTGGTCAGGTTCTACCACAGGGTGGGCAGCAGTGCTCCACACTCCATACTTGCAATGCTCCATATGGCAAAAAAGAAGTTTAAAGGGAAAAATTAGGATATATCCATAATTCTCAACACCCTTCTTCTCATGTGCAGAGATAATTTGGTATATCTGGTAATATTTCTGGTATCAGAGGCACAAAACATTCCAACGGCAATTCCCATCAGCAGTTTGTGAAGCTCACTTTCAACAACCTCCCATCTTCAATTACATGCCTGAAGCATTAACTGCCACACAGAGGCTTTTGCCAGAAATTAGCCCCTATATGGACATAACACGGGAGAAAATAAAACAATTCAGGCACAGCAGAAAATCCTAGCTTGTTTCCATACAATCTCTTTACTGATTATAACCACATGTTGGATATGTGAAGTAGTATCTAACTCCACCAGGTAAGAGAGAGGCACCAGTTAAGAATAAAGTGCCAGTCAGCACTTCCTCCTAAAAAGCTCTTAGGCAAATGCCAGCAAATAATAACACAAATAATCTATAATTAAGTGAAATTTATTCATGGAGCTTTAACAAAGTCTTCCTGTAGCACCGGCTAATTTTCGCTAATGACTGAAATGGCTGTCAACCATATTCTACAGATAAGCACCAAGTCAAATGAATAAACAAGCATGATTTCACCTCAAAGCTTTACTTCGTGCTTTCGATAAGTGCATTTTGCCATAGTTCAGTTCTAATTTATAGCTAACAATATGCTACTAAATGCAATTAGTTTGCTCAAAAAGCATCAGGAATACCTCAGTAAACACCATCAGTTGCAGCAGCCTGGTGTGCGATAAAAAGCAGGAGGCTCCAGGCCCSATGTACACACACAAGAACGACAGGACATAAGGGCTGGGAGTATTAACAGCAAGACTCCATGTCAATGGTCATATAATTCCAGGCTACCAAAACTGATAAGCCACAGAGTTTTGATAAATAAAAGATAAACTTCCAAGGAAAGTCAATCCATTGTTTTTTTTAAAGAAGTTTAAGAGAATGTAAATTGTGAGGACCAGAAAAATAAAGAAATGTGAGTGGGATTCCTGTCAGAGCCAAGGCCTGTGTTTTAAAAATTCCTAAAAGTTCTCCAAGCCAAAGATTTTASGCTGATGGTCCTCACAAGAAACTCCCACTGTTTGCAAGGACAGGAGCCAATACTCAAATTGCTCAGACTAATTTTTTGATCCACTTTATTCAATATTCTCTTCTCTTACAATAGGCCATGCTTCAGAAAAAGATAATAGTGTTTTAAGGCTTGTATTTCATAGTTTTAATTATCATTATTGATTTAAGATTTCTTGGGTAGGGATAAACCCTAAAACCACAACTGTGAGAGGAGGCCTAGAGAAGACTGCAATTACAGTTGTTCTATAAAGGCAGAAATGCACCCTTATTATGTTTCTTTTTTTTTTTATTATGCAGTTCTCTATTAAATAAAATCTTTTTTTAACCAGCAGACAAGAACAGAGTCAAGAACAAACACAAGAATTATGTGCAAAAGAGAAGCCAACAACGCAACTCTGACCACAAACGACAGCTTTAGGAATGCAATGTGGCCAACTAAAGCCTAAGAGASCCGTCACCCGCGAGCACGGGGTGAAGCTCCAAGGAACTTGTTACACCACTTAATGCTCAAGTTTTCCCATAATTAACGGGATCAGCTCCAGTAGTGTAACTATATCTCATCTAACAGGAAGGAAAAATGRGATTTAGGCTGATATTAAATATGTGGTGCTGACCTCAGTTTTGTTATTTAGTATTAYGACTTCAGCGTACCACAGAATGGCTGAGGTTGGAAGGGGCCTTTGGGGACCATCTTGTCCCCTCCCTGTCTCAAGCAGGGTCACCTGGACCACGCTGCCCAGGACCCTGTCCAAGTTTCTGAACATCCAGAAGAGCTGGCTGCACCACATAGTTGTTCAGGAACTTAAGGAAAAATATTTCTTAACAGTGAGGGTGCCAGAGCCCTGGAACAGGCTGCCCAGGGACGTTGTGGAGTCTCCTTCTCTGGAGATCTTCCAAAGCTGCTTGGATGCAGCCCTCTGCCCCTTGCTCTGGGTGTCCCTGCTGGAGCAAGGGGGCTGGAGTAGATGATCCCTAGAGGTCCCTGCCAAACTTTAGGAATCTGTGATTCTATGAATACATACACATCCCAGAGTCACAGAATGGTTGAGGTTGGAAGGGACCTCTAGAAATCATTTTGTCCAACCCCCTTCTCCAGCAGAGACACTCAGATAAGGGTAGTAGGAGCACAAGGACAATCTGTAGAGACGTGCCCACGATTATGAACACAATATGCAACCTAAGCAACACTCAGATTTTTTTCTAACTGACACCAGAGGTCTCCCTCATTCCCATTATAATTTATGTATCATGGCTACACAGARCCATTTCAAGAATAATGCCACTAATAAAATTTCAGATAATAATCCCTCCCATCTCCAAGGACTTAACACAAAATAAAAAGTGAATCACTTTTTCTTGTTAAAAAATAATGGGAACTGCGCTCACTAAAAACAAGGTTAAAAGATAACATATTGCTGTATTTCTGTGGAAATCTGAATTCCTCCTATGCTTTGGTATTACATGTGTTCATCATTTACTTGTCTCGTTCCAAATGAAGCTTCGAGGGCCACCAAAAGATGTCCCCTCCAAGAAGCAGACTCCGCTTGGAAAACAGTATTTCTGTGCTCTGGATTTCAAGCATTCTATCTGCAAAGCTAATCAGATCAGACAGCTCCATCTGCACTAGACACATTCTTTTTATGGCATCATGTTATCTGGGTGACACAGAGATCACATATCATTTGATTAACAGACAGCTGCAATTGAAGTGCTAATAATTACAAGAATCAAAGTGTTTCACAATGGGAGAAAGTCAAATGCTCTTCATTACAWTAAAAGAAAAAAAATTCTTAAGATATATGTGTAGTTATTCCTTTAGTAACTATAGTTAGTTACTGTACGTTTAGTTGATATTTGCATTAACAGCATATAATTTCAATTCACATAATTTGTGAATCATGAGAGTCTTTCTGGTTATATAAGTTTGCCAAAGTTCATAAACGCGCACTAAAGGTTTTCCTTGATAATTCACTATTTTTTTTAACCTCAGCTCTACTAGAAGTTAATTCTTAATTTCATAATAAAAAGGACAGTATCTCTGACTCCAACCTAAAGCAGATTTTAAGGAAAATTTTTTTATATACTTAGAACTCATTTTTAATTACCTGCTTTTTATGTTGCCATATCTTATGATGAAGAATTTGATTCTAAAATAATCATGCTCATATTTTTAATTCAAAATGATTGTACTTGGAGATACCTAATTTGTATTTCTCAATCAAGTTTCAGAAAARAAGTTAGAACACAAATGAGTTTAATAGACCTTCTGTATTAAAACAATGAAAATCATTCCATTCAGCTAAYTGAAATGAGAAGCTGAAATGAACAGAATTACCAACAATTTGCCCAAAACACCTGGCTTTTGACAAGTCTTAAAGGCACTTACAGACCACTTGTTCTTGAGAGAAGGGGACATAATATTAAACGGTAACGAGAACAGAGAAAAGGACTTTGAAACACTGTTAGACAGAAGGATGCACTCGGGTATTTCTCCTCCTTCGTAGGAAAACACAAAATTGCAGCTACAGTTGACTCTAAAAATACTGAAATAATGATGCAAAACAGACAAAGCCTATTGATGTCCCAATGGTACCTTGAATTTGCAAAAGCTTATAAGGGAGCAAAGACATTTTGCGTAAAGGGACTTCCAAGTATTCTATTTGCTATTCAGTAGTTACCTTTTCAAAGACTCTTCCAACTTTTGTTACCAAGCAAACTTTATTTTATCTTATATATTACATATTCCATATATCTTATATATATCCTATAATTATGACTTTTTTTTTGTGCAAACAGACCAAGTAAGTAGCCTATTATCAGCTAATCCAAAATTATCCCATTAGTTCTGCTTGGGATATTTCACCTTAATACACAGCTTCAGGGGCCTTATGTCCTCAACAAATTTACATTTAAATGCTTTCCTTAAAACAAGCCAGAAGACAGGGAAAAAAATCAACTATTCTACATTTCTGTCTATCCTGCACATKTCAGTTATTTATGTAGCAGGAAGAATCAACGAAAGAAAATATATTTACCACAATATTTAGCTCAACAAATTAGCTAAATTACAAAGAAGAAAAAAGAAGTTGAAATGCATCTTGAAGTGTCCCCCTCTTTTMATTTCTTTACTTTCCACTTTGGGTCCTTGACCCCAGCCAGTATCATCTGCCCCATCCCTTTGCATCCCAGTCTGCCCTAAACTCCAGGAGTTCCTCTTGCCGCTCCAGCAGTCGCTCTTCCCTGAGCTCCCCTTCCTTTTCCCTCCCAAACACACCCTTTCCCCACATTTTGTTACCTTCCATAGTGACTGCTTAACCCCCTTTTTATTAGTAGCTACACACTGTATTCATGCATAAGCTCTTTCAAAACTAAAATTTTTCATTTGTCCTCTCTATATATAAGAAAGATAATTTTCACAAGCTTACACAGTGATTGCAGTCTTCCTTAAAATCCCTTTTTTGCAGGCAGGCTTTGAAATATCTGAAGGTAATTACAGTCTATAAGTAGTTGTACAATGAGTGAAACAAATTTTCTATTAATGCACATTCTTTTGTTACCCTATCTGCCTGCCTTTTTCAGTCCTCTAGGATTTTTCAGGCCACCAGGAAATTCCTGAGCCAGGGAAGCTCTCCTGGCCAAAGGCCTTCTCCATAGTCATCCTTCTGGCACAGCAGAGCTCTCCTGTTTACTGGGACTTCTCAACACTGGTACCTTACAGTTTAGTCTATTACAAATATTGTGGTTATGTCATATACGCTAATCTACGTAAGATATAATGCACACTCATTTCACATAAAAATAGCTGGATACATTTGAATTTGAAATTCCATGGCACGAACAAATGAAGGAATGATTTTTCTCTTCTACATTGCTGATGTCTCTTTTAAAGAGGSAGCATTCACAGTTGTTAGAGTAGAGTAGAGTAGAGCACAGGTTAGAAGAGGGAAGACAGAAGTAACTGCTGCATCTCAGAGGATGGATGGCCTGGGCCGGCGTTCTGCTAACAGGCTGGGCCGCAGGCCTTGGCCCAGGCCCAGGCCATCCATCCTCTGAGATGGGGACCCCTGACTGGGGCCYGGGAAGAGACAGCAACTCCAGAGCTGGGCCTTAAAAACAGGCCTTGTTACCTGATTGCCGTGACAGGAAGAAACGAGCTATTTTGATCCCAAAAGGATACGACAGCACACTCCCAAAGGGAAACAGGGCACGCCTGGGAAATGCAAGTAGTTCTTCGTTACAGGGCTATCCCACCCCTACCCAGAACCACGCTGTCTGCAAGTGAGCTACGCCTGTAACAAGTTTTGCCACCTGAAAACACCCATATCTGCACCAATCTATCTTGCAAAAAGCAACAATGAAACTTTGGGTGTCAAAACTTGTAAACACAGATCAGCCTACAGAATTCAGAAATACAGAATGCAGCACACAGAAGGGGAAAAGCTGGGAGTCAAAGTAACTATGGTTTGGTCTCTTTTAACCCTGTTTAAGGTTCTCACCAACCACGCTCAAATATATGTACAAGAGGAGGCTTAACTAATTTTCAGTCTCTAAAGAAACAAAAGGAAGACTGACCAACAAGCTGGAACATAATGGATTGAAAGCAACTACCTTCCACCTGCCCAGCTGGTGGAAAAAGGACACCAAGGGGTGCCGTGGCTTTCCACTCCTCATGTAAGGAAAGCCACARATGTATGGAAAGGAACAAGTTTATACATTAAGTATAAAACATATTTGACTAAACCTATCCAATCAGGGAGSAAGTATATTGCAACAAATACTCAGAAACAGTTTCACATAAAAAAGGATAGCACTTGACTAGATTTACTTGAGCTCAAACAAGTCTATTTTGTGGCTAAGTAATAAAGTTACATGAAATACATTTAAGAAGTGACTTCAGAGCATAAAACAGCTTTACAAAAAAAAAAAAAACTAAACAAAAAGCAGTCTTGTTATAGGCTGCAATAGTCTAAGTATATAAGCAAAGTAAGCTTTACATTAACTACGAAATGAAAGCAAGAGAGTCTCCTACTATTAAAAGGTTAAGAAAAAAATACATATGTGTGTAAAACAGATAAAGATGCCAGTAGAAAATGGCTTGTTATTAACTCCCATAACCCTTATGCTCCCCGCTCAAGGTATTTTAAACATTTTAGATGACTGCATAGCAATGTAAATGTAGGTCTTTCATCTGAGCCATGTTTGGGAGATGAAAGACTAAACCAAATTTACAGAGTAAATTTCAAAAAGAAATTTTATACAGCTCCTTTCAGACAGCACTTCACTGTTAATCTTCAAGTTGTAACAGCTTCCAGAAAAACTGATTTTTTAAGATTTTTTTTAACAGGCATCAAATCTTAGTCAATATAAATTAGCATTCCCAGTCTTATTACTTTTAAATAGTGAAAAATCTATATGATCTCTTATCAACATCTTAATATTTTTAAACTACTTGCTGAAATTAATTTGAAACTCTAAGTAGTATTTAAGTTTTATTTATTTATTTTTATTATTATTCCAGTCTAAAAGTGAATACTGGCAAAATATTGTGGGTGGGAAAGTTTTTTTTTTTTTTTAGGATGCCCATCTTTTCAAAATAACTTGATCAATCTCCYATATAGGTATATATATGCACATATATATATACATACACACACACATTTATGCAGACACAACTACGTGTATATATACACGCACCCTGTAATGTATTATAAAACTTCATAAAATTGTACATACAACTCTGTCTATAATATAAAATAATCAGTCATAAGCACATATTAAAACCATTAAAATAGATAATTAAGCCAGCAACATCAAATCTACTTTTTTTTTTTTTTTTCTGGTCAATAATCTGAAATTACAGATGACTTCTAGATAATTATTTTCATCTATAATCACGATAACGAGGGACATGTACACAAGCAGATCAACTCACTCAATGGTGAGTTAAATACTCGTTTCAGAAAAGTAGATCATGGGCTATACCTGGAGTATTCCACACTCAGTGTATGTGCTAGTATTTTATTAGAGAGAAAAATAACAGTAGTTCTTTCACAATCGCCTTTCCTAAAATTTGCATTKAAGACCTCACTGAAGAATGGCCCGAGCTGCAAGCTAGAGCAAGYCTGCAATTTCATGCATAAGGAAAAGGCTGAGTATTTGCTAAGCATCACTGTGCTTGTTGACCCTCATCAATGTCACAGGATTGTGGCTGACATGGGTCAACTTTTATCAGAAAGAAGCTGTAGATTTTGGCCACATCCTGTTCTTAAATGATACAGGGGACTCGCACAGCAGACTCCCACAGGGCTAAGTAATGTGATTTTCCATTTTAAGCACTTTGACTTCTACACTTCATATTGCAGTAAATTTCCTGGGAAGAGTCTTTCTCTTAACTGAGCATTAGAGACATTAAATACTTGTTTATAAAAGAGCTTTCAAGTCTTTCCACAGACTAAGTCTTGAGCATATTCTTTTACATCAGGGTAACTTTAAGGAGACCCTAAATTATTGCAAGGAAATATTTCTGCCATCTATTATTTAATTCTATACAGGAGTATCTGAATCACAGATACATTATCTGAATTCTATACAGGAGTATCAGAATCACAAACACACAGACATCAACTCATAATTATATGCTTAATAGGAAAAAAAGATCAAAATGTTCCAAGTTACGTGCTCTGAAAATAATGAAAGTATGACAAAAAAAGACATTTTAAGYTCTATGTAATCATAGACATCATAGATGTAACACTTCCAACTTGTAAAAGAAGAATCATGCAACACACGGATGATGGTGCCTCATCTYTGCCACAACTGCAACACTGCTGCTTATATAGCCAGGTAACATAAAATTGGAAGAAACTAAACATTCCACACAGTATGAGCAATGGCAAATTCCTTTCATGAGGACTCTCCAAGTCCTGGCAACCTCACACCTGGCTCGGAATGATAAGATGAAAACACAGATAACGATTCGAGACGTCCGTGTTCAAACCCAGGCATCTCGCAGGCCTCTCCCCTGCTCTGCTACAGCCTGGGACCACAGGAAGGGGGTTCAAACCGGCAGCCCCCGCTGGAGCCCCCGGTGCCTCCCCAGGGCAGCAGGGAGCCCTGAGCTCCCCCGGGCCTGCGGGACCAGCAGGCAGAAGAGGGAGCTGAGGGGAGGTTASACACAACTGCTCCCTGTGAAGCACAAGTTTCAGCAAGAGAAGCACACACCTCCTAGGCCACTCAGCACCACAAAACAAATGACACTCCAAGTCATTCATCTGTCACAACACAAATGCAACGTARTTTCAATAGCAAATATCACCTTCTACTAGCCTCCTTCCTAACCCAGAAAAATACTACTCACCCTACAGCAAACCACAGACTGGTTGAGGTTGGAAGGGACCTCTGGAGATCATTCAGTTCAATCATCCCAGGTTTGAGATTTCAGTTTCAAGACGCCACAACCTGTAAATTCAGACTAGGCAACCTAAAGAGGCAGCTTTTCTTCGGGTAATTTTAGAGACCGCATCCTTTGAGGAATTAAGTCTGCATGCTATAACTGAAACACAAAGAGCTACCAAAAGAACAAACAGCTTAACCATCCCAAACTAACACACACACATGCACACACACACCACTCCACAGTGCAATGAAGCCAACGCTTCTCCAAGGAATTCAATTATGCACAGTTCTCAGGSAGCAGAGTCAGYCCTTTAYCAAAATTCAAGTGTTCTGAGCACCACACCTCGTGCTTGTGCCCCGTGCTCTGGGTGTYCCTGCTGGAGCAGGGGGTTGGACTGGGTGATCTCTAGAGGTCCCTTCCAACCTCAACCACTCTGTTGTGATTCTATAAGAGGCCACAACTGAAGCTTATTCTGCAGCCAGGCAGTTCCTGCATTTTTACCTGCAGAGTGAAGAAGTTTCTATGGTGGAAGGGAATGTTCGAAGGTGCACATGCAAGAGGGGCTTATTACTGATTAAAGCTTCATTAAAACCAATGCTTTCCTCAATACTACTTTTGAACAGCTCACCTTTTTCTAAACTGTTAATTAATTAAAATGACCTTGCCCAAATCAGGTGGAAAGTTCCCCAAAGTAGCCCTCCTGCTCTGTTCTTATCACCCGTGCGCTGCTCCTGAGCTATTTCTGGGCCAGCTCCATGGAAACAAAGGCACAATTGTTCATTCAAAGGCTGCTAAAATTTCCATTACAAAATACGCTTATAAAAAGCTTCCACTTTGTACTTTTATTATGACAATGAAAAGAGGACCTAGATTATCCTTCGTACCTTATTGTAAGCTTCAAAGATGGTAGTGCGGATTTAACCACTTCTTTCATTATAGTTAAATATTAATTCTAATGAAGATGAGCAAACTTCATGCAATTAAGAAATACAGTGATGGTTGGCTATTCCTTACAGTTTTAGGGGTTTCTGCCATGTCAATCTCCATGTTGGGCAAACATTCAAAATAACATCACAGAAGTGCTTTTACATTTAACTTACTTCATTTGATCATAAATTTGATAATTAAATTATCAAGCTCTTAACTGGCCTGATACATTTTGTTGAATGTTAGTAACATTTCTATTGCTTTTATGTAAGATTAATTCGGGAAGACATTAAAGCTTTCTTTGTTCCCAGGCTGGCTCTCCACATCTAAAGCACTAATGAGATTACTGTTAATTCCTATTAAGTTCTCCACCTTCCCAGTAAAAGGTACTGTTCTTCTATCTGTTTATTTTGCTTCATGCCCCTTTTCCTAGGTAAGGGGTTTCGGGACTGCAAGAAAATTTAAAAGACTGTTGACAGCGAACATGGATTTCTCTGGCTCCTGCACACAGACAGAAACAACAATTTTTCTACCCAATTAGTCATCACAGGTTACTTTATCTGACAGAATACTAAGAAAAAGCACCGTATGTCACCATAACATTCATAAATATCTCCAACTTTACAGCAAAGGCAGTAGCAACAAAGACAGGATGGTGAACAAAAATTAGCTGACATGATCCAACATACAAACAAAATGGGAATACTGAGTGCAATGAGAGCGTTTCTGTGTTCAGTTTCAAGTTCCAAAAACTGCAAGCAYAAGGACTAGGAAATACAGAGAACCAGCTTTTCCTCGGGTTATTTTAGAAGACAACATTTTATTTTTTATAAAGACATCCTTTTGGGAATTAAGCCAGCCCACTCTGAGCACTCTGAATAGGTATATAAACCATCTGTTCTGTTTGTGGCTCTTAACTACGAGGATGTTCAGACTACCACTTATATATAACCACTAATGGTTATAATGCACCATTCAGCAAATCCTTTTAATAGGGTCCTAGGTTCAGCAGCACCTGAAGCTGAAATTCCAAAGAGCACTTACTTCAAGCCTCCATGCTGAACGTCTTTGAAAATCTGCTAGCCAAACAGTGCCGTTTAAAATTCCAATTACTTACTTGAAAAATATCCAATTTGTTTTTATCTAGAAGATACCTTAAAATGTAACATGTTGCTATAAGATGTTACAACATGTTACTATCTTTGTAAAAAGATAGTCCTTTTCTGGGTTTTCCCTTCAGATTTAGACAAGTCAGAAAGCCTTTCTGAAAAACAAAACAAAAGCAGTAACAACAATAACAAAAAMAGTTTGGTCACATTTAAATTGGCTGAAGACACCCCAACCCTTTATTTAAACACACGTACTAAAAAGAGATGGCTACTACACTCATTCGCATGGTGAAGTGTTCAAGCAACTGTCCGTTCTACTAAAAATGTGCATCTTTCCTCACTTWGGCCACCTGTTCTTATCTCATGTTTCTTTTTACTAGAAAGCCTCCTACACCAAGAAATGTTATGGCAAGGAAGTCCTTATACCCTTCAAATCAAGTCCCCTCTCATCTGCTTGATAAATTGATTCAATGGAGTTTTAAGACTTTTCCTGAAAAACACATTTCCCCAAATACAGAAAACAAGCCAGTTTTGAGTGCTAAGAGAGAAAAACTAAAGTAGAGGAGCTCTGGCCATACTAAGGAAGGAAAAAAAGAATGGGTATTTTATTAGGAAGAAACTGGTGTGAGTGCCCATTTCGAAGAGCTCAAGTATCAGGCCACTAACAGTGAAAAAGAAGAGTTGGCAGAAACCTACCTAGCCATTTACTTTGAGAGTTTCAAAATTCCTTCCTCAACTGGAGAGAAGAAAAAAAAGGCATGCTGAAATTGCTGGAATACTTCTGCATCAACATAGAAAAACAAAATTGTCTGTATTTTGCACTCATAATAGATGGAGATACTCCTAATGAGCTTTGCTTCTGCAAAACTTGCCACTTTATRCAGTCTGTGGGAAGTGGGGGCTTTTTTTGTTCAACATGGGAAAATAACGGCTCCAAGGAATTACAAAATAGTTGAGGTTGGAAAGGACCCCTAGAAACCATCTAGTCCAACCCCCTGTTCCAGCAGGGACACCCAGGGCACGGGGCACAGGGCGGCAGCCAAGCAGACAGGTTTTGAAGACCTCCAGAGAAGGAGACTCCACAGCCTCCCTGGGCAGCCTGTGCCAGGGCTCTGTCACCCTCACAGGAAAGAAGTTCCTCCTCACATGCAGATGGAACTGCCTGTGTCGCAATTTWCACCCACTGCCCCTTGTCCTGTCACTGGCCACCACTGAGAAGAGCTTGGCCCCTTCCTCGCTACATTCCCCCTTCATGAACTTATACATGTTAATCACATCTCCTCTCAGCCTTCTTTTCTCCAGAGAAAACAGGCCCAGCTCACTCAGTCTCTCCTCATACGAGAGAAGTTCCAGTCTCTTAATCATCTTAATCACCGAGAAGAGCTTGGCCCCCTCCTCCCTACATTCTCCCTTCATGAACTTATACATGTTAATCACATCTCCTCTCAGCCTTCTTTTCTCCAGAGAAAACAGGCCCAGCTCACTCAGTCTCTCCTCATACGAGAGAAGTTCCAGTCTCTTAATCATCTTAATCACCGAGAAGAGCTTGGCCCCCTCCTCCCTACATTCTCCCTTCATGAACTTATACATGTTAATCATATCCCCTCTCAGCCTCCTCTTCTCCAGGCTCAGCAGGCCCAACTCATTCAGTCTCTCCTCGCACGACAGATGCTCCCATCCCTCAGTCATCCTGGTCGCTCTCTGCTGGAGGGCGGCACCAGGAGCTCGCGAGCGCCCCAGTGCGCTATGGGGCACACCAAGGGGCGCGCTGTCGCCAACCGAACCAGGACAAGGGGAGCAGGAGCACAAGGACCATCTGTACAGACGTGCCCACTAGGGCACCTAAGGGGAAAGGTGGCATTTTGTCTTCACAGTTTTCACTCTAGCAAATTCTATAGCTCTGCCTAAAACTATTTCAGTTTCCAATGCACGGTCACTCGGCTCTACTTAGAGAAATGACAGAGTCAACAGTGGTTGCACTGAAAGATATTTAGATCGCTAATGGCAGAAACTGAACTCTTGGCAAAGCGACTTCCTCTTGAGTCTGCTTTCTTTTTTTTTAAGCAATTTAGTGTGATTAGTTAGATTTAATTTGATTAGTTAGCTATATTTAGTTTCTAAAGATACAAAACAAACCTGTCTACAACACCAATGTCTTGCTTACCAAGTGGGTATTTGCTAGGAATTAGTAAATTACTGAAGAGGGTCAAAGTACATGCACTGCATACAGCACTGCAAAGCACAATTCAGCGCTGTATATACAGATCCTATGTACTAGAGGTCTTAAAGCACAAAACGCCTTGTTTAAGCTTTTCTTCAATTCTTGCTATAACACATGTCCACTATGAAAAGATTCAATGGCAAAAGAGATGCAAACTTTATTCTTTTACCACAGCCGTTCCCAAATTTGGGTTCATTGCCTGTCACTACTCCAAGCTTTTCCACCGTCCTCCCATTGCGCCCATTGGGCGCTACCAGAAGAGCCTCTCGTGTCCACGAGGAGTCTCGTGTCTCAGGCCCACACAGGGCCTCGTGTTTCGTCGCTCCCTGCCTGTCCAGGCGACCAGGCCGAGACGAGGGGGCCTCTGCTGCAGGCCCCGCGGCCAGCGCTGGTGCCTCCCTTTCTGAGCACGTTCTTCAGCGTCTTCATGCTGGCAGAGTAATCTCCATACAACAACTTGACAGATTTTCATGGGTAACAAAACTATTTCCGTAGAAATGGTCATGCATTAGTAAACATACAATTATTTTCCATGAACATTTCTGTAAGATGTGCGAAGAGAAGCACTTTTCAAAGACAAAAAGAATTTTTAATGCCAAGCCATCAATCGCTTTGATTCTATTGTATTGCAAAATCAAAATGCATTGCTATAACTTTATATTAGAAGTTGTGTTTACTAAATGTTTATATTAAATAAGGTAAGGTTCTGCTTTTTTCTGTATTTCATTTGACTTCTGTACTGTTTAAATACTGAAAGAGAATCAGTAATATCACCTTTGTTGAGATTCCAGATATTGAAAATGCTTTTGCTTAGTTGACATTGTGAGGGAGAACTGATTCCAAAAGAAGACCCCGGTATGATTGCCTCAAGGAAAAAAATGCACTTGTTCATAGAATAACTGGGCTTCCCCCTGCCCTTTTTTTCCTGTAAAAACTATTCATCTGACAATCCTGCACACGAAAAATTGTGTATGTAGAGTCTTAGAGAACCCTAATAAGAAGTTCCTCTATAGATAAAATAATGGTCTAAACAAACAACAGCATAGGAGTCTAACTTCAATAATTAGGACTGACAAGCCTGAGATTTAGGGGGGAAATCTACCCAGCAGATAAAACAGTAGCTTTTTCAAATACAAGAGCTTAATAAATATCTGGAGGTCTGTCTTTTTTTCTTTTTTTCTCCCAGTATCACAAGGAAGAACAGTTGGAAAAGTCAAACAAAGTTCTGTACTTGAACAGCAGATACTATATACATCTCAAAGAGTGGGCAAGACCATCCAATAAAAATGCTAAAACTATAAACAGTTCATGCACAGATAGTTAATACATTTAATTTTAGAGCTCTGGAATGTGCAAGCAACACCTCTCACATTTCTACAGTACTGGACAACTTCCAACTCCATTACATGTGTTGGACATAGAGAAACAATTTAGGCCTAGAACCATAAGGTAGTTTTGGTGGCAAGTATCTACATTACAGAAATAATAGGAAAAAAAATAGAAAGAGACAGAGAAGAAAACTACGTTTTTTTTTTCTTAACCAATATCTTCTTTTAAATTGGCACTGCGAGTGAAGCTCTGCAACATTCACCTATACATAATGGAAGAAGCCAACGCAGAGATGTAAAGGTAGGTGTGAAATCTCCTAACATTCGGATGCAATTCCCTCAAGATGATCTGATCTCACATGATATTAAAATAGCACAAACAGTGGTTGCCCTGAGTAAAAAAAAAAAGCCTTGAATTTGCCATTTTACAGTCTAGAACTCATAATGCAAATCTGTAAAATTAAATGCAATAGTAATTGTAAGTCTTAATTCTATAACTAAATAATTCTTTAAACTGAATAATAAAATTTGTTAAGGTCATATACCATTCTTAAAACTATTGTTTTAATCATGGTGCAGCTGAGAATGAAACCAGTTCATAACATTCAGAAGATATACCTGTATGATACTCATACTCTCACTGCTGAATAACTGAAAGACATTTGAATCAAACAGTAAAGTTTCAAAAATGTAATTTAACACAGGAGAGCTGATGGTAAGAGAGGTTAAAATGGTAATAAAGGAGCACTTTGGCCAAGATAGAAAACAAATAAAATTACACTTAATTGTGAAAATCAATTTAACAACAATAGAGACAAACAGAAAAGAGTATTTAGAAGAATGGAAAGACACAAATGAGAGCATAAACTGCCAAATAAGATTGGAGAAGGGAGTATTAGAGGACCATTTCACCTGCTGACTATGAAAAACCTATGCCTAAAGTACATATAAATAGTAAAAGTGAAAAAAGAAATCTGTGACTCTCCATGAAAACAGAAGACACAGCTGCGGACATTTGTAGGGGTAAATGCAGAACCCTGAATCAAAATTCAGGTCCACCAAGTAGAAGAAATTTTAAAACAGGACTCAAGCAAATGGCCAGCTGGACACCAACACATCAGTTTCTTAAAACTGCAGGTTTGTGTTGAAAAAAAATCTATTTACTTGCAATCCTCACAAAGTGATATTCCTTTTGTAGAGGAAAAAGCTGCAAAATTTCAGGAAGAGGCGACAATTGCCTCATTCCTCGTGCTCTGGCCTTCCCTCCACGACATCCCACAGATGGTGGTTGTGTCCTCACCGAGCAGGGACCCACATGTGGTTATTCGGCTCTCTGTTTCACCCACCACACTGCCTAGATCTTCACTGTCAAAAACAAGTGCTTAGAATGTATAGCTTATACGTAGGTATTTAAATTAAAAGTGTCTTTAAACCACATCTGAGTTTTACCTGGCATTCCTGCTGCACCCTGAGTGTTTTTCTAGCATCACTTGTGTTCTGGAGGCCCTTCAAGGTTTCTCATGCAAAACAAGTCTGTGGAATTTGTTGTGATATGCTGGAGTGAATCTCTCCCAAACAGCGA
The DNA here is from genome assembly GCF_003342845.1 of Nothoprocta perdicaria. Taxonomy (NCBI): domain Eukaryota; kingdom Metazoa; phylum Chordata; class Aves; order Tinamiformes; family Tinamidae; genus Nothoprocta; species Nothoprocta perdicaria. The sequence goes on from NW_020454505.1 coordinate 1,674,974, forward strand.
CTTTTTCAAAACAGGTCTTAACAAATTACAAAGATTGGCAGTTTTCTTGCTCATTTCTGCAAGAGCAGCATCACACTCTACAGGTTTTGCTTCGTTGTTTAACTCTAGTACAAGCCAAAGCAAGCACAACTTTGGCTAGTACACTGACCTCTCTCTAAAGCTTCCCTATCGTGTGAAATACTGTACAGCTATAACCTTTTATTGCTACTCTATGCACACAAAAGCCCTGCCAACACAAACATTTTACCTAACATTGAGCATTGCCTCAGCAATTGCTCGGTCCTTCCAAATAAGTGCCAATGTGCCTGCAGTCACCGCTGCTTCCCAGCTGTTGACTCATTTTCAAGACTGAGATTAACATGAGTCTCAGGACCTGAGTAAGACCTAAGTCTGTATTTTTCTCTCTGATAGTTATTTTACATCTCAACCCAAGAGATATGTGCATTTCTATATAACTATCTGCAAGATCATGAAGTTCCTCTAAGAACAGGCACACTACAAATAAAACCTGAAAGGAAGTTGCTCAGAAGCAAAGGAGGAGAAAGGTAATATGAGAAAACAGATGTATTAGGTGTTTCAAATGAAGCCTTAAGGACAGTCTGAAGACGACCTGGAGACAGTCCAAGAATACACTGTGACAGGTCCCTACAGTCTTTTCACAGTCTGGGGCACTTGTTTCCAGCCACACATTCCTATTCCCTCTCATTGGGGATTAGTCTTCAGATGCATCTGTCTCCCCACACGACTGCAAACACATCAAATTCACTGCAAGGAAGAAGTCAAAAACATTTTTCAGCAGGAGGAAAGCGTTAGATTGACCTAAATTTACTGTGACACTTCACCATTTGTCAACATACAAGCCAAAATATTGCCAGTCAAATCCTTAGCAACTTGCGATCATCGCTTTTTTTTTTCCTAGTTTTATTTGGTCTGGTTTTCATTACCTTATGGTAAGCTCAAAGTGCATTAAGATCTTATCAAATTTGGCACATTTCTAAGTTTGGGTCAACCGACTTCAGTTCCACTTTCTCTACATGCCTTTTCCAGCACCTTCGCATACAACTTAGTGACATGATGACAGGGTCAGCAGATGGCACTATTACACATACTTTTTAAATCCTGTGCTTTTTTTCTGGTACATTTGATTTTAACAGAAAGCTTTCCTGATTTACTGYGTGTGCACATCAATTTTGGATCACAGGATCAGTTTCAGGAGACATACTCCAGGACTCTGCTGCTGTTTAGGTTGTAGTTTATGGGAAAAGCTGCCTCTGTAACAGCTAGAAATTAACTCTGTTTTAAGATGACTCTATATAATCCTGCCATAAATTATGCTAACAAATACCTGAGCTCATTCCATGTTTATTTTTCCTTCTCTCACAAGAAATAAACATGGAAGAGGAATAACAATAAAACTGTTACTGGAAAAAATAATGATATAAATCAACTCCATCATGAGATTTCCCTTCTCCTCTATCTAAATAACTAGCACTTAGGCCTGCAGTAGGAAACAGCAAAAGAAAGGAAAAATATCACATACATCCTCCTGCACATACCCAATCCAACTCTTCCTTTCTATAAATAAACTGAGCAATTACCACATCATTGCTTATATTGGGAGAATTTCAGCTTTTCCCTTAGAATAAATTCAAGACAGTCAGTCTACTCCAAAATATTCAACTCAATTTGGGAAAGATTTCTAATTTCCAAGTAAAGAGGAAACAGAGGAGACTGAAAAGACAGAAGGTGAGAGGGTTTTTTTTACTTTTTAAAGATGAGTTGCCAACTACTTGGGCTACTTCCCACTGCACATGGGCTGCTTCCTGGAAATGTGCTCATTGAAAATGTTACCTGCACATGTCATCAAAACAGAGCATTTTCTACTGTATTTCAGTCTCATTTACTGTGTGCAATCTAACCTTGAAATTTTGTCTCTTAAACTCTTCTGAGCAAATTTAGCTCTTCCATATTGCTAGTTTACTGTAAGATACATATTCTGTAGAGAAAGTAAATGTCATTTCTAGCTTTACGAAAAAGCCATTAACAAAGTAAACTAATTCACACTGTGTAAACAGACACACGAATGCAGTTCCGTGCTACTAATGCAGGCCTATTTCTGGTAACAAAGTCATAAATCATGGAGAAGGTGTTTGCACAGAGCCGGGCGTTGCAAAGCTCACCAGGCCCAAAGTATCYCGACTCCAGCATCCAAATCCCTCCTTTCCCGGACCCAGCCTGACACCTCCTCAGGCCTCTGTAATCCCCAGGACGCTGTCTGAGGGGATTCCCAGCTTGTGCAATTCCAGAAACAGTTACAGGCTGGGGGGATGCTCTGGCAGAGAAGAACAGGGATTTCAGGATGAYACTGGTATTGAAGCTGATCATAATCGCTCAAACATCAGGACGGAGGGTGGCTGCTGACCAGGGGCGACTTTGGCAATTTGCTGGGATGACAGGAAGCCACTTGCTGCTCCTGGCTGACTGTGCTGCTCTCCTTGCCCTACAGCCTTAAGCTCTCATTCCTACTTGGCTCACGAAAAAGAAAACAGCCGGAGTGGAGGAATTCCTTCCGGGAAGGCACCCAGCAGGGCTACCTGGAGGAGAGAAACAACGCTGCACTGACACCGTTTGCACTGTGGGCAACGAGCAGTGCCTGGGCCTCAATAAACAGCACCACCAAAGCTGCATGGAARGTGTTTCCTGCCCAGCACCAAACTCTCCTCAACCATCCCCATAACCTYCCCAGGAATTCCCGCCTTGCTTAGCAAACACCGGCGGCACCCGCTCCTAGCAGGAGCTCCCATCTGCATGCCTGCTCTTGGCCCGGCGTCCATTCTAACTAAGCAAAGCAGAGCTAAAGAGCCAGAAAACTGAGATGTTGTTTTGAAGCCATAAGGATGTAATATGCTCAACAAGGCAAATGTAATTAGCAATTTTCTACAAGTTATGTTTTCCACTTTTCGCCTGAGGAAAAATCCAGAACTAGGGTAGTATCAAAATGGTAATCTTGAAGTTTTAAATATTCTCATCCTCAAAAAAAAAAGAGACTATAGTGTACAATATCTACCTTCTAAACGCTTAGGAAGGGGAAATTAATTACTATGGACACTGTTCATACATGGTTTATGTGGATACCTTGCTAAAATACCTCAGGATGCTAAGAACTAAAGRTTAAGGAATCAAATGCATCTTTTTGTGGAAGCACAGTGGAAATTGTACTCAATATACTTCAAGAAAACATGCTAACTGTGTTTCCAYATAGTAAAATAAAACTATTTAAAGAATATATAGTGAGTTAGGGAGAAAAACTCTGAAGTACACTTTTGAAATTGAAAGCAAAAATATTTCTATCTTGGAAAAATATGTAATGCTCAGGACAATGTTTAAGATCTCTCAGAAAAATGCTTAAGATGCCTAAAAGTTTTCCAATAACTTTAAATTATAAAGAATCTATCTATTCTCAACTAATAGGAATTATGGATCACATTTTGATCAATTAAACATTTTTCACTACTCATAGCTAACTCCTTTCAGCTTTATTTTATCCCCTAACCAGCATAGGGACAGTTTTAGCCTGTTCTTCAGGCATTTCTTTTCCCTGGTAGGGTAAGTCCTTCCAACAGTGATAAAAATCTGTCATTAAGTCTTCACTTCAACACTGGAACAGAATGATGGCAATTTCTTTGGCCAAACTTTCTACTTTCAGTTCCAAGTTACTGGAAAAAAAAAACTTGGTACAGACTTTATAATAATTATTGGAAATGGACTTTACTTTTTTTAATTAAAGAGATTCAAATTCAGGCACTACAAAACACAAGAGCTGAATTCACAGAATCACAGAACCACATAATATTCAAGGTTGGAAGGGACCTCTAGAGATCATCTAGTCCAACCTTCCTGCTCAAGCAGGCACACCTACAGCATGTGGCACAGGG
>NW_020454505.1:1680398-1726030 GCF_003342845.1 Nothoprocta perdicaria
GGGTCGTCTTAGCAGTAAAGACAGAGGCAAAGAAGGCATTTAGTAACTCTGCCTTCTCAGCATCCTCCGTCACCAAGGCCCCTTCCGCATTCAGCAGTGCACTAATATTTTCCCTCATCTTCCTCTTGCTATTGACATACTTATAGAAACCCTTCCTGTTGTCCCTGACATCCCTCGCCAACTCTAATTCCACCCGGGCTTTGGCCTTCCTCGTTTCGCATCTGCAATCTCTGACAATGTGCCTGTATTCCTCCCACGTGGCCTGTCCCTTCTTCCACAAGCTGTACACTCTTTTTTTCTCACTCACTTTGCCCAGCAATTCCTTACCCATCCATACAGGTCTCCTGCCTCGCTTACTTGACTTCTTTTTTGTGGGAATACACCAATTCTGAGCTTCAAGGAAGTGGTGCTTGAATAATAGCCAGCTCTCCTGGACTCCCTTTCCTTCTAGGACCCTGACCCAGGGGACTGCTCCAAGGAGCTCCCTGAAGAGGTCAAAGTCGGCTCTCTTGAAGTCCAGGGTAGCTCTCCTACTTCTGGTCCAGCTTCCTCCACGCAGGATCATGAATTCCAACATCTCGTGGTCACTGCAACCCAGACTGCCCCCAACCCTCACATTTTCCACTAGACCATCTCTGTTTGTTAGTATCAGGTCTAGCAGCGCCCCTCCCCTTGTTGGCTCCTCAACCACCTGTGTCAAGAAGTTATCTGCAATGTTCTGCAGGAACCTCCTGGACTGTCTGTTCCTGGCTGTGTGGTTTTCCCAGCAGATATCAGGGTGGTTGAAGTCCCCCAGGAGGGCCAGGGCTTCCCGCAACTGCCCATAGAAGGCTTCGTCCACTACCTCATCCTGGTCAGGAGGCCTGTAGTCAACTCCCACCACCGTGTTGCCCCTGCTGGCTTGCCCTTCTATCCTCACCCACAGGCTCTCTACTCGCGTTCCATTCTCCCCTATGCTGAGCTCTATGCATTCCAGTTGCTCCCTCATATAAAGAGCAACTCCGCCACCTCGCCTTCCTGCCCTGTCCCTCCTGAAAAGCCTGTAGCCCTCCATGGCCACATTCCAGTCATGGGAGCTGTCCCACCATGTCTCAGCAACTGCAATGAGATCATGGCSCTGTAGCCGCACGTGCATCTCCAGCTCCTCTTGTTTATTSCCCAYGCTGCGYGCGTTTATGTAGAGGCATTTGAGCGGGGCTCCCAAWGTGCCTCTCCTCCTTGTCGGGACAGCTGCAGCCTGACTGTGCGGGCTCWCGGAAGTTTKCCTATTTTGCCCTATGGCCTCTAGAGTCCTAGAGGACCCTTCACAGGCCACAGCTCTAGATTGCTGTGGATGGTGTGACGGGCCATCAGGCACCATCTCATTTGCCACCCCACGGATACCCCCCTCCCCCCTCGAATCTAGTTTAAAGCCCTCATGATGAGCCCAGCTAGCTCCTGCCCCAGGGCCCTCTTCCCTCTTTGAGAAAGATGGACCCCATTGGGTACCATCATGCCTGGCGCCACGTAAGACCTCCTGTTACCAAAGAAGCCAAAGTTATATTAAACATCAGGAGGAAAATAGATGTGATATATTCACTACTTCACGTATATTCTTCTGCAGCTTCTCCTCTTGGTCTAATTAGTAATTTCATAGTCATTTGCTTCTCTTCATCTACCTARCCTAACTACTCTAAGACCTTCAATTTATTTCTTTAATCAGCCATGAGAGTGGAAAAATTAAGCTAGGGAAGAGAGTCCAGAAAGGTGAAGGTAAAGTAGTCTAACTGCCCAAGTTTAACTGACTATCATATCTGGTGTGGTCCATGTGAAAAGACATTTTAACTTCTGAGTTCAGTAAAATGCATCTAGGATTAATATTTCTCAATATGCTACAATTTTATATATATGTATGTACATATATATCTRTGATGTATAAAATTTTGTTGCTCTTTAAGATTGCATCTTCATGAAAACTGTAATTTCTAGCTAATTAAATAATCAATTTGAAATATGAAGTCAAAAAATCTCTCAGAAAGGAGGGAAAAGTATCATCTTGGAAGACAAGAAAGAGTAAAGTTTTYTGTTTATTATATTGGCCTTTTAATCCAAATCTGTTACATTGAAAAGCTCTGAAATGAAATGAAATTTTTATAGCCAAATGTATTATAAATCCTAAAGTGAGATGCTTATTTAGGATATAACATAAGAAATATGGTCATTTCATGATGAGTAAAGGAACACAAAGCTCAAAACAATTTCACCAACAATTCTTTTGGGATAGTGGACCAACAGGCAAAATGATGATTCAGTAAAACTCAAAATGAAAGTGCGATTTAAAGCTACATTTTCATTTTTTATTTTGACTTCTGTAACTATATTTCCAGTCAAGAAAACCCACCCAATTTCCAATATGTCTTCTAATCAAGAATTCAGCATTTTATTTTTCTAAAAGGATTATCTCTTGCTTTCATTGTTATTTCTGTTTACTCATTATCACAGTAAGGGGAATCTGTGAGGTGTAGGGTATCTGTCTTCCCTCAAAGCAGGGGTTTGCCTGCCCTGCAGACACACAGCACTTGCCACCCTCACTGCATTTTGACATGTTTTTCCCTACCAGGCAACAATGTTCAGTGTTAGCAATTTCGGACATGAAGCCAGTGGAAGAAGGTCCTCTCCAAGTCTCCTCTGGCACGCTGCAGTCGGAGCAAACACAGACTGCAGGTGCCCACGACAGACACAATATGCAGCAAATAGCAAATTTCCCATTTATTACTCCTATATTAGGTCAGGTAAAAAAAAAAAAAAAAAAAAAAAMATCGAAACATCAAAGCAAAATGTTGAGTCATTTCTCTAGAGAAAACACTACTGAACTGCTGCCTCTAATGCACCATGCACGGAGAAGATCAGCACTATTTACCTCCTCCTCCACAAGGTGCAGATTACGTTAGATTTAAATGATTTCACTTCATATATAGGCCGCTCTCCTTTTATTTCTGCTAAAAATGAAAGCCYGTTTGGTGGGCTCCATTAAAGCCCCACAGAGAGCCTGGACACCTTGCTAGGTCTTCCTCCTTTTCCCTCTCTTCTTAGGGCCACCTAACCCTGTGCTTCGCCTTGCAGAGAGGTCAGCAGATAAAGGAGCAGCTTGACTTGCTCGTGACAACAGAGGTCCGGGTCACGGGATAAATCCTCTGGCCACTGCGCCCTGAAGGTGTGCCTAAAGCAGCACAGGAATTGCTCAAGTGACAGAGAGGATCATCCAGTGCCCCTCGGAGCCACATGTTCGACTGTTCTTTCCCAGTATTTGTTGCAGCAAAAGGCTCTTTCCATTGCTGTTTCCAACATTAACTGCTTGGATGTGTGTTTAACAAACCTTTTGCTTGGTCGCAGTAACGATGGAAGGCGCCTTCAGGAACTCGAACTGCTCTTTTCTTAACCATGTGAACGTGACAGAAAAATTACTCCCAGCCTTAGCGAGCCTGGCCTGCATTTCAGCAAGCAGACCAAAAGAAGTATCTCTAAGTCATTCAGATCAATTGATCATATGTAGAACAGCTTAAATTCTTGAGAAAATTATTTATTTTTATAAATACACAATCATTAAAACCAAATCTATGTAAAAACACATTTGAAGTAACTGAAATAAGGTTGGATTTWAAGTAATTTCAGCATTAATACAATGCACTAAGGAGTACATTTAAAGTATTAAGAGAAAAATAGAGCTAAACACAGAAATCATTAGTTAACTGCCTGGAAGTAAGTTAGCTGACAGGCTATACCAGCTCTTTACACCAAGAGTCTCTTTTTCAGACTAAAAATTGAAAACAGTAATAATTTTAGTCTGTTTTTTTATTAAAGTCTACTATAATTTTGATCTAAATCCTTATGTATTCATTCAAGTTTCTGAAACAGGTTAGGATTTAAAAATACAGGGAAAAAAACTTTTCCTCCCCACTTCACCTTTTAACTTATGGATATAAATGAACTGATCTGGTACTCATGTTATAGGAACCAGCGAAGTCGGTCACCTAAATCACACCTTATTAAGGCATATTTAAATATAAAGTTGATTTTACTGAACAGCAACCAGCACACCTAAAATTCAAAACATTTTCTAACAAAAAGAACTATAAAACACCAGCCTTGCTGCACATTGTCAGAAAGGTMGTGTCGAGCTTAGCAAAAAGGCTTTATTTGGTGCCATATCGGAATATCGTAACTGCTGTCAAGCGGTAAGCTTTCCTTTATGAAACATAACTGATAAAAAAAGCATAAGGATAAACGAAGATGCACTGTTTAAGGATAAACCATATTATTCAGATACTCTGAATATATATACACTTCTCTTAGAAATTAGTTTAAGACAGCAAATGACAAAAATCCCCAAAGAAGCTTGAAAAAGACTTACAAGGACCTGTTGCGTGAGATGTCCCTAAGAAAAAGTCACCAAGAAGCAGCATTTTCAAAGGGTACCAAATCTCTGTACTAAGMCTGCCTCCAGTTTCTTAAGTTACACGCTGAAAATCAGATTTGTGCAAAATAAGGTTTGCTGCAGCCTCCAGCTTGTATGCAACAGAACGAGCAATCCTTCCTCCTCAAAACACTATCGGCCTTTTTGTACTTTTGCAGTCTGGACCCTACACGGTCAAAGTCATACAAGGGATATAAGGCACAAATACAAGGAAGGAAATCACATTTAACAACATTTTAAACCAGAAGTTTTTCTTTTATTAGACAGAAGTTGCCTATTTTTGAAGTCTACTAAATACTCAAAACACCACTTAATTTGACCTAGAAATATTTATTCTCTAAACCATTAAAACATTAGTGTGAATTCTTCTTAAGCACTTAAAGCCACTTAAATCATTTAGAACAGCTACCTTATTCTCTGGATGGAATCTGCAGTCATTTCATAAAATATGCTTAAACAGGCAGGTTGTGGACCAAAATAAAGCATAAAAGAGGACACTACAGTAATAAGTAAATAAATGAATAAATRAGACCATTTTGGATGCTTGTAACAGACAGCATTATTCTTAAATTTCATAGCAGGTGGACAACAAGATGCTGACAAAACAAGACCTTACAATAAGCATTATATATAGATATATATATATGTATATAAAAGAAGTTATGAAATTTATTTCTTAATTCATTTTTCCCTCTGACAAGCCAGAAGCAGCAACAATCTCTAGAAAGGGAGCAGGCTTCCTTTGAGGTGAACATCCACATTCTCACCTGTCCTTCTAGAGCAGCTCACAAAACATCATTTCATCTGGTTCAAAGCCACGTTTCCACTTTATAGCCCACCATTGCTCTGGGAACAGGCTGATCAGGCACCTTTACTTTTAAAGTCTTTCTGGCTCTATCTTTTCCACAGTAGAGTTATTCACATAAATGAAATAGCATCCAAGTTGCCCTATATAAAGTTGCCCTATATTCCTATATAAAATAATTGCTCTCTTTGGAATATGTATAAAATGGTAAAGAAATTTTAGGATACACCCAAACACACAAATATATTTTCAAACCAAGTTCTAAAACTATTAAGTCAAAGGCGATGTAAATACTTAAGGGAGGAGAACAGAGCTTTTATGCTTGATTATCTTCAATAATCTTCCCTTCTTCTCTATGGGAATGAGGGAAGGACTTTCCTTTGTACACATTGTGTTAGACTGTTTTCCTTGAGAGCTCCAAACAGAAGGTGTGTGAGGGAATAAGGGACGGGGAATTCCCTGGACATAGTGCACGTGATGAAGGATCACATGAAGAGAAGACGCATTGTGGCATTCAAGATCTCCATGATCACGACATATCTGGACRTTATACAAGATCCTTAAGAAAAGGGAAATACTGGAACAGCTGTGGAAAACAGCTCTACTGCAACCAGACTGAAATTTCCATGGAAAAGAAATCTGCTAATAAGTCTGTACTTGTTCTGTACACAGAATAGGGATTAACCTATTTTCTCTATGTACCATCTGGGTAAATGAAAGTCTCTTTTCACCTGCTCAGAATTAAGACACCTCCTCACACGGTGCTTAGATCCGCATTAGAAACGCAGCCCTTTGCACGGCCCGTGTCACAACACACAGCGATTACCCACATGCACCATAGCCCGGGATATCAACTCCAACCCACACGCACCATATCCTGGGATATAAACCCRGACCCCCACACACCATAGGCTGGGATACTAACTCCAACCCCCTGCTTTGCCCAAGGGGTGAGCATCGCAAGGGTTGCACCTTATAAAATAAAGGCACTGCAAGTATTTGTTGCAGGAACAAATACCAAACAAGAAGCAGCAAGAGATGGGCTACACTAGCTTATAGTCTCTTTTTTTTCCATACCTTTAGCTAAGGGAAGGTTTAAGTAAGGTAACCAGCTCAAATCAGGATATGCACTTCCAGAGATACAGGATACACATTTATATTAGGCCTTAAAACAGTTTTWAAAATGATCACCAAGGATTCTGCCACTTTTGCAGAATAATTTATGTTCATCTGTAAGTGTCAACACAGATTTTAAAAGGAGAACTCTATTTTAGCACAAACACTGCCACAAAAAAAAAAGCAGTTCTTCTTCAACTGCTCCTTTTTTCACTTCCTCTACAGGCAGAAAAATTAAATACAAATGTCATTTATATTCTCAGCTCTTGCTAAGGCTTCTTACATGTCCTGTAACTTCGTCTAAAGGGGTACAAAGAAGATGAGCATTTGCTACTATTTACATGATGATTATTGGGCAAATAACCTGCTCATTTAAAAGAGAGCAATGCAATATTTATCCTACTCAAACTTGAATATATATATATATTATATATAAAATGTTTCAAGGTTGACTTTTTTTTTAAATGATTAATAATGTGGGGAAAAAATAAACATTGCTGTGATGAGCTTGAACATATGCAGTGCTGTCCATAAAAGCCACCACAGCCTCTATGCCTGTTGTGAATCCATAGCACACTGACCCTGCGCTGAATATGGGACCTGAGCACTCGCCCAGGAGTTAACACTCCTACCCACTCTGCAGGAGAAGAACAAAACACRTAACTGGTGCAACAGAGAAGCTCTGCTGGCCACGGCTGCAAAGATTCTTCAGATTGTCTGAGCCAGAACTAAGTTATTGGAGTCATAAACATCATGAATGATCTTTCTAATAACAGTGCAGAAAAAAATCATCACTTGCAGCTCAAAGACGACCGCATTGGGCAAATTTATGGAGCACGGAATTGCCATCAGAGGAATGTCCTCTGAGCGACTCCACCTGCCCTGATCAGGGCAGTTTATCCCACTGCTGCTGTGTGCGCTACCTGAGCCCCATGTAGAAACTGGATGTGCTTCCTGCGCAGGGCTCGTTGAAAGAATTAGGACCATTTTCATATCCTCATTAAATGAGGTGGCATTGCAAGCTAGAAAGGATAAAATCTTTCGGTAAGGTAGGTGCATTCCATCAAAGTGCTAATAGATGCCCAGCTATAATAAACTAGCCACAAGATCTTGATGAAAGATTTTGTACCACAAAGCTGCTGCACAGGAGACTGGAGCCCAAGCAGAGATGGGCACTTACCCAAAACAGCCATTGAAAAGACTCCACTGAGAACCCCTCAAGTGCAACTTGCCTGCTAACTCATTTGAGCACTTCCCTGCAAACAAGCAGTAACTGAGCACCAGGGTGATGCAAAACRCAGACCTCCTTGACCAGGAGCACTCTGTGCTCAGGGAGGAAACACATTAAAGACCAAGGATGCAGATGCAGAACAGCACACACGGAATGATGCAGCGAGCAGTGCGTAACCAAGCACTTATTCTCCTCTCCTCCCATACAGGCATCCTCCTATTCTGCTTGGGAAAGACTCACTGTAACAACTTTACTAATCAGAACATATAACATAGCTGCCTCAGACTAGTCTGGAAATAGTCCTGGTAAATTCATGGATGTCCAGAAGACAAACAAACAAAAGCCATAGGAAATCCAAAGCTGTATTTTCATCAAGAATCCCAAAATGGAAAGAAAAAGAGGGGGCAGAGATACAGCTGAACTGCAGCATTTATGAAAAACTGAGGAGATAGTTCTCTAAGKACAAAACAGTAAAGGTGGATGAATGCACCTGCTATCACTGCATTGCTGCACCTTCGTCTAGCATTATCATGTAAACATGCATAGTGTCCCTTCTATGAGATACCCGCCAGCAACTCCCAATGATGCTCTTGCACTTCACATAGTGGGCTATAAAGTCTGGACAGCATTGGAGATAATGGATTTCACAGATGCTGAAATAAATTGTCCTTTGCAATGAAAGACAGCGTGGATCTCTGTCACAGTACCTGAAAATTGCTGGTTGCTCTGGGACTGCATCTGATGCAGGAGGTGCTAGATAAAATTAAAAATAAAAATAAATACAATTCTTCTAATTTAAGAAAATCTAAGAAGATTTACATTTATATCACACACATAGCCCACCTAAATTCAAACCAAAGAGTCAGAATAGTTCCAAAAATAGCAGCTACTTGCACTAACCACATCACCAGGGACCTGAATAATATTCTGCTGCATCTATTAAGAGGTTCATGGCCAATTAGCCAGGTACTACATAATACAGCGACACAACAACTCAACAGCACAGACATAGTTATGTAATACYGTGTTCTGGTATATAACTGAAACCATGGCCAGTAAGCTTTAATTCTGGTTGCTGAGCAATTAAGCTCTACCAATATTACGTGGTCAATAAGCAGCTTCGTGCTGCACTGCGGCGCTGTCCCTGTGACCCCCACAGGCCACGAAACCCTCAGGAGTCTATAGATAGTAGTGGAGAACCAAATAGATGCACAAAGTAGTAGTAGGAGCAGCAGATGCTCTGAGATTTGGTAGAAAAGAGCAGACAAAAATTCTCTTATTTGAACAGTAAACTTATAAAATGCTTCTAAGTAAACTCCTCTAAACAAATACGGCAAGCATGAGAATTAAATCCAAATAGTTGCTTTGGGAAATGCTCAGAAAACATAAAAAGGCATCTTTTGTTTCAAAGGCATACCTAAAAAATATACAGACACATGCACTAATGGAAGTCACCTTTTTAYGATCTAAAATACCACATTTAAACATTTGTCTGCTAAATCTTTACTTTCTTTGGAAGTTCAATATTAAAACAGTTCAATATTTAAAAAAAAAAAAAAAAGGTTCAAAATACTAAATGACTTCCAAATAATTGTAGCATTTTTTTTTGTTACAATTAAACTCAAAACCTTCACAACTTCTTTCAGGTAGGACTTGGAGGACTTGGCACAACTCTGTGTTTAAGGGCGCAGATGACAATTTACTTCTTTAGAGAACACAAATGAATCCTTTCCCCTATCGTACAAAGAAGTCGCTTGTATTGTTTCTACAGGAGCCAGCCAAGAATGATCAAAAACCTTCCCAGCTTCACATCAGAGCTTGTCTCTGACTCGGCCTAACAACCAAACTGTTCCTTAGCCAGCCCCAGACAAGCCCGGCCGTGCACAGACTCGCCTCCTTGAACAGGCCGCAAGCCCCGGAGCAGAACTTGCCTTCACTTCAGGGACACTTTCACAATTAAGGTCTTCTAGTGCAGGTTGCTATTCAGGTCAAAAACGTTTCTTTAACTGGTCTGGTTATTTGACCCAGTTCAAAAAGAGGAAGAGGAATAGTATTTATAAAGAGGTGGTTTACTTGGTTAGATAGGCCTGTGAGAGAGTGTTCAGCTAAGAAAAGCTTAAAGCCTCCTCTCCTGCACCAGAGTGGAGTTAGAAGCAAACTTGTATTCTAGGAGGTCATTAAGGCTTCCTCTAATTCACAGAATCACAGASTGGTTGAGGTTGGAAGGGACCTCTAGAGATCACCCAGTCYAACCCTCCTGTTCCAGCAGGGACACCCAGAGCACGGGRCACAGGGTGGCAGCCAGGCGGGTTTGGAAGATCTCCAAACACGGAGACTCCACAGCCTCCCTGGGCAGCCTGTGTCAGGGCTCTGTCATCCTCACAGTGAAGTTCTTCCTCATATGCAAATGGAGCTGCCTGTGTTTCAACTTATATCCACCGGCCCTTGTCCTATATGGAAAATAAAGGGTGGAAAAACTGAATTGCTGCCGTGCCATCATGMGGCAACTGTGGTATTCTGGAGGAGCATAGCATCAGGATAGCAACAGAAAAGCAAACTACAGACTCAAACAAGTCTTATGGATATACAGCCATATGAGAAGAAGTACTGGAAGAAATTTCAAATCACCAGGTTCAGCAGGTATTTACACAGGTCTACAAGAAAACTGTACATTAATATTATCACTGTAGGAAAACAGGAACATAAACCATTCCTGCTCCTTTCCTTCTCACCTCTTCCTCATGAGAGGAATTTAATTAGAGTTTTAATTAGAGCCTGAGGCTCAAATTGAGGCTCARTTCTCATACTGAAAAAGTTCATAAAAATAGCAATACTAGGTCAGACAAAGAAAAACAAAAAATTTATCTAGGTAAGCATCTGTTATTAACAGGAAAGACTCTAAGGGCAGGACAACCATACAAATCTCCGCTCAATTCTTTCCCCCCACACCATTCTAACCTCCCGTATTTTGTTCAGAGACTTCTTGAACTACTTTGGATATGTCTGCATATAATGCAAGCCTATTTTTAATAGCTTGGGCTACAAAAGCTCAAGTTGTAAAACAACCGAACTGCACACTATGGTGAAAAGCAACTCATTTCCTTTGGAATGTTTCTTCCTTGCTTGTTTAATGTGAGAACTCCTACTTGTATTAGAAGAAACAGCAAATACGTTCAGTTCTACACATCATTATTTCAACAGCCCTGTACCCTATTTGCCTTGTCTTTCCTTGCMCACGTTTCCTTGCATGGTGAACGTATATAAGCAGTTCCCCACGCAGAAGTCATTCCATCGCCCTTTGATCATCCTCGCCTCAGAAGTCAAAAAGGCTCTGCAAAGAATGACCCGTTTCTGAGCGGGTGGTCAGAGGACAGCACAGGGGACAAAACCGCCAGCAACCAGTGCTGCGCCCTTCTGCTCTTCTCCTGTCTATCCCTTTGCTAACTGATTCCTGAAAGTTCTCCTTCTGTGACGGGGGGAGCACTGAACTAACATTTTCATTAATCTACTTCAACTACAAGATTTCATTCACYGACTGGTGACAATCAGTTTAAGGACCACGGGTGGTTTATACGTAAAATTAGAATTATTCCATCTCTCCATACGCTTATTTAATTACATTGAACTGATCTAACATTTTATCACTTTTTTTTTAATTACCTCAAATTACCCTGTCGTGTCAGCAAACCTTGGCAACWCATCAGTCTTTTTTTTTCAGCGATTTATGATTATATTAGGAGTCCAGATCTCACTTGAGATCCTTTTCAGATTCCAGTGGTGACCTCCCTTTAGTGACAAAGAAAAAAAAAAAAAGGAAGAAAAAAAAGAACGTATTTCTGTCCTTTTCAATCTACGTTTTAAACATTTTTTATACATGTGAATTTTTATCGATCGTTTCGTATCTTAACATCTACAGGTTTTTTTTAAGAGACTTTGAGGACAAACCTTGCCCAATGCCTTGAATGGTATCAGGTAGCCCTCTCTTGTCCATGTGGCAGTTTCCTTCAGAAAATCCCAAATTTTTGAAGTTTGGCAGTCCTTAACAAAAAAACACCCCAAAAACTTTCCCATGTGCCCACTAATTCTCCTCTGCACTGCAATTCTAGAAGCCTCCCCACACACACTTCAGGTAACACTAATCTATAGCTCTTGCATCTATTCAGAACCATCTTCAAAAAGTAGCACCATCATATACCATTCTGGTATAACACTGCTTTAAACAAAAGGTTATATACTGAACACCASTCTCTTTAAACTCATGTTCCTTAGAAACACTGGGTGAGGGTCTGTGTGTTGCCTATTTGTTCCTTTTCCATGCAACACGCCCAGAACGCTGCTAGGGTGAGCAGAGCAGCAGAGCTGCCGAGCACAAAGGACAGAAAGGCTCGGGGCTGCCGCAGGGCCTCGCAGCAGGGGACGGCTCCTCTGGCAGCCCAGGAGACTCCTGCAGCCCCACTGCCAACGGGGCCTCAGGAGAATGTATGTTTGTAATGGAATCGCCCTGAAAGTGCAATAAAAATGTCAGTTTTACTGCTCATCTCTGATTTGAGAGCAACAAAGATCTCAAGATAACAGTTCAGTGTCAAGGAAATATATACATGTATGTTTCTTTTCTTTTTTTTTTTAAATATAATGGTTGAAATAAGAGATTCAATTCAACAATTCCCTTCGAGAAGAAAAATGCACATACCTTATGTTGGTCCCACTGTTTGGCGAATGCTGGAAGGGAATGTCTACATTATGTACCATGTATGGTTCAAGGTACAATTATGTAAAGAAAGAGTTGCCTCAAAATCAAAGTGTCGCTACAAAATCTAATAGGCAACTGCACTGGGCTAATATGCACGTAAAAGAAGGAAACACAAACAAACTCCTTGTGTTTCCTTCTGCCTCCCCTTCACTTTTGTTTATTTTTAAGATATTCATTAAGTAACAGGTGTTGTACTCATTTAACAGCAAGTGAAAACAACACCTGAAGATTTTATCTGTCACCAGTTAGCACCTAAGAGGAGGTTACGGGCTTGGCTTGGAGCATTTCCAATCGCATTCTGCAGCATCACACGACAACACTGGACTGGTGCTGCAGAGTCAYCACGTCCCGTGTCATATGGTGGTTATGTCTTTGTCAGGTTCACGTGACATTTCAAAGATTTTATTCTTTCAGTCTCTGAAAATGGCTATTGCAAAATCTCCTTGAATCAAATATTTTATGTCCTTCTTAYTCCAGAAGAAAAAAAAAAAGTCATTTGGGATAATTTAACCTTTTACCTATGCTAACATTAAAAGTGAAGAAAACCACATTGAACCATAGAATCATTCAGCTTGGAAGGGATCTCACTCAGAAGTTCTCAGGACTCTGAGAATCAATCTCCTTGGGTAGGAGCACATAGGGAATATGCTCTCCTAGCAGAAAGGCTTCTTTTGTTTAAGGCAGTATTTTTCACTGCTGGCCCAGTAAGATAATACCTCCCTCTAACACCAATACCCAGGGTGACCTCATGCAAATACTGCGAGACTAAGTAGGTAAATTAAATCTCATTAAGCTATTTCAGTTGCAGCTTTATGTAGGTACATGTGACACATCTTGTTTCAGATTCGTACTTTTAAAATAAGGATATAATAAGTACCTGATCATGAGATATGCAGAGAAGACAAAGTTACTAAACACCTTCTTGGCKTCTGTCTTTACTGCTGACACTAGTCCCCATGAACTACAGAGCCTGGATATAACAGAGAGAACCAGGAGAGAGGAAGACTTTCCACTGGTCAAGGAGGGTTGGGCTAGGGATTAGTTAGGCAGAAAGGACACCCATAGATCTATGGGCCTGGATGGGAGGCACCCAAGAGTGCTGAGGGAACTGGCAGGGGTTGTTGCTCAGCCGCTCTCCATCATCTTTGAGAGTTCCTGGAGAGCAAGGGAGGTACCAAAAGACTGGAACAGAGCCAAAWATCACTCCRGTCTTCAAAATGGGCAAGAGGGAAGAGCCGGGCAACTACAGGCTGGTCAGCTTCACCTCCATCCCTGGAAAGGTGATGGAGCAGCTAATCCTAGAGAGCATCTCCAGGCATGTGAAAGAGAAAGAGGTGTTGAGGAGCAGTCAGCATGGATTCACCAAGGGGAAGTCATGTCTGACAAACCTAATAGCTTTCTGTGATGGGATGTCTGGCCATCTGGACGAGGGGAGAGCAGTAGATGTTGTCTACCTTGACTTCAGTAAGGCTTTCGACACCATCTCCCATGATATCCTCACAGGGAAGCTCCAGGAGTGTGGTCCGGACGAGTGCACAGTGAGGTGGATCGRGAACTGTCTGGATGGCAGAGCTCAGAGGGTGGTGATAAATGGGGACGAGTCTCGTTGGAGGCCTGTGGCCAGGGGTGTCCCCCAGGGGTCAGTGCTGGGCCCAACGCTGTTCAATCTGCTCATCAATGACCTGGACGAGGGCACAGAGGGCACCCTGAGCAAGTTTGCGGATGACACCAAGCTGGGTGGAGTGGCCRACACTCCGGAGGGCTGTGCTGCCATCCAGAGGGACCTGGACAGGCTGGAGAGTTGGGCAGAGAGGAASCTCATGAGGTTCAATAAGGACAAGTGCAGGATCCTGCACCTGGGGAGGAATAACCTCAGGCACCAGGACAAATTAGGGCTAGACCTGCTGGAAAGCAGCTCCACGGAGAGGGACCTGGGAGTCCTGGTTGACACCAAATTAACCATGAGGCAGCAGTGCCCTCGTGGCCAAGAAGGCCAATGGGATCCTGGCTGCATCAGGAGGATGTCGCCAGCAGGTCAAGGGAGGGGATCCTGCCCCTCTGCTCAGCTCTGGTGAGGCCGCACCTGGAGTATTGGGGGCAGTTCTGGRCTCCCCAGGACAAGAGGGACGTGGAGCTTCTAGAGAGGGTCCAGCGGAGAGCAACAAAGATGATTAAGGGACTGGAACATCTCTCGTATGCGGAGAGACTGAGTGAGCTGGGCCTGTTTTCTCTGGAGAAGAAAAGGCTGAGAGGGGATATGATTAATATGTATAAGTTCATGAAGGGAGAATGTAGGGAGGAAGGGGCCAAGTTCTCAGTGGTGGCCAGTGACAGGACAAGGGAAAAGGGGGTGTAAATTGAAACACACGGAGTTCCATCTCCATGTGAGGAGGAACTTCTTTCCTGTGAGGGTGTCAGAGCCCTGGAACAGGCTGTGGAGTCTCCTTCACTGGAGATCTTCCAAACCTGCCTGGCTGTCACCCTGTGCTCTGGGTGTCTCTGCTGGAGCAGGAAGGTTGGACTAAATGATTTGTAGGGGTCCCTTCCAACCTCAATCATTCAGTGATTCTGTGATTGAGGAATATTTAGATGTAATTTTACAAGATATCAAGTTGTAAGGAACAGGAAACAAACACACATTGTTTTAATAAATTTATAAAATTCTTTGCTTCCTTGTTACCTTTTAAAATTCAGGGTGCTATAACTATTTCATCCTTTGCTTTATTACTTCTATAGGCTATTAAAAATTATAGTYCACAAAAGAAAGCAGTATAGATCTTCATGTGCTCAAGAAGCCCATTATGCTGTAACTAATGAAAAACAACTATCTTTCTTGCTTTGTTATGTCCAACCTGACAAAAGTTAGCCATTCAAACAGCTAATCAGTTGCACGTCAATCTGTCCTAAGTTAGATATCCAATGCCTTAGTACTGAGATAATATCAAGCTCTCCATCCTGTTATTTCTATTGCTTACACTAAATACAGCACATCTTCAGCCACAAACATAAATGCACTTTCAACCAGTGAGCMGAAAAGTGCTCGCTTATTTTCAGATTTTCATTGCAACATTTAATTATTACTTGACCATTAGTTAATAGAAAATAAGAAATAAGGAAAAAAAAGGAAAAATTTAAGGCTATAAAAGGAAATCCCAGAAGAATAGAAAACACACAGACAAAACATAATGTACTTTTTCAGGAAGCTGTGTAAATGTAAAKAATCCATGCAGCTCCCAACCATACATCGAACACAGTTCTAACAAAAAAAATCTTTAATAATCTGCTCAGTTAAGTCTTTGYTCAAGTTAAGTAAAACATCCTATATTTTTTCCCTATTTAATTTACACTTATTGATATCCAGAGAAATTGAATATTTTTAATGTGATCAAATCTTTACAACAGAACTTAACCTATAAAGGTATCTGGTTTTGAATCAATCTTTAGCTTAAAAATCGACTCAGGGTAAGGTTTTAGATGCYGAGAGTATTTTCACAAACAAGAGCACTAACTTTCTCCAGCAAAATGAATTAACATTTCATCTTTCAAAGCCCTGCACATTCTGTCTGGCTAGGCTACCAGCGAGACACTCGCTCCTACGTCCTGTTCAGAAGGGGCCAAGTCAACTCTTCCTCATCACAGTCCTCGTTGTTAGGCCRAAGTTTCTTGCAGCCATCAGGACCTACATGAAAAGCCTGGATCTCGGGAGCAGCCGGAGCACCACGAGGGACGGGCGATGCCGGAGCGCTGGAGGAGGCCTCGYGCTCCGGCTCCGCAGCCGGGGCCCAGCTCCCTCAGAGCGGCCAGGGGCGGCAGTCCCGCCCGGCAGAGCCACTCTGAGCCCGTGCTCTGCTCACCCCCAAACCTTCCTCTTCCAGACTAAAACATGGAAGAAACAGGAGAAGGAAGCAATCCCACAACCAGTGCCAAGGAATTAGAAAGAAGAGGCAAGGCAGAGCAGGCTTTCCCTGGCGTTTTCAGGGACACCAGTGATGACAGAGTTCCAGAACTTYCTGCTGCCAGCTTCTCCACTCTTTTTTAAAAAGTCAGAGAGCAAAAAACATCTTCCTTGCTTCACCATCTAAACTTTTCTTAGACCCAAGTGAAAAAGATTAAGAGTGCTCGCATATCTTTCATAAACGGTGCAAAGGATGTGCACAAACAGGCAATCTGAAAGCCCAATCCTTGGTCACCAACTCCAACCTCTCCGACAGCCACCTGGCTGCACCCCTATCAGTTATCTGGGGTCCACTTGATTCAGCTTTCAGTGTCATGTTGGGCATGCCTTTTGAAAGTGCTTGCTGCAAAAAGAAATGTTTCTAAAAACAGAAGCAAAAACACTGCCTCCCCTACATCGTATTTTTTTCAAAAAAAAAAATCTTTGCAATCAACACACACAAAAAAATTTTAATCCTTCCACCAAGTTGTTAGATGACTATTAAGTAGGTAAGAGTATATGTGTGCATACATATATTTCTATCATGATACACACATTCAACTAATAAGTATATATTCAACTAATAAGTATAAATTCTTGAACTTTAATTTATTCTAGAAGTTACAAAGTCRTTTTCTATTTGATAATTTAAACATTCTAAGTTCCATGCTTTACAGATTTACCAAATTTTGGTATCATTTTGATACCAAGATAAGGCACCATATTTCCAACGGCATTGAAATCATACTTTCAAATGATGAAATACACTGAAGCAGATGTATCAATCCAATTTCCCAAGGACCAGCTTTATGCTTTTCTCTGTTCCACTAAATCTAGTTACCGTGAACAACAAAGACTACCAAAGGAATAAAGATATTTTGAAATAAAACAAAAATTTAAGTACGTGAAGATCAAGGTATAACATGCACTTTGTGGGTTGCACAAATATGAATATACTTCTAAAATATTAAAATACCAAATATATTATGATACAAGGATTATATTTTCAATTTATGTATTTTTTCCTTTAAACATAAATTTCTTTTAAATGCAAAAATTCTTTTAAATGCAAATACCCAGTGAAAGATTAAGACAAATTATTTTTCAATTACAACAGACGATCTACTTCTCTTTAAACTTCCATTTAAATAATATTCCTTCATTTGCAAGCATCTCACTTGTAGCCATGGGGCCGCAGCAGAGCAGAGCAGAGCAGCAGCCAGCGGCCTCGGATGGGCTGCAATGAGCTGCCCACCCAGGACTCCATGCAGAAAAGAAATCAGGAGTCCAGAACAGCTGTGATTATTTTACACAGTGGAGCAAACACGCTGCTGAGGAACAGATTACCACTGCTAAAAATCCAGAGACTTCCTCAGCTGAAGCTGAAGGCTATGCACCTGTGAAGAACCGTCTGCCTTCGCAGCGCTGGAAGAGGCCACAGAGTGATGGATCCATCACTGACCCCACTTTAACTCGCTCACCATGTTACTGAAAGCAACTGCAAGTAGTCTGGGAAACACCTTTAATGACTGACAAAACTCAAAAGAGATCCCTACCATCATTCGCCAGAATCACGTTATACTGAAATTGCAAATAAAGAAAATTAAAATTGAATATTAAAGCCAAGTCTATGGACCAATCCAGCAAATGGTTGAAGAGAGTGTTTTCTTTTTCAGCCTTTTTTTTTTCCTCCCTTCTTCTTCCTCTTTCAAGTCTTGGGATTATCCTTAGTCTAGAGTCCTGTGTTTTTAGAGGTATTCTACTTAMGATGCTTTTCAGTCTTTTCTTGTAGTTTTCAGCACTCCTCACACTTCCACGCTATCAGGAATACAAATCCTTCCTTAATATGGGCTCTCTTTCTTTTTGGACTCCTGGACTCCAAATCCTTTACACTACCACTCGTATGCACCTTATTTCTCTTTATTCTTTTTCCTCTCCCATTCATCTCCACTAAGATAGCTACACTTTCCAATCTGTTGCCCATTCATTGATTCCCAAATCCCACAACGCTTCTTTTCCCCAGCCTCTTGTTTCAGTGATAGCATCATATATTCATGAACTCACTGGCATAAGGGCTTTTTATTTATTTAATATAGCAGAAGAGTTTGGCACATCACTTCTGTTACTCTTTAAAYTCGCCCCAGGCAAACCTCTGCGCTCTGATACCACAGGCTACTTTCCACAGGGCCACGTCCAGCAAGCACAWACCTCATGTTGCTAATAGAGCTTTTTATTTCAGAAAGTTAATCCACCTCAGAAGTGGATTATCCCATGGCATTCTCTTTTAACCATAGACACTGAAGCTTTAGGTCACACAGTTGTTTCAGCATATTTAGCTGGCCAACATGACCTCAATATCTGCCTCTAACAAAGACAGTACCATCAAATGACTGAAACTCTCAAACGCTCTGCTAAAAGGGCTTTAAAAAAAACAATGCCAAGATCCATGTCTATTGATTCCAGTTACTACAAATAAACTATATGCCATAAAACATGGGGATATTAACTCTCTCTTGGATTAAATTTGTATGTAGACGCTGGTTGTTATCCCATGCGACTTCAAGTACAGTAATAAACACGAATATCTTCCACCTGCAGCACAATTGTGAAGCAGGGTCCACAAAGAAACAGCTACCATTAACAAAGAGGTCAGTAAGAAAATGTGTTTTCGCAGCAAAAATATTCTTGAATCAAACATTCAAACCTAGGAAGAACGTCATCAACAAGTAAGTCTCAGGTAAGAGCAAGCAGGCAGAGGGAGAATTATTGCAGCGTCCAAAGGGCCTCCAAAAGAGGTGAAGTGGATAATGACTCATCACATTTCATGGAAAGCAGGGGGATATACGTTCTCCATCTCAAGTAGCTGCAAATCAGATGTGCCCCTAAAAAGTGATGGGGTATAGATTCAAAAACAAATTGTAGACTCTAAAAGAAAGTGTAGCCCATTTAGTGGTAATCCTGGCTTCTAAATGACTTTGCTCTGTCTTGGCATAGTCTTCTTACACATTTCAACTTTGGAAGTTCACTATCTTGATAAAAATATATCTACTGCATATATGCCTGATGTTTTAGTATTTATGTAAACATTTAAAATAAACATTTATTTTCAAAATAAGCTAAGTACTGTTTCATATATTTGAATGGCTTCCAGTAGCCAGGTAAACTCATTTTCAGACAAATCAAGCCAATATCCAATAAAAAACTTTACATTTTTGGAAGTATTGCAAAAATACTCATTAATGTTACAGAATTGCTAACATACAGAATGGAAGATTTCTTCCTCATTAGAAAGCAATTGCAAAYGGAGTTGTTCATTAAAAGTGGAGATGTTTCGATTTTTGGTTTAAAGCTCAACCAAAACAGGGACTCCATCTTACTTAATCACTCTGCTCCAAGAAACAGCAAAGCAAAGGCCACCTCAGCAGCCAGCAGGAACAGTCACCGTAATTCACACATGAAGAACCGTGAAGGAGACCCAGGAGGCAGGTGGTGTAGAGCAGCCCATGGCAACAAACACTCTCCTGCACGTGGAGACCAGCGGGTCGCAGCAAACAGCAAGGCTGCCCCACAGCGTTCGGGACCGTTTCTTTGGGGGGATCGCTCCTAGTAACCAGCTCCCTCAGTCTCCTTAGACGTGGTCCATTACAACACGCAGACAGAACAGAATAGGACCTTTAGGCTGGGTACTCAACACATAACAGACAAACAATAAGGGACAAGGATTTTAAACATTTTATTTTGGTGATATAAGCAGTTTTTCACGCAACTGCTGTAAGAACACACTGCTTGGCCTGCTCCTTTCTTGTATGTGGAAGCTACTTTTGGAAGCCTTGAGCACATTTATTTAACAAATCTGTTACTCAGGTTCTCCAAAACCATTACTCAGATTCACACAAAACAAATGGAGAGTCTTCTAAAAGATGCAGAACAGATATCTATTTTTTCAAACAGTGGTAGGACTTCTGGGGACAAGGCCATATATGAAACTAAGTTTCAAAAGATACMGTTACATCTAGAAGAAAGACTATCACTGGTTGCAGTTACTAACTTTTGGCTTGAAATGTGATGGTGGGAAAAATGGACRAGAGTTCTTTTGCCAAAAATACCATGAAACTTGCAATATTTTTTTTCCTTCCTTTTTAATCACAACAATGTGTTTGGGACAGTAAATACACCAAGAACAAAAACACTGATCTTAACAAGGCAGCTGTCCTATAACCAAGACAAGAAAATCTGGGGGATGGATGCTCAATGTGAAAACATGCCCAAAACCTTAAAAACTCAAAATAATGAACTTGTCACTTCAGTATTTTAGGTGTGGACATCATCTGAAATCACATATATTCATAGCTCTTCCATTAGAAATTTAAAGAYATGCTTTATATCAAGAATAACAAATTGTTTGGCAAAATTTTTACTAACAGCAGTACAGTAATTTGCCCAGCCAATACAAAAACAGACCACAAGAGAATGCTCATAGAATCACAGAATGCTTAAGGTTGGAAGGGACCTCAGAGGTCATCGAGTCCAACCCCCCTGCTCACGCAGGGTCACCCAGAGCACGTGGCACAGGGCTGCATTCAAGCGGGTTTTAAAGATCTCCAAAGAAGGAGACTCCACAACCTCTCTGGGCAGCCTGTTCCAGGGCTCTGGCACCCTCACTGTCAAGAAGTGTTTCCTAAGTTCCTGTGGAACTTTTGGTGCCTCAGTTTGTGGTCGTTTCCTCTAGTCCTATCTCTGGCCACCACTGAAAAGAGGCCGCCCCCTCCTCCTCACTGCCTCCCTTGAGGTATTTATACACGCTGATCAGGTCCCCCCTCAGCCTCCTCTTCTCCAGGCTGAACAGGCCCAGCTCTCTCAGCCTTTGCTCATAGGGCAGATGTTCCAGGCCCCTGATCATCCTCGTAGCCCTGCGCTGGACTCTCTCCAGCAGCTCCACATCCCTCTTGTCCTGGGGAGCCCAGAACTAAGAGAAAAMCCTAGGTTAAAAATTGTAATATAGCTCTAAGAATAAAACACCAAAGTTTAGAACTCCAGATCTGAATATGCCGGTTCCATTAACCGTACCACAAGAGGAGAGATGACATTGATTTTTCAGTAATGGATCTCTAATTAAGTGAAAATGAATCTCGAGGTGATTAGGACGGTAACCACAGAACCAAATTTGCGAGATCTAATTTGGTTCCATCATAAAGAGTTATTCTTCTGAAGCAAAAGACATGGAAAAAGAAAGAATCTTCCTTTCAGCCTTTTCTTGATTCAGCCCTTTTTCCATCTCTGGAAGAGTTCTCCGTCCCCCGCGTACCAGCTGTGAAGAACATCTACGGCGACAGGAGCCTCAGGGGGGTGCGGATGGACATCGGAAGCACGCTCCRCTCCCCACCTTCCTTTCTCCACCCACCCCAGTGCCCTCCTCCCCGCCAGCAACAGGCCTGTGGTTACGGGAGCCTCACGAGCAAACCTGCCAGAGCGCCCACCAGGAAGGGCCGGACATGCTTCCAATGGCACYGCTTCCCTATGGGGTGACAACTTCAGAAAAAGAAAAAATTCCCCGTAGTATTTCTCATGACTGGCTCCATAGCCCTGCCGCGGAGTGCTTGGGTCGCAGGACAACAGAAATGTTCATGGGAACATACTGCACAGCAGAACAGCAAGGAGGACACTAGTGTGGGAAGGAAAAGAACTTTTTTTTTGCCATTTTGCCCCAAGTGTCATCCAAGTATTTTTTCCTAACATCTTTGGCCACACTCTTCTCAGTAGCGAGCATCTGGTTTCTACGTGAAGACACTGCTGAACAGCCAAGTAACACACTGAATATTCTGATAATGATTCACAAAAGTAGATTTTACTACAACAAACAACTAAGCCTAATGTGAAAATCAACCAACCAACCAAAGAAACCAGAAAACCCTCCCTCAATCAAGGGGACTAAATCTACGAAGAATTATGCAATAATCTTACTGTATATATATATATATATACACGATTAAACTTAAGGTATTTGAAAATGCCTATTACTTTTTCAGCCYTCAAGATGAGCGAAGAGACTTTTGTTTTTTAATCAGATCTATCAGATCTTAGCCATTGCTTTGTTAGTACAATGCACTTGGCAAAATTAGTAAATTAAGGGAGTGGCCATTAGAAATAGTTAATAGTTCTAGGGAAAACCTAGTTTTTATTAGAAAAACAGTCTTCTTTCAAGGTTTCCCATTACAAATATAATTTTGGAAATACGAAAAACAATAGTGACTATTACACTCTCAGAAGCTATTTAAAACAAGTGAACAGACAGATAACTCTGGTTGTTCCCAAATATCTTTACAATCTGATATTTGAGGTATTTTAACATTTTAAAACAAAAAATGTACACATTGTAAAGCATATGTAAATATACCTAGGTCCTCATGCCCTGTATAAGCAAGGGAACAGAAACAGTATTTTATCCCACTTTCTACTRATCATAGATGTATGAATGCTAGAAATGACAATTTCCACCTAAATAAAAGTCATTGAGAATTTAGCTACGGGAGCTTAACACGGCATTGGATAAACCATTTCAGGGCTTTGAATCTGCAGGGAGCCAAATCCAGTCAAGAATCCCCACCAGCTTCGCTCCATATCATGATAGCACCAGCCTCTGCCTCTGGATTTAATCCAAATCAGGTCTGGCTGAACCTTCCAGTTACTTTTCACCACAGTGCCCCAGAAATTTCCCCGAACTCCCTTTGCAAAAACGTGGTGAAGAGCCACAAAATTTCCTAGCAGTGGAGCAGTTTCATCCCTGCATTGTTATCCCAATTACCTGCCACAGAGATGGGACGAGAGTGCAGGGGAGAGAGGCCTAATAAGACGGCAGGAACAAGGAAACAAAAGACGACGAGGATTTGCTGCAGGCATCACATACTTAACAGTGGGGAAAAACACTGTGCTTTCAAAATGAGGGGATTTGAAGCTATAGGATTACAACCTCAATCTGTTCCAGCAAGCTCATCCACGAGAAGCCCCCAAAAACCAGGCAGGAGTTAAGACCGAAAGGTATAATTTGGGAAAGCACTTTTCATTGAAGTTAAGAATGGAAAGATTAGATTTAAAAGCTTTTTCAATTTACCACTTAAATTTTGTTCTGTTTAAGTAGGGAATAGTTTCTTGCATGACGGGAGGAAGTGGATTAGGACTCAGCTTGCAGGAGAATCCAGGCAAAAACACAACAGAGACCTACACAATTCTGACAGATACAGACAAAAACCTGCAGCTCTTGAAACAGAAGAGCTAAGGGATATCACGCTAAGGGAGGTTTAAAAATAAATACCACATGATAGATTATGGAATTCCTTCCCACAGGAATACGTGCTATGACTTAGGTTGCACATATGTTCAAAAGCTAAGGACAAATTCACTGTCAGGCGGTTGGGCTAGATGGATCTTTGGGCTGACCTAGAATAAGYACTATGTTCTAAAGGAATTTATTGCAATGAAAGACAACCAAAGTTCTACTTTGAAAATATAAACCTAGAATCTAAAAAAAAAAAAAAATCTGGTGAAAAAGGTACACTGAAAAATTCATTCCATGATAGAACAACTGCAGTGAGAGACTCCGACTACTGATTTCACCAGAACCCACACCAATTCCATTCGGTCCAGACAAGGCCATTTTCCTACTACTCATTCCCCTGCGTGGGCTTTAGTGCATGAGTTCAAGTGCATCCCAAACCAGCCAAACCAAAGCAGAATCTTTACTTTAGAAAGACTTTCAACTCCACCAGCTCTTACTGAGGAAGGAAGCAGAAGGTCATCAACACCCAGTGACATATAAAGGGAGAGGCAGATTTTCTTTGCCCTGCTTTTTTTCCTACACAAATATAGCATCCACTCAAAAGTAAATTACTACTAAAAACAATAAAGTCATAGTGGAATTAAGTTGTGGGCTGAGGTGCTGGRAACTCAGGGAAGATAGGGGAGGCTCTCCAAATTACTCGCATTGTAAAACTTATTTATATTTGTTCTTTCTAGGTTTCCTCTTTCCTCATTTTGGCCACAAATAAGGTATCACAACCCTGAAGCTTCTTTAAAAAATAATAAATAAATAAATAACTCTCAACAAGTAGACATGACTAATGTATGGTTTGCACTATTCTGAACATGACTTTCAGCTTCTCCCTCTTATAAATCTCAATACATCTGACTCAATCACTTCTTTACATTTCATTAGTCAGCGTAAGGATCCCTGTAGGAGAGAACAGTGATAACATCAAATAAAGTTCACAGTTGTACCCAGAAAATAGTTCAAATAATCAAATACGAAGCTTGCCATAAATAAATACACTACAGTATTTTGTACGGAATTAATTTCATAACAGGAGACTGCAGATTAAATGGAAGAAATTTCAGAACAAAATCCTAATTCAAATAATGATTGCTTTTAAATAAAAAACACAGTCGAAACTTCACATCTKACTTCACAGTAGTAATCTGGAAAAAAAGGTTCTTCACAGACATCATCTCCGCTCAACCACTAGGTGAAAAATCAGGGCAAGCAGTTAACACAATAAATGGCAAAATCTCTAAAAGCAGGTCTGGATAAAATCTTCCAGATCTCTTCCATACGGATGGAAAAGGAAGTTCACATCAAAGTAACCTTTGAGAAGGTTACTTCATGTGCACTGCGTGGGGGACGAAATCCTTCAGGCTGCTTACACTACCCCAGAGCCACTGGTACCAGCACTAGCTGCTGAAGGGGGTATAGCCACAGCTGCCTGGGTCATCTTGTCTGGTAAAGGTCACCTGCAAAAAGGCAAGGACTCCGTCCCTTGGGGTTCAACAACAAGGGCTTACACAGAGCCACGCCAAGGCATCGGGATGGATGCTGACATACTCGGCAATCTCCCACTAGCGCCCTCCCGTCCCTAGGGCCCCAGCAGCTCAGCTTCAGTAGCCAAAGGACTAACTGGGCCATGTGTCAGCTCTGGTCGTCTCAGTAAAACATCTTGCACCTTGCTGGAGCTTTCTCGGAAGGAAMGACGAAATGATCAGCGTGAAGCAGGCACAAGGCAACTGGAGCCCGGGTAGTCTGTAATTACACTCTGCCTCACAAACGAGCGAGGGAAGCTCCAGGGCAGCCTCTGGTCAGCCAGCAAGGAGAGCCCTCCAACGTGCTCACCTGCATTAGAGCTTGAACTGGTTCTACCTGCACAGCTCTGCTAAAAGCCCTGACACAGAGAACAACTTCAAGAGGTTCTGGACAGAGATGTCTACACCTTAAAAACAGAATTTAAACTCCTTGGTTTATGATGGGTAGGAAGACAATTTCCCTGGCATCCATGATATAGATATGCCTTTATTCTAGAAGTKCAGGAAGGAAGAGGGGAGAAGCAATAAATTAAGAAGAAACTCAGTTATGAGCCCTTAAAAGAGAAATTCAGGATGAGTATGATCAGGTACCTTGCCAGAAAAACAGCCAGCACAACCATAATCTGCCAGGAATGCTGTCTGAGATACAGATACAGGTTTCAGGAGATACAGGTTTCAGGAAAGGGTGAAAAAACAGATTGCAAAGGACACAACAGACACCCCCACAGATCTGATCATCACTTTCAGATCCTAGAGAGGTATAAGCCCCCTTATAAAATGAGGTATCTTATATGAAAGGAGTATATAGAGAATAAGGAAGATGAGATGTTGAATAGCTCCAATACAGTAGGCCCTAATGCCACTAGCAGCGAAAGCAGCATCCTCATCTGATAAGGATCAGCACCCACGAGGAAGCCTGAAGCCTGAATCCAGCTCACTTAGGGGAATCCACAGAGACTGAACAGGGAGAAACTTTAGGGAGAAGGAAGGGGAAAAAAAAAAAAAAAAAGAGAGAGGAAAAAAAAGCTGCCTAACATAAAGAATTCAGCTTGCATGGAGACAAGGTCCAGCTGACAGATACTGTCCCCACTGTCTGATTTAGCAGGCCCTGCTGAACACAGCAGACCTGCAAATCCCAGCTGGTCAGCTCAGCACCTGAAACAGCACCGGGCCCGAGCCTCGCAGCAGTCACAAGCAGGGGTGACAGGCACTTCAGCTCTCCCTCTTCCCCCCTGCAAATACCAAAACGACCTTACAGTCACACACACAAAAACTGAGGACAAATGCACCCGAGAAGAGCAGCTTAGCCCTGCAGCGGCGTGCCTGGATTGGCGAAAAACGGATCTCAGCTTAAGTCTAGACCCTCAAAAGGACATACAGGGCAGGCTATACCTCCTGTTCATTGTATGGCTATACCACCTGCTCATTGTATGGCACTGAACTGACCACGACTGCTAGCCAGAGATTGTTCTGCACTTACAGAAAGGAACCTTCTGACAGGTTTATAAACCACTCGCAAAGGCTGATCATTTTATAACAAACGCAGATTCCCCTCTGTTCAAATAAAGCAACACAATCCTCTTGTCCTTCACCTTGTCCTCCTAAAGGAGGTTGTTGTGCAACCTCTTTCCCACAGGCCCATGTCCCTCAGACTACACAAATAAACTCTCCAACCAAATCAGCAGATAAATCACAGCCAGCTTAAGTGGAAAAGGATGGAGGTGCTCGTTCATTCAAAAGCTTTGATGGTCCTGTCACCAGCTCATACACAAAGGAACCTCAGGAGAACTGCAGGTTAAATGGCACCATTCTGACCTTGAGAAGATACAAGACTGAAGTATGTTCAAGTAATACTCTGGCCACGGAGGCACCAGGAGCGATACCTGCCACGCGGATTGAGGCTGCTTCTCACTGACCCAAGAGGACCTCACCACGGTTTGATATGATGCGCTGCAAGACTCGCTGTTCGCAGCTCAATCACTGCCAAGCAACAAAGGTCAGTGGTAGCAGAGAGTCAGCGCATGGACCACAGCTGAGGCCTCAGGAGCTTCAGGCTGATACTTAATAATTCCAGCAATATCTGAAGGGAGTGAGAGAGGGGAGCCCCTTTCAGCAGGCAGAACTCCTGTCAGGAACATAATGAAGCCCCAACATCCCTTTCAGGCGAAGGTGAGAAAACTCTTTGGAGTATGGTGGGAATAATGCCATCTTAAGAGACCTGAAAGAAGTATGCTTTCAGGGGGATCTTAAAAGAATTGTTTTAAAAGAATAGAAAGTTTTTAAGTATTTTAAAGTATTCTTTTAAAACAACAACAAAAAACCCTTTTTAAGTTATACTAACATGGCAGTCTATGGGAAAGGAAAGCTCCAAGTTGGTAGGGAAAGTCCAGCAGAGAAAAACAGCTTTTAGTTTCATAACTCTCAAATCTACCCGTCCTGCCATTTAAAAGGATTTCTTGCTGTCTCCCTAGAAAGGGCTGAGGTTGGGAGCATGCTTTCATAGTGATACAGCCATTTAAATGGGGAATGGCATCATTCACAAGTATTTGTGTCAGTTAAAATTTTGGCCAATAGTTGAGCTTCTAAATAGCATTCCCTTCTGCGTTTTAAGCCTGACATGCAGTTATAAATATTCGCTTGTGAAAACAGCATTATGTTTGCCCAATCCAGCATGCATCTAAACACAAGTTATTACAGCTTTACCAGCGCTGAACTAGTGAATGCACTGCTGTCAAGTTGAGAAACTCTGACGTTAAAATCTCATAGCAGAGCAAGAATTACTTGCTGATATATGATACAGTTAATATYAAATTAAATCAGCTACTCAATCGCCACTTTTAAACACAATAAAAGAACAAGGGCACTCCCTTCCCTCCTCCCCCACAAACCAAGGACCTCTATAGAAATCTAATGGGCTTATGATTGTGTCAACATCAGGTTCAGGCTTCTTATGGCAAGAACATAGCACAGATTTTTCAAACAAGCTTTCTAAAACCTGGACCAGAGAAATTACTGAATGTTCAAATTTCCTTTTTCTCATCTTTCCTTTCCATAAAATCTTTACCAAAGTTAACATTCTGGCTTTCATAGCTGCCTATTAGCATTTGCATTCTATTGATTAATGTGGTAATTCATGTTGTTTTGACAAGATACTCAGAACAAGCTGAATGTCTAAGACACATCTGAAATTCAGTTTAAAATCTGAGCCTTCAAGACCTGTTTTAACATTAGGAGTAATTAACTATTATATCCACTTTGTTGGCTAACAAAATACTTGACTGAGTGAGAGACATTGTTTGAACACTGGTGACCAGGAGATTGGAAGAGATTTTTCATATTTATATATATAGCTCTTTTCAGAATGCCTCTCCTTTCTGTATCTGTCTTCCTCAGCAGATCTGACTGGCTCAAGATCTCAATTTACCTTGGAAAAGGGCTGCTTGCACCATATCTTCTACCATACAAAGATAACTGTTTCCTCCAGTAATTGTTTAGCAGCCTAATATTTTAGATTCCATGAACATGAGATGGTTCAAAAAAGCCCAAAACTTACTGAAAAGTGGGTGGACTTCTGGAGAGTTTATACACATTTCCATCTCCTTTAAAAAGAAGAAAATATTTACTTCTCTTCACTATATTGTTGAAACAAATTCACTTGTTTTGTATAAATTTGCAAGTAAAATATTTTCCCTTTGCTATAATAAATGACATTTACATAGTTAGAAATGCAAGTTGAAAATGTGCCATTAAGCTAAACGTGAACCAGAGTAGCRAAACTTCACAGCTACAAAGATTCCTTCATTAAACCTAATGTACAGTCTCTCCYATACTTTTAAAAGCCCTGATTTATGCTTCGAAAGCATGTAGGCATTTAGAGGAAGGTATTTTTTGATATTCAGAAGTCACAAAAATCTATGAAGAGTGGTAGAAAYCTAATCTACCATTAGGAGACAAATGAATTAATATTTTGCGTTTACTGATATTGGCCAAAATTCAGCATTCTTAAGTGAAAATGATCTCAGTAATCTAATTCTATCCTTTCATAGATCTGTCTATCACAAATCAATTTGAAAACTTTCACAGGCCATAGCAAAGCTCAGTCCAGCTTCAGTGTATTTAGCCTTTCATTGTGCAAACAAACAGGTTTGATTTTCAGTTTAAAGAAAACAATTTAAACCAATTGGTATTCTAAGAAGTTTAAAGGAGTGACTTCCAGTTAAAAGAGATGGCTTCACTTTGGAATTTTTAGTCTGTCATTTTTCACAAAAGTAAGTTTAAAATATAAATCATGCAAAAAACATTTAATTCCAAAAATGACTTCCTGTACTCCTTTATGAAAAGCAGTTTAGTGAGATTTATACAATCTCAAAGACTTTCATGGAAAGACATAATTCACTGAAATACTTCAGTCAGAATACTTCACACTTCATATACTGTAACATTATTTCCAAAGTACGTTTTTATTTTCAGGAAAGCAGAGCTAGCCCTATATGCACATTTTTCTTTTTCATAAGGAAACAATTAGTCCAAGAGCCAGTAAGAGCAGGTACAGCTTTGTGATGCTCTCCAAGAGTTAATCCAGGAAAAGGTAATCTGTTTATTCAGAACAAAAACTAGGGACATCCTATATTTATTCATAAGAACATGCATTTTGATTTAAGAATTTGGAAAAGTGACAATAATTTCAATTACAGATAAGCTCTGAGCTAAAGGAGAACTGCATTTGAAGCACCTAAAAGAACATTCCTAAATTTAATTAAATGGGCCTTCAAAAACAAATAATAAGCCAGACAGAAAGCGTCCATYAGATACCTGGTTTTCACTTCCTTTCCTAAAAACACCACACAAACCCAGGACTTCAGAGTCATTGCAGCAAGTCTTCACCACCCACCCTCCATAACAATGCAAATTTTTATTTAATTTGAAAGTAAAGCCATAACCCACTGTGTAACATCCCACATGACAAGGATTACAGTCAACTTTATTACTGMGGATCAAAAGGAAACTTTAAAAATTCAAGTCTATTTAATAAAGATGGCAAGGTATTAAAAAAGTGAATCGTTAAGGACACCCATTCAAATTTTCATTCTGAAAGACGTGAAGACCAACGGATCAAACAATGACAAAGATATCATTAGTGGGTTAATAAATACTTAAATATCTATAGTATAGATAATATTACAATAAATATCTAATATTTAGATAATTAAATGAATATTTAGGTTAATAGCTAAAGCTATTTGTTTTACAGAACAACTCAAGGAGAACACTTTATACCATTATCTATATGGGGCCTCCCTAAACAGCTCTACCACTCTCTCCTCAAATCATATGTGCTTACTTAAAACAGACATGCTTTTATTACTTTTTCCAGAAATCAGGTCTGTGATTTTATTCACCTCCAAGTAAATATTTCACAAAAAAAAAAAAAAAAAAAAAAAGTATTGAGCCACAAAACCAACACCTATTCAGGATGAGGGCTTTATAGGTCTTATTTTCTAACAAAACAGCTTTAGTGCTTTTGAAGAAACACAGGACCCATCTTCACAAGTATTCCTAAACCAATAAAATGCAGAGTATTTGGAGGATATACAGTTTTTAATGCTGCACGTGTTCCACCATAGCCCCTCCAAAGGCCTACTGGGAATATGAACCCTCAATCATTCCGAGTCTTGACTTACCCCCCTGCACCTGAAGCCAAACTGCTCCTGCTCTTTTGACCAAACTTCAGAGTTCAGCCCTAAGGCTTTGGAAGCCCGTGATTCAAAGCTAAAAACAAGATCTACAGTAAGACTTTTCTTTGTTCTTATTACTCCAAAATGCTTAATTTACATTTAGAAGTCACTAGTGCTCTCTGGGCATCCCACTTTGTTTCTTTTACTTTTGCAATGAATTTTTCCAGTATGAAAGATGATCCAAGCAATGTGCAGTTCAGTGTGAGCTCACAACCAAGTCAGCCAGACATGTGTGAAAGTCTCAACCCCTGTACAAGAAAGAAAGGAAAGTTACAGCAGGATAAGACACACACAAAACTACACAATGGTAACTTCACCTGCACAAAGGGGAAAAAAAAAAGAAGTCTTATGCAAGCGTCTTATGCAAGCGTTCRTGGCCTAACTACCAAATCCTGACAAAAAACAATAAAATGTTGTTTCTAAGTAATACGCACACACGTTGGTCTCTAGCAGTCAACCRGATCAGAAAATACTACATGACAGCGATAAGAATCCCAAGTTTAAACAAGGCACTGATCCTTTCCTTTAAACACAAATTACACTTTCCAGTTAAACAGAAGTCATACAATAGCTGTGCCATAACACTGTGATGCCCAAGTAAAGGCTAGGTAGGTGCATTTTGATTTAAATTTTATGGAACTGATTTAAAAGTTTAAAAGTTTTCTCTTTCGTACTTTTTTTTTTTTAATTACTATTTGACACTCATAACAGATAAATTACAGTTTTCTCCTATAAAAGTGAATTTCAAATAACAGTAGTTGTCTGATAGACTAGGAAAAGAAAACATTTAATTACGTCCTTAATGCACACTTAATTACAATATTCCCCAGCAGGCTAAAACATCTCAACCTCTACGGAATCCTCCAAGAGTGAACAATCATTTTCCCGCTGTTCAGCCCATGACTAAGAAACACAATGTAGATGAGAGACACGAATCCTGCAAGATCCAAGTTTGGATCCAAGAGAACAGGCAGATTCCAGCAGAGCTGCAAGCAGCACCGGCCCTGCCGAGCCCAGCCCACGGCCAGCGCGCAACCCAAGTCACAACCCATCAGTGCACCAGGAAGGGAAACGTGTCCAGGAATGGCCATGTGGATAACCAGGGGCTGTTCCTCACTTGCAAAATTCAATCACATTGCATCTAATTGCAGCTCATCACCRCAAATGCCAACTCAATTAAGAAAATCCATAGATTGCAGAAGTTGCAAAACAGCTAAGCCAGCTGTTTTTTGAAAGAAGCCACAGACATGAGTAGTGTTGGATACTGACCAACCTCTGCATAAAATTGTAATTCTGCTTACAACTATAAAGGAAAATATTTAACTCACAGATTTTTGGGACCTCCTTAATAATTATATTTTGAAGTGCTTCCRTCATTTAAACATAACCAGCATCTCCAAGGGCAGAATTACATAGGCTCTCAGCTCCTAGAAACCAAAGCCCCTCAAAGGCCAAGTCACCAAGTACTGAATTATCCCAGCCACTAAATGCACAAACTATGATAAAACAGTTGCTTTCCATTACACTTCACCCTCCAAATGTCAGCTAGATTTTTTCTCTTCCAGCTTATTTTGATGCTTATAATAGCAAAAACATCCAAGTCAATTTATGCTTTCAATTACAGTACAAAGCTATTGGCCTAAGACAGCTACTCTTAACTTGCATGTTAAATTAATTTTTTTTTTWAATTAAAAACACTACAGTAGAAACTTAACACAGACCAAGTTGCTGGAAATAACTGGTGCTTATACCAACTCTAAAACATTTTAATAACTGGCGCAAAATGCTTTTCCCAGTAACTCTCTTGGCAGGAAGCACTGRTGTTTTACCAATGCCCCGGCATCCTTTCAGCTCAAAGATCCCCTCCTGCTATAGGAAGCAGAGACTATTTAGGCAGATTTCTATTTTCTAAATAAACAGGAATGACATGGAGTTTTCCTTCAGTCAGGACCCATTTTTAAACTACAAAGAATTCTTCCAGCCTCCCAAAAGACTTCAGGTTTTCTTAAAGGAAATGAAAATCA
The DNA here is from genome assembly GCF_003342845.1 of Nothoprocta perdicaria. Taxonomy (NCBI): domain Eukaryota; kingdom Metazoa; phylum Chordata; class Aves; order Tinamiformes; family Tinamidae; genus Nothoprocta; species Nothoprocta perdicaria. The sequence goes on from NW_020454505.1 coordinate 1,713,294, forward strand.
AAATTAACCAATTAATATTAGAACAGTTGCACTGTCACTGCCTTCCCTTACTGGGGCTTTGGAGAATGCAGGCACCTGAACAGCTTATGCCACAGCAAATGTAGATGCAAGAAATAAATCTTYGGGAGGCAAGGCTTTTCAAAACCTGACATAGCAAAGCAACAAGCAGCCARTTTAGATGGACAGCTAATAAATAAAACAGAAGCCAGGGCCGGTTTTATTAAGAATACCCTAAAAATCTACTGAGATGCAGTATCTACTGAGATACATTAGATAATTTTTAAAAGGTGCTCCTGAAATAACTCTGACCTCMCAAAAAAGATTTAGATCTTATCAACACTTCAAATCTTTAATGGCTTTTCCTGCATATCTGGATAATATCATTTTTAAGTAAAATAACACATTTCAGATTGATGGTCAAAATACAGKATTTTACATGTGCTACTTTTCTTGAGGGAGACATATATCTTTGGACAAAAGAGACTGAGAGATCTAAAATAAGCTGAGAAGCCAACTATGTCCTAATTAGTACAGGAGAGTATAGGAGTAGAACTCAATTACAGGTGTTGGCAGCCTGGGCTGGGACCACAAACCAAAGCCGTGACAGTGACCCCAAATTTGGCCTATTTTTTGGTACTCCTTGATTCCTTAAAACTCCAGAAAAACAGATGCTCAGAAGCCCGGCTGCTGTGAGCTTAGATCCGAAAGAAAAATTTAACAAACGGTGGCAAGTCCCTCCAGCGCCTCAGAAAGCAGTCAGCGCCGCTGGATCCCTGCTCCAAGGTCTGCAAATAGCAGCAGCCACACACGGCTGCATCATTTAGGAGGTAACATGTTCATGCTCTAATTTAGTTAATGCATTCTAATACAAAGCTTCCTTTCAGTGGCATCATTTCTTAACAGCTAAGTTTAGCCCAAATAACTTTATTACCTCGCACTTTTTGTGATGACCCCTTAAGATCAGGTTCAACAAGGGAGATACCTTGTAGACTGTCAGGGATGATATCAGCTGTCTTGGTTGAGCCCCATTCAGTCCATTCTCCCCTCACCTTCCCATCCTTCTTTTCTGTTGCTGCTGATAGCCAGACCCTTGGCTTTCAATACACAAATGCTCTGMACTCATTTGAGCTCTTGTATTTTTGAGAAAGTGACACCCTGCTTACTGAACCACACTTTTCAAGCGAGAAAAAGGATTAGGCAGCTCAGTTTGTTTAACTGGACCAGGACATGCTCCAAAACAAATGCAACCAAGATTTTTTATTATTTTTTTATTATTATTAGATTTTTTATTATTATGATGATAGTGAATCTTTCCTTCTACATGAACATTTTCCACTAGTAATAAGATAAGACATGGCAACTATTAGGACTGGGTATAACAAAAATATTTGTTTTATGAAATGCCTGTAACTGCAGACTGAAAGCTACACTTGCTGAAGAACAGCCTGTTCCAAGGGCAGCATCATAAGCTCCTATTCAGGGAGCACTGCCTTTAAAATGCCACACGCTGCACGGGTATCTGCTGTCAGACTGACTCCCTCTCACTGACCAGGCCTACACACCACTATTATAATACACTTGTACCAGTACACAATAGGTTACTTGAAACAAGAGAATTTTCTTTGTAAAAGATGACCTATTAAATCATACTAAATCACTTCAAAATCCTCCTTGATTAATATATTAGCTTCTCAATTACATGTATTTATATGAAATAGAAACTATATATCAAATATTTCATCTGTAAAGACTGCACATAAGAGTAATTAATCTATTCTTCTCAATAAAATGGATTCAAAACTTAATAGTACCTTCCACTATACAGCCAGAGGTGGTTTGGTTTTGTTTTTTCCACATAGATACCAAACATCATAATTTTGAGAACTGTGCTAACAACTCTTCTAGTTTAATTCCAGTTCATGTCAATCCATTCCAATCCATCTAGACAGCTGAGGAGAGTAATGTAAATACTGTATATTWAGAGCCACAAAGTTGCACTGATTCTGTATTAAGCAATTAATATTCACATCATATTTTCAGCAGAATACTGAATGTAGCTACCTTTTAAATGTCTGAGAGACAAGAAATAAAGCTCACTTAGAAGCACAGCCGTGATTTCTAGAACTAACAGACACTATCAGGTTTATGTGTTTCATCCAAGGCTATCTAAAACTGAAAAGCAAACATTTGCTCCTGTGGTTCATGGAGGTCTGTTTTCTTTCCTGGCTGCAAGTGGTGCAAATTGTCCTYTGCTGGGTTAGACACAGCAATATTGACTGTGCTACATGGGAGGAGATGCTGTAGCTCAGACTGCGAGATGAGGCAAGCAGCTGCTATAATTAAAAGGCTTCCCAGATGCCACCTCCCACTTTTTGGAAGCTGGAGCTCTATTAGTTGCACAAGAATCAAAACCTAAATGTGCAAATGATTAAAGGCCTGGAACATCTCACTTACAAGGGGAAGCTGAAGAGAGCTGGGACTGCTTAGCCTCAGGAGGCGACGGCTTTAGGGGATCGTATGAACATGCACAGACACTTGATAGCAAGTGCAGGCAAGAGCCAGTCCTTTTTCAGTGCCCATGGCAGGACAAGATGCAACGACCAGAGGAAACTCCACTTACAGAGAAGAAAAATCTTTCTTATTAGTGGAGTGGTCAAATACTAAAACAGGCCATCCAGATAGGCTAAGGAATCTCCACCCTTGGAGATATCCAAAACCCAGCTAGACCAGGCCTGAGCAACCTGCTATAATGGATCCTGGTTTGCCAGGAACAGGGAAGAAGTCACCCTTCCAACTTCACATGTGCTACATGTCTGTGAAACATCTGTGATCCTGCTGGCTTGCAGAAATACTCTGAACAGATGTAGCAGGAGCAGGCTGGAGCACCAACAGCGTGAATTGTGCACTGGTATTTTTTACAAGTCACTTCATCAAAGCCAAAAAGAGCCACAGAGAAAAAGATGAGAGGAATTAGCATGGTTTTGTGGAAAGAAAAAAACAGTCACATGAGCCTCAAAGAGTATGTTTAAGTTTTATTTCTGAGGGTCTTAATATTACCCTAAATAGTATATGCAGTTCTAGCAGTTTCTAGAGGAAAACTTTTCCTTTTATTTCCTATTCTAGAGGAGAGTTGCACAGAACAAGCCATAGCTGAAGACGCAGAAGAAATGGCATGGAAAAGATTTCTGCTGCTTCAGAGATTAGTCCATGGGGCATGGGGGTCTATCAATCCCCAGAGTACCAGAGTCAGAGGCACGAAGGGGCTTCCATCTCCAGAATAATCTTGCTGGAAGACTTTGAGCTAAAATTAGCCTTACACCAGTGTTTCTATAGATTCTGCCTGTTCTGCATGTGARTATTAATGGCCAAGTAGCAAACGATCATGGACATGAGTCACTGACATCACACCTTACCCTTTACCAAAGTTACGGGTTTCACTGGAGTGACAGAAGGGAAGGAGGCAGTGCCAACATTAACTTGTTGATGGTATTTTGTCAGGACTTAATGAATTTCTGGCTCAGGAAGGAACATGTACAGGCCCACGATCCTGCTGAACATGTAAAAACTCAAGCTGGCGATGATGGCTTTTGTCTGAGCTCTCAATTCTGCTCAAAATATCTTGTTCTAATACTACACCTAACCCCAGTTCCTCCACAAACACTTTTTTTTTTTTACTCACTAGTCTGCTAGTCCCATTTGAAAGTTCACTGTCACGTGGGTTTGTATATAGAATTAAGGACACAGGCAAATCATGAGAGTCTTTATCCAAAGGAGACAGCAGAAGACACCAGCTAYGGAAGTATAAAATTCACTTAGAAAGGTGGTTCTTTATCTCTCTGCATCTTCTGTAAAAGCAGAGGACCTCTGCAAATTTACTCATTAACAAACAAATTACRTTTGGAAGAGGGACAGAGCTGGCCTCCTGTCTACAAAATTGCCCTTTTCTTCTGACTTCAGGCAGCAGTTTTTGCCCCACTTCCCCCAAAACGGGGCAAAGCAACAGTCACCGATAACCTTCCTTAGCAAAGGGGCAAGGTGCCACAGACCATTCTCCAGGCAACTGAGAAGTTCCTTCTCTCCAAGTATCACCCTCAGACACAGCACTCRGACAAAGCTGAGTCTTTCAACACCTTCTTTCAGGTTCCCTACTCTTGCCCAGTCTTGGGGTACATTTGGTTGGCTCTGGCAGAGCTCTCCAGCGCACGGAGATTCGTGCCCTACGGAAGCGGGCGCATGGCCTTCCCGATGGGCCTGCYGCAAAACCCACCAGCTCAGCTCTACACAGCAACACTCTGCTTATTTTACAGGTACCTATTTTTTAAAAAATGCAAAGCTCTCAACACTAAGAGCAAAATAGAAAGGTTTTTAGTTCACAGTTTGATGTAGAAATGCTTATTGGCACAGTGAGCCGCGACGAGCTGCTCAAGAGTGAAGGCAAAGTGGTCAGGGATGAGCAGCCTAGGCAGGGGACAACTCATTCAAGSCTCGGCCACCAGCCTGGGAACAGACTCGCTGCAGCCCCTTAGTAAGGCTCTCTTCGAGGATTATGAAGTATCTACATGTTTTAATGAACAATTTCAGGCAGTGCTGTCTTCAAAAAACCTACCACAAGGCAGATTCACTCACTCCTTCAGCTTTGAATCACTACTTTGACCTGTATTTCATGGTTTCTCTTCTACAGATGCCAATCACACACCTCACAGTTTTCCATTCTCTGTATTGCGGAGAAGTCTTTGTTTCAACAAGTTTGTACGGACGACTTTGCAGATCAATGGACAGTCTGCCTCAAAACTCATATTTGTACTTACAGACATTCAAAAAGCCATTTCTCCTTAGAAAACAAGAAAAAAAATCAAAAAGCCACTTAAGTAGGTCTTAAAGAGTTAAATTGGAGCTAGCTGTCAGAAGTCTGAAAAATTGCTCTTGGCTATTTGTCCCAGATTACTGAAAACTTAAAACACCAGAAAAAAAAAAATCACATAAAACTGATTCCAGCACCATAYCACTGGTACTACAGCTCAGAAACCTCTAACCCAGAGTTTGATTATTTCCATACTTCTTTTTACACTGGCCCACTACTATATAAGGCACGAGGCACCAAAAAGCACAACTAAGCACAMTCAGTAATAATTCCACTTCTGAGTGAATATCTTGCATTATCTCATTTTTCAGTTATTCTAAAACCTAATGCTTGGTCTACATCATTAAGAAACTGTAAACAAAAAAAAGGAAGCCAAAGAAGGATCATTTTGCACAAATACACAACTCAACCATTTATAAAGTTATAGACTAATCTAAAGAGTAATCATATTTACAGATGCAAGTTGGAATTGTTTCACTGATGTAACCCCATTGTATACGAATGCAGAATAAGCACACTATGGAATTGTATCAATATAAGTCACTTGACAACAAGCAGGATAAGTATCTGTAACACAGAAACCACTTAGACTTGCTTTCCGAAGACTTTCACTTTTCATGTTCTTTAAAGGTACTTTAAAGCTCACAAATTGCCAGAGAGCAGAGAAAGCAAAGACAATCACCAGACTGATGAGGAGTTGAGGTATTTCTCTGTCATAGATAACAAATCTTGGTTTTAGAGACGAATGCAGCTAATCACCCTCCTAATTTTAAAGCTAAGAAATCACAGTTCACACAGATGAAACTGGTATTTCTATTATTAAGTGATATGTAAAGCAGTGCAAGGGATCTAAGTTTTTCTTGTTAATAAATTTTATGCTCAGTGTTACGTATGCAATGCTGCATCATTCATAACATGCAAGGCAAACCTTCATAAGCCAGAAGTGGTAGGTACACTAGCTAATTCAAAAATAGTATTTTAAAAGATCTGCCGCCTGTGGTTATAAATGTGAATTCTAAATTTGGCTCTTACATAAAGAAATCCTAAAGGTTCTGTGCAAGAATAACACACTGGGACTGGGTGCCTTCCCAAAATACAAATGATAATTAATGTTCATATTCTGTCATAAAAATTAATGGAACATCAACATAAACATCGCACATCGACTCTGTGATAATGAGACACATATATCAACTTACAAGGCTGCTGCAATGATGGTTTTTTGTTTGCAAAGCTATAATATGCAGTATTAACTGGAAAGCAACAAAAGTTAAATTGTAGCGATGGCCTTACTAATTGGTACTGCACTTTGTGTTTCTTTTACTCTATCCCAATAAGCAGATAAGATTAGTAAGATGATTTAAAACTGTGCAGAGAGCTTATGAAGTTARCGAAACTGTGAAAAGCCACAATATCCATCAATATGTAAGCCTGAGTTCTTCTACCAATCCAACTGCAGATTTACACAATTTTGTTTTGCTTTTAAAAAATGGTAGATGATTCATATATTTAATAAATATGAGTGCAGGCACTGAAACATAGAAGAAAAACTGCATCATAACCTCCTAGGCATCAGCCTCATGAAGGGACTGAGCCATATTCCTTGACTTTAGTACTGATCTGAAACTTTAGTACTTTAGTACTGATCCTTTAATACCGGTTCTTTAGACTGTCCTTTAGTACTGATCTGAAACTCAAGGAGAGACGGAAGGAAGAAAAAAAAAAAAAGATGAGGAAAAAAATGGAGAAAAAAAAGTAGCTGTGTACTCAGTTACACACTAAATACTTAGTTTTGCAAAATATATGCTTTAAACATAGAAAAAAMCCAACATTTTGTAAAAATGGGATCTTGACAGTGAAAATTGGTAACTTTCACTCAATTCAAAGGAAAAAAAGAAAAACACAGGTGTGGTCTCAGGTAGAGTTGAGGGGAGCAMAGAGCTATTTTACAGATACTGCTTAAGAACATAAATTATTTTGGTGTCACACACACACTCCATGAAAGTCTTGGATATTCCTCTCCATACAATCCAGGAACTGGAATCCTATAAAGAAGACTTTAAGATGTATACTTAAGAAGAAAACAGCTGTTCAGAGTTAAGTGGTAAAAATTGCTCGGCGGTATGTGCATCATGACGGATTTAGAAAATTTATCGCCTATAGAAACGTATCAATCCATCACATGAGAACTACAACAGATTTCAAGCCACCTGCTGAGAGATATCGCTAGTGCTTTATGACTGATACAAGGATTGAGGAAAAACCACCCACCCTTAAGCACTTACTGTTAGAGATGAGATTTAAAAAAGCCAAAAACCATCAGAAATATTAGAAAAAAATATGCCATTACTCTAATTCTACTGCTATTGCATTCTAGTCATTCAAAGATATGCTTGAAATCAGAGCAAAGTTTTCCACAGGTACATAAGATAACAAGCATCACTACAGCACCCTTGAGTCGCTGCCCCTGCAGTGCAACTGCAGCCTCCAGCAACAGGTACTGCCACCTTCACGTGAACCTGGCACCTCCTGCTGCCACCTCCAGATGCAGGTTGGTGTGGAGGCAGGAGGGGGTAAAAGCAGCCCAGTGGGACAGGCARCAAGTTGGACAAGAGCTGCCATGTCCTTTTAAGTATTCCATACTACATACACATATACACACACACACACATACATATATACATATATCACCTTTAAATTTCCCCAAAACTTTACTTTTCTGAATAACACTGTCCACCAGTGGAGAATTATATTACAACTATGGGAAGGCTTCCATCTAGAAAATGGCATTAAGTTATTGATCCTGCAAAGCTAGCTCCCCACAAAGAACAGAGGCCATATGACGGCTGCCTAATGCCGTCAGACGCACTCTTTCTCAGAGCACAACAGCTTCCAACGATTGAAGTGCTCTGCCTCAGAGCACAGCGCAAGTCATCGAGCACTGTCACAGCAGCCAAGTGGTTCAAAGAACCCAAATATCACAACCCAGCTGGAGTTCAGGAACTCCCTCAACACCTACTCAAGCAAAAGAAGCCCCAAAGGAAGATCAGTCCTTCACCTGACCCTTTCTTCCCCTGGTCACTACTAGAGGGAGACTGTTGGGTGGGAAGGTTCTTTCACATAATCCAACCCTCCATTCACTCTCAAGCAGCAAATGAGGAAATGTCATTCCTGCAGTATGAAKTGCGACAAAACACTAAAGCTGGGCTTTACTCTTGTGAGGGGTGACCACCACTGAATCAGTGTGATACAGCCCAGAACACRAGAAGAGGAAGAACTTCTTTCCCGTGAGGGTGCCAGAGCCCTGGAACAGGCTGCCCAGGGAGGCTGTGGAGTCTCCTTCTCTGGAGATCTTCCAAAGCCGCCTGGCTGCCACCCTGTGCCCCGTGCTCTGGGTGTCCCTGCTGGAGCAGGGGGTTGGACTGGGTGATCTCTAGAGGTCCCTTCCAACCTCAATCATTTGGTGATTCTGTGAAGAGCTAGGCAGAAGTGTGGGCTGAAGACAACCAGAACTGCAGGGAACTCTTTGAACTGTGCCTGGTGTSTGACCTACTTCCTATAAGTACCCTCTTCCCTGAAGTAAACAGAGAGAAGTTCTCCAGATCGCTCCAAGAGAACACTGCTCAGCGGCACCTGCATCAACCTGAGATCTGTKCAGATCTGCATCCCATCATCCATTCCACATGCACAGGTGAGATGACCGGCACATGTCAGCAGCAGTTGCACTTCTTAGTTTCACTTGGTCAGCTGATACTTTTTATTTTGCCCTTCCATAGAATCAGCATTATAAAACTCCAAATCAAAAACCCTAAGAATTCAAAGCAGAATAGAGAAACAGATTTTAAAGACAAGCAATTTCATCATACTTAAAAAAAAAAAAAGTCAGTTTAAAAACAACTGAAGAAAAAAAACAGATCATTAAATTACTGAAGCAGCAGATCATTAAATTACTGAAGCAGAGAATTAAGGCAGCAAAACAATAAAAATAACAAAAGGAGAGACCATCGGAGATGGATTACAGACCAACTAATGTAAACTCTGTGTTGAAGTTCTGGAGTAGGAAACGACAGAACCGCTCACCTAAAGGCAAACTTTTGAAGTAAAGCGACACAGATGAGTAGCCTGACCCAGTTCCCACTTAGTGCCACATCTGCTGGAGCACATGGTACAAAACTTTGTTTTAAACATCAGTCTAACACTGAAGTACACACCAAAGAAAAGAAGCAAAAAGGTCTGGGGAGAATGACAAACAGCACAACTGCCCTAGCAATAACACCCTTGACAACAACTTAACAAGGACAGAGCTGTTCAAAGAGGGAAGGTCTGCTCATCACTAAATGCATGGGATTGGTGTCAAACTACCCCAGAAGAGTGATCACTAAGAGCAATTAGAGGATTACACAGTYTGCAAGGAAAACCTGTTCAATCTGGTGCTTTGTAATACACAAGGGCCAGGGAATACACATGTCAACCAGGGGATTTTCATCAAATCCAAGCACCAAAGATCAATATATAGACCATCACAGAAGAATGCATGATATGACAAAAAGTTTCCTCAAATTTTTGGAAATTTAAAAAGATTATGATATTCTAGAACATACTGATTAAAAAGCCTTCAGATCACAAAACTGCTAGWATTACTCTCATGAAGGTCAAAAGATGTTATGTCTTTTTAAGTATAACTGTAAGTAGTTCACAGGCACAGAGAGGGCTGAACCCTTAATTCAGTGTCTTGCACTGTAATGCTAAACAATGAAAAATAATAGAAGAGCACGCTTGAGCAGTAGATTAAACAAGTGGACCTTCACAATACCATTTTGACCAGACAATCATTTCGGAGAAAAAGAAGTGTCATTAAGAAAAAGTAAATCCTTAAGAGTAATAACTAATCCCATAAAAATGGAAGCATGCACAAGAACAAAACACTGCCTGAGCTAAAAGTGATCCAAATGTTAACAATTGGCAAAGGCTGAAAATCCAGCAACCTATTAGACATGGAGCAAGATTCTGAACACTGGATAAAAGTACTTAATCACCTGGGAGATACAATAAATCACTATGTCCATCAGCATCAGAAGGTAACACATCAAATAACTCTGAAATGTAGTGACAGACACCACAATGTGTGGCCAGGAAACCAACTGGTTACAAGTAAAAACTACTGAAGAGAAACCTCAAGAGAAAAGCTTATCAGCAAAGGCAGCATCTCCACAACAAGGGCAGGCTGAAGCAAAGTTTTGTTTCAGGCATTCACTGCTGCTTGCAAGCAGAGCAGGAAGAATAAAGAGGAGATTTCTTTAAGCTTTACAAAGGATAACACAAATTTGAGATAATAATGTTATTTAAAAAAAAAAAGATATTTGTGATACTATCTGATAATACTACAAGTCACAGCCACMCAGGATTCAGAAACTAAAAAACAATTTACCAAATGGCTTATATATCCAAAATGACATTGTCTGGATGGGAGTATCATTGTCAGAGACTGACACACTGTATTATCAAACTACCACCACCTCCTTAACTCTATCCACTCATCATCACACTTGCATTAGAAGTCATTCATAAACAGTAGATTATAAGGGTTAAAGAGGAAAAAAAAATAGTTTCCCTCCTCCTCCAGAAAACAAAACTGCATTTTATTTAAAGTTGCTACTGAAATCCATAACGCAAAAATCATTYAGTAGTTTATGGATGTGCCTTCAGCTCGGCTTCCAATCTGCCTCATTCGCTGGGTTTGTTTTACAAGCAAGGAAAATTAAACTTCAAATACACAGGCATAAATTGGAGWCATTCCCTGCCCTGAGAAGAAACAGATCAGGAGGCACAATGTAACCTGCCTCTGCCAGGGGAATACAGACTATTGTATATTAGAGTCCATCTGTTAAGTAACGACCCATGCAGAATGCAACGCTACTGCAGCAGCTTCCCAACCAGTTTCACATTCGTGCAAGTCTCCYGATGCCGAGCGCGCTGCTAAACAAGCCTGCATTTATTTTTTAAATACAAGCAGTTTGCAGCAACAGCAACTAATTAGTAGCTAGATAGCTGCTATAGTAACCAAGCACTGTAATAAGCATTTTAAATCCTCCAAATACCAAAATAAATTTTAAAACCCTAAAGAGGCAAAGCAATGTTAGTCCACTTGCTGCTGTATTAACGATTGGAATTAAAAGAAGCTTAAATATCAGTAAGTAAAACAAAAAGAGAGAGAAAACTGGGAAAGAATAAACATTTTTGCATTGGTCGTGATCTACATGGAGCCACTTAATGAAATGACTCCATGTCATCCCCTTTTCCAAGTAGTACTTCTGAAGGAAGGGGTAATAATCCTAAAGTTATGATGACTTGCACGACACTTGCACAAAAATATTTATTTACATATCATCCTCCAGCCAGGTGCCAAAGAGCTTGTAGAGAACAGTGGGGAATAGCCACAAGATTAATGTGTTGACATATCCATAGGCGCTTTAACTCTGCGTGCAGCTATAAACACCAAAATGATCTGACCAAAGCCCGTCTTGCTCTGCATGCTGCAGCTTTCCCATTCAGCCTGTGCTAGGTCAAATGCAAATAACTGTCACACAAACAGAGGGACACATCCTCGCAGAGTGCTGGAGAAGAGCTATATTCTCTTCATGACTTTGTATAAAACGGGTATAGGTTGGAAGAGCTAAACTCGTCTGAAACAAAGGCAGTTTCAATTAATTGCCATTCAGTTTTGAGCAGTCATTTTCCTATCCTGCTTTATATGCAAAAATAGAGGATATTTCATTGACCAAACCGCTTCAAAAGCTTCGCTGCAGCAAAGCTTGCATTCAGAAGCAGCACAAAATTGCACATAATTGAAAGTGATTCATTTTTAGATTCACTCGCTTGGCTTCTGTAGGTTCCTCAGCCTTTGGTGTAGGTAGCGCAAAAACATTAAGTCATACAGTCCTGCAGTAACTCTTTCACTCCATGAAGTGAGCAAATGACTAAGGAGCTACATCCTCACATCCCGCCCTTGTTCCCAGCTATTTACCCGTGCACAACGGTGTTCTACAGTGCACGGACCTTCCACAAAATTAGCAGTTCTTATTTTGGGAACGGGAACGTGCTCTGGAAAGCGTGACATTATAAAAGGCACGAGCAAGCCCGCACAATACTGCAATACAACTAACTCTTTATTACTGATCCTCAGGCGTATTAAAGAAAACCTTGCAAAACCTCCTTCCTCCTCCTTTCCCCTCCACGGATGGAAAAAATAAAGGGATAATTAAAACAAAACAAGCAAACTAGCTGCGAGCTAAGGGGGTTAAATCCTTCACGCACTCCAGCCTCCAAGGGAAGACCCCGGCTCGGGCTGCCGGTTTTGACGGTCGGCCGTTAAACGGCGCCTCTCCGCGCACGGGGAAGGCGCCGGCTCGCGGGGCAGCGCCGCCAACTCCGAGGGGCAGAGGCGGCCCCGCCGCCGCCGCCGCCGCCGCGGGGGGCTCGGCGGCCGCTGCGGGGGGCGCCGCGGGGCCTGGCGGGGCCTGGCGGGGCCGGGGCTCCCTCCCTCCTTCCCTCCCGCCGGGCCCGGGCCCTGCGCGGCCGCCTGGGCGTCACCGCGGCCGCTCACCAGGTTGAGCACGGTCTCCACGATGTCGCGGTTGGTGACCTCGCCGACCTGGATGAGCCCGATGAGCACGGCGAATTTCATGCGGATGTTGCGGATCGGCACCGACGGGTTGATCATGCCCGCGGGCAGCACCACGGAGCCCGAGCCCGACGCCCGCAGCTCCCCCATGGCCGCGGCGCCGCCGCCGCCGGCCCCGACYGAGATGAGTCCCGCGGGCTGCGGCTCCGGCGCCGCGAGCGGCTTCTCGCTCGCCATTTCCCCGCCGCCGCTAGC
>NW_020454505.1:1726664-1812018 GCF_003342845.1 Nothoprocta perdicaria
CACCCGGCCGGGGTCCGCAGCGCCCCCGCGGCTGGCGCGGAGCTGAGGGGCACAAAATAACACGGGGGCCTCCTGTTATTTTGTGTCTGGCACTCGAGTGACTGCGGGGCGAGGGGCCGCCGCAGCAAAGCGGGTCGTGGCGGGACCCCGAGCTGCGGGCGCGCGGCTCCCGCGGGGAGGCCGCGCTGGGCCTGCCCTGTGGCTCCGGCGTGAGCCTCTGGCCTCCGCGCTGCACCCTGGAGAGGCGTCCAGTCAACGGGAGTTGACCAAGTGCTTGGGTTTYGGCGAGGCCGAGTGGCGGGCGCCTCCGTTTCAAGCCTCTCCCGTGTTGCAGCAGAGAGGTGGAAGCGTCTTTGATACGTTTCAAGAGTGCTCAAATTATTCCGAATTATTGTTTGAATAAAGTTATGTGTATTTTCCCTCTGTGCGCTGGACCTAATCTACCCCATTTGGAAACATCTTCCTTCTTGGCTTTGTAGTAASTGTCTCTGCGAGGTTCAGTCTTACAGCAAATCCCGTTGGCATTCATTGTGTCTYTTTTTAACCCAAAATTGGAAAAATTACCTGGAGTGCCAGTCTTCTTTATAGCAAGGTTTAGATAAGAGGATGGATAAACATGATGAACAAGAAGGACGTGGTCTCTACATCCTCCAGGTGTAGAGCAGYTGCTCTAGGCTTAATCAAACCTCAACTCTCTACCATTGAGTATGTTGCCTGTATATATTATAAATACATCATGGCACATTTACTTGGGGTTTGCAAGCTTTGCAGGTAGTAGGTACTGTATGTATCCAGATGTTCAGAGATGACCAAGTCAGTGGATTTCACTTACAGGGGGTGCTGGGGGCAGCAGCTTCCAGCTAGGGCATGATGATGAGCTGGTGGAGCAGAATGGCTTGAGTTGCTCTTGTCTTTATTGTCTTTATTGGCTGAAGCGAGTCCTATTCCAAAAGTTTTTTACAATATTTCCAAAAAAAAACCCCAAAACTTAGACAAAACCTTTACTTTGGAATTGTCAATGAAAGACTCCCCTGCTTGTTTAACTTTGTCACATCTGCCATTTAAGAAAAAAAAAAAAAAAAAGTAAAGAAAGTCATCACGGTAAAACTTGTGAGTATCTAGAAATCTTTAAGTTTAGCCTTCAAACAAAATTATGCAGATGTTCAAGTTAGGGTGAGCACAAATCTTCACCTCAATCTGAAAGAGGATTATTTCATGTGCTTAATGATCCTGTCTCGCAACTTAGAATTTGGAAGTCCTCAGGTTTGTTTAAGCTTATTATTTAATTATATATTTAAATATTTTTGAAAGCTCAAGAATACAAACCTTTTTTACAAAACTGAAACCTTAACCTCATCTTAGTAACATTCCCTAAAAAATACAACAACACTCTTAATAGCTATTACTCCCCAACTCTCCCCTTTGTTATTCCCATTTCCATATCTATTTGGCTAGAGCACACCACTGTAGATAGTATAGCTAGGTACAAGCTACTTGTCAACCTGGGTGGTTGACTAAATTTTCATTCTGCTTCATCAGGTGCCTGCTGACAGATGATGGGTAAGAAGCTAAGTTATCACTACTTTTCTAATGGTAGGTATATTAACTTTGATATCTAGGCTCTCATCAGGTTTTACAAATCTTGGAAGTAGCACTGAGATCCACTGYTGCATTTGCTTGAAATTTGTCAATAGGTTGCTACTTGTGTTTTTGATGGAACAAATGGACAAATAGCACAATCACAAAAGCTTCCTCTCCCTAGGAAAAGGAGAAAACAAAATACAGCTTGGTATCTGCTTTATTATCCATTCTATATGTTTATAATATGCTTTATTATCCATTCTATATRTCACAGTACTCCATAATTTACACTTGTACCCAAATTTAGGTGTATTACTTGATCATAGATATTATAAACATCTATTGATATATTCCTCTACATGGATTTTTTTAACTTGCAATCCTGATTTTATTTAGAAGTTGTATTTGTTATATCTTTCAATATATGATTTCCAGTTTAGGACTTGGACTAAAATAGAGCAAGCTGACAGTCTTTTTCTCTGCTGAAAAAATATAATATGCAGTACATGATATTAGGAAAAGCTCTTTTAAAGGAAGGATTACCAACATTATGTTTAATATTAGAAGCTTCCTTTAATGCACAGAATCACAGAATGGTTGAGGTTGGGTAGGATGTCTRGAGACAGGGCCACCAAGAGCACATTTCACAGGGGACATCCAGGCAGRTTTTGAAGATCTCCAGAGMAGGAGATTCCCTCTCCTGGGCAGCCTGTTCCAGTGCTCTGTCACCCTCATGGAAAATAAGTTTTTCCTCATATTCAGATGGAACTTCCTGTATTTGAATTTGTGGCTCCTGCCACTTGTCCTATCACTGGCCACCACTCAAAATAGTCTGGTCCCATCCTCTAGACACCTTCTTTTAAGATATTTGAATACACTGATAAGAATCCTCCCAGTTTCTTTAGAACTGTATTTAGTTTTACAAATTTTTGCAAAATCACACCCACATTATTTTTCTAAGCTGAAACACTTCAGAATGGCTGTCTTCCCTAATCAACAGTGTTTGTTTTAGATAAGCAAACTTTCATTGAGGTGAGCCATTCATCAACTCATGTKAATGTTATTGGAGCACTGGCATTCTGAAAGAACAACAAATCTGTAAAACTAATCTCAAGTCTGCACTAACCGCAGCTCTGGTGCCTTTCTAATGCCTCATCAGATTGGAAATTAAAGTAAGAATAGGTATACTAGAAATGTTACAGAAAATGATTCATTTCTTTTCTTAAAATATATGTTTCTCTCCTTCATATTGATATATTCAGTTCAAAGGCGGTGTGAATTTGTCAGTGACAGTTGCATCGTGAAGTGGCTAATTGCATCCCAGTCCAGCAAGGTGTTCTGCAGTATCAAATACCAGCATTTGCATAGATTTTAACCAGTTTCAGTTCTTGCAAGATCAGTCATTGACACAGGACACGGAGATGTGGCAGCAGTTGGTATGTCAGGAGGATGCTCTGTTCTGCACGTTCCTCTACCCTTCTCAGAGACGAGCCCGGTGCCAGGATCTGATCTCATCCCTTTCTGTACCTTTCCCAACAGTTGTCCCCTGTTGAACTGAGAGCAAGCAATGCCTTTGCTCCCAGAGGATACCTCTCTGTTTTCTGTAGTAGAAGCCGGGAGGCTTCCTTCATGGTATCCTTTAAGTATTCTCAGCTGGTACTCCAGAAGTTCCAGAAGATGGTCACAAGTAAAACTCTAAAGAACAAGTAAAAATGCATATATCCATGTAAACAGTAAACAAAATGCACAGGTGAGAAAATAAAACAAGCAAATGTTTAAAATTTTATCCCAGTATTTATTCAAGTTATTAAATACGTGATTGTAGCAACACTAGAGAAGATTTGGGGTCTGAGGAGCTTATGTACTCATTCAAATGAAAAGACTTGGAAAGCAATCCTAGAAGACAGGCTCTTGTCTACAAATAATGTTCTAGAAGACAGACTCTTGGCTACAAGTAATGGATCCGCTTAAATGAGTCGGGCTATTTGGTACAAGTATATATGTGCTTTACACTAAATCTTGGGAAAAAAATAATGTTTTGAAATGGATGATGTAGATCAAGACTGAGCTATGTTTAAGAACGGAATTGTGTTTATTTGCCACACTAACATCAAAATACTGCTTCCTTTACCATGCCCATATGAGGACTCCTGTTGTGTTTAATTAGACTATTCTCATGAGAAAGGGTAAAATGATTTGTTCCTGTGCCAGGCTCAGGAAGTATTATTAGCCCTTTTCTCTTGAAAAGTAGGATTTCTTAAAGGTTTAAAGTAAAAAGCAAGGAAATAGAAACTGAAAGGCTATTACAGCATCTAAACTTACCCTGCTGTGTATATGTATTGCACCAAATAGTTCCATTCACTGTTTTTAAACTTCCCCACAACAGGGTGCATTAACAGAGAAATAAAAATGTGAACTTAAGAATTTCCTTGGTACTGTAGCTTTAAACAATTTCTATTTGCTTTCCCTATAATTCCTGTTCTTTAGTCTTGAAATAGAGAAAAACATGGAATAAAATTGTCTTGTATATACTTGCAATGAGAGGCAAGTTTCCTCTTGTGCAATTCCTGTGCAATTTCAGAAACATTGTAACAGACCTTCCAGAGAGATTGCTCCTTGGAAGCAAATAAAAACTTAGAGAGAAAGGATGCTGGTCACAAACCTTTGCCTGGATACTGCAGCATGACCAAAAACAGCAGACAAAAATTATATCAAGCTCTCATACCTCATTGGGAGTGTTTTCCCAAGCAGATGGGATTAAGTTACAACTCTACTGATTTAGCATTTATAGCACCAAAGAACAGAGATGTATATATGTTTGAAGGTCTAATTTTTTCATCTGTAAGTACTAGACAATTACAGAAATACAGTTGTTATTATCAGGATTCTACAGTGGCTATGAGTATTATATGATATTGTCTTCTATTATATCTATAACTTTAGAGATAGTTAATAAGAAAACACTCATCAAAACAGCCAAATGACTTTTATTATATTCCTGCAGAGCAATTGACTTTAGTGAAGTCTCATAAATGAAACTGAGTGCAGGTTTTGTCAAAAGTGATTTGYTTAGTTGCTTGTTTGCTTACATTAAAGAGAAAATAATGTGTTATTTAGGATTGTTCTTTTCTTCTTTCAGAAAAGAAAGTGGGGGGGACACAAAAGCCACCAGTGAAAGAGTCATGATACACAAGTTCCTTCTCCAGCGCAAGTTCTAAATGTTACTTTGCCTTACTTTCGGGATTATGCCTCGTGATATTTTATTGATTTTGGCTTAAGCATTTGGATCTATGAACATAACAGAAGGGATGTGATAAACAGCAGGGAAAAAGACATATTTCTGTATGTTTATAGTTGCACAGAG
Source organism: Nothoprocta perdicaria (assembly GCF_003342845.1). Lineage (NCBI taxonomy): Eukaryota > Metazoa > Chordata > Aves > Tinamiformes > Tinamidae > Nothoprocta > Nothoprocta perdicaria. The sequence continues at coordinate 1,731,610 of NW_020454505.1, forward strand.
AAGGTGAGTCAATTTTATTCCATCATCATCATTCCAATAGGGTTTATGTTTAAGGTCATGATCTTGAATCAAATGTTCCGCACCTTTCTTGAAGTAGTGCTTAAAATTGGGCTTCCTTTGAGAACTTAGAGGCATTGTAGAGTGGAAAGACTATTTTTCAAGCATTTTAGTCAACACCTTTAAAAAAAATACCAGTAGTGTCTACTTTTATTGCTGCAAGCTGACATTGTTCACTTTTACTCAGCTATGATCCACTGTTGCCCCTGGATCCTTTCTGTAGGAGTCCAAACAAGCCAGATGAGCCACATCCTGTATTTATGCAAATTAGTATGCCTTCTAAAAGCAATAAATCACACTTGTCTCTTTCAGTAACATTCTGTTGTTTTTTGTTTTTCCAGACCATTCTTACCGTTTGTCAAAATCATTTTGAATTTTAATCTTGTCCTCCAGTGCACACACATTTTCTTTTAGCCTCCTGTTGTTTGGAAATTCAGAAAGCACACACTCTATTCCCTCATCTGGGCCATTAATGACAGCTTGGTATAGTATCAAACCTCAGTCACCCCTGCAGAAGCGCTCATGACACAACTCTCCATGTGGACAGTGAGCTGTCAGTATCTGCTCTTCATTTATCTCAAAATAAAAGCTGCATAAGGAACGTGTTTCCAAGTTTTACTTTCAGCATTTGATCTAAGATATTCTCAAAAGCTGTGCTGAGGTTGAGATGCATCACATCAAATATTTTGGGGCTGGAAGGATCCTTGAAAGGTGACCTTGCCCGATTCTCCCTTCTTTCTTCCCGTTAATCCCCTGGCCTCTAAGCAGGATCMAGTCTGAAGTTAGATGCATCATCGAATGTAGCTCAGATTGCTGAGTGACCTCGGCCTGTCATGTTCTGAATATTTCCTGTGATGAACATTTCACAGCTTCTCTGTGAATCTTGTTCTAACATGGAACAAGATCATGTTCACGGGGATTTTTTCTTCCTATGCACTTCACTTTAATTTCCCTTGCAGCAGCAATTACTTCTGTGTCTTTTCACTGTGCRCATGCAAGAAATCTCGCTCCATCTTCTCTCTTTCCACCTGAGGTAGAGTTAAGACAGCAATTAGCTGTCAGCTTTCTTCAGAATGAAAAAACCCAGCTCTCTCAGCCTCTGCTTATATGTCTTATATGTCTTCTAAACTCCCTCTACTAGTCTACCTGTCTATCTGTCTTTCTTTTCTTGGGAACCCCTAAACTTGATCCAGTTCTTTTTTATTATTTTMCTTCTATTTCTCCAGAAGTAGACTGCCTGTTCACGTTTATTTTGTGTCCATTAGGATCCTGAGGTTCTTCTGATTTCTAGCTAGCCATTAGCCTACACYGTTGCTGAGTTTTATTTTATCCCAGATGCAGAATTTTGCATTTGGATTTGTCACATTTCATGAAGGGCCCTGAGCACATTCCCCTCTTCTAGTAGTTTATCTGGCTGAGTCTGAGGTCAGCTCCTTCACTGGTAAGAGCAGTTTGAAGCAAGCTAGAAGTAAAGGCCTGTCCTTTGTTTCACTTGGGAGCTGCTTTTAAGCTGAGATTTTATCTCCATCTCTCCATTCACTGTCCATGCTACAGTGTATTGCAGCTCTGTCTGCACCTGATCGTGTACCTCCTTGAGCCTGGCTTGCTGACTCTGATCTGGATCTTATCACTGTTATCATTGCCCCTGCCTGCCTTGCTCTTGGCTCACCTTTGTTTATGGAGCAGTCTGTCCTTACTGTTCCCTGAGATGTTCCCCTTAGCCTAATGCTCCAGGCAGCTGAAGTCTCCCTGAACAGCAGCCCTGCCCTCCATCTTGCCAACCATTCACCTTAATGGAGTTACACACAAACCTGAGAGTACAAACCATACAGTCATCCTAATAAAGTCATTAAACAGTATCAGTGTAAAGGCCCTGCRAGCATCCCTGTTCCTAGAGGCTGTCATAGAGCCCCTAGGAAGGGCTGTCCCCTTCCTTTGGTGACCTGTCCTGTTCAGAAAGTGCTCCAAGAGACCTCTGCAGGGAGAGAGGCCTCATTAAAGGTCAATCCCCTTTCTTTGGAAACTGCCTTAAGCTGAGCCTCTACCACTTGACCCCCACCTTAGCTACATCTCCTGTTGCGTTGCAGCTATGGATCTACCTAGCAATGGGTATCACTGACCTAGACCTCGACCCGGACTAAGAGTCTGACTTCCTGGCCTGCTCTTGAAGCTGCCTTGTCACTGTGGACTTGCCAAGCAATATCCTGGCTGTTTAGGACTCTAATTGCCACAGCCAGATCTTCCCTGTTCACCTCGCTCAGGCGCTGTAGTGGTGGGCCCTTACCAACAGTATCCCTCTCTGTGCCAGTGCTGCTACCACATTCAGCTTCCAGCTCCATGCTCTTTCTGGAGCAGCCAGCCCTAACTGTTTCTTGACTATAAGCCCCAGTATCCACTCCAGAGGAATGCCACTAATAATCATCCTCCAACTAATAATCATTCTCCAGCTGGGAGTCTGAACAGCTGAACAGGAACTACATTTTAAGCCTGGCTTTTTGGCCAATTTTGTGCCCACTTTGCAGTCTATCCCTCCAGTCCACCTATCTCCAATAGTTTATCTATGTCCTATCTACAAAATAGACCACAAAAGCTTTGCTAAAGCCAAGGTAAACAACATAAGTGTTCTCCCCTCATTCACAAAGTTAGCAAAGTCTTGAACGGAGGTAATCAAGTTGGTCAGGCATTATTTGCTTTGATAAATCCATGCTGACTGTTCCTAATCATATTCTTCTTCATGTGTCAGAAAATGATTTTCAAGAGATTCTGTTCCATAATTTGCCTGGAGAGTAAGGCTGGGTTTATTTGCTTGTAGTTCCTAGCATCCTCTTTCCCCATCTTCTTGATGATGATTGTGACATTTGTGTTTCTTAAAAAAAAAATCAGTCCACATTTAGTCAAGCTGATCTTCTGCTATTCTTGTCCAAACTCCAGCATCAAGTTCATGATGTATTTCTTGTATTTTGAGGAAGTTGTTCTTGAAKATCCACCAGCTGGCTAGGTCTTTGCTTTTCAGGGCAGCCTCTGATGAGATCATGCTCAGATAACTGCTATACCACTGCATATTTCCTACTCAAGTTTGTCTGGGGTCCTGTGACCTTCCACCTAGACTCCAGCCTCCCTTGAAAACATTGTTGGAGCCCACAAGAATGACAGGGTCACAGCCAGAGGATGGGGCAAGCCCATGGTGATCTCAGATCTAAGTTCCTGGTAGCAAACCTCCAATATGGCAAGTCCCATCAGCAGATTGGTGCCTCTGTCTCCTTTAACTGCTGCCACCTCTTAGTGGGACTCTTTCCATATGTGAATCAGTTGTGTCCTTTGATGGACCTTCTTCTTCTTCCCTCATTGCAAGGGTGCTCCAGTTGCTAATGTGAAGTTATAGAAGAAAATTACCTTTGTGTTGGCAGAGGTCACAAGTATTTTCATATTCCATACACTCAAATGTAACTTTTGTCTGACCTCTGAAAGGCCTCCATGGAAAGCCTGTACCTCTGTAGAATGGGATCTGTAATCTTGCATTATCTGTTCATTTTCTTGGTTATTTCCTTTACATGGTATCCCAGTGATTTGAGCAGAGCACATCTCATACAGATCACTAGCTGTGATACTCCTGGCCAGGGAGACCCCTAGTTATAAAAGCAGCTCAGCACAGCAGTTTCCCTCCTGCGCACACTAGAAGACCCACCTGACATGCAACTTCTCCTTTTTTTTTTTATCTCCTGGCCACGACACACTCAAGCTGTAAATGCTAAGTCAGGTATTTTGTAAATTACTGCTACATATTGATGTAGGGAAAAACACAACTCCTGAGTATTCCATGTTTGTCAGTAAGACAGGAATTTTAGAGAAAGAAGCTTGGAGAACTTCTCTAGCAGATAGATAATGAAGTTTTTCTTGAAAGGATTTTGTTTTTACTGTTCAGTCCTCACTCCGTCTTTCTAAGACTGGAAAATAGAGAGCAGAGAGAGAGAATAGGGGGAAGGATTTTTGATAAGGTAAATTGAATATCACCAGARCCATTTGCACACCTCTGTAATGTGGCAAGTTTGTCTTGAATTTCATGGTAATTTACCATTTTCTTCATTACAATATACATTTTTTAGTAACCTATTTGTAAATTTACAAGCTTTTTGTATGCTAAAGCCCATGAATAACATTTATTTACTGAGATACTCAGTGAACAAGCAAAAGTCTCCAGGAAAGCCCTGCTTTCCAAAATATGTCTCAGAAGGGCTGTAAAAGTTATTGCAAGATATTCTAATGTATCATTTGTATATTAGTATAGTAGGTGATCAAGCAATTAGGCTGTCATAATACATAAGCACAAGGGAGTGTTGCACAGGCAAACTTATCTTCAGTATTTCTGGACTGTAGAAAGGTCTTTTCTACAGTTTATTTATTATTTTATTGAGTAAATAGAATACAGCTTTTAAGAATATATTAGTACAACTGATTCTAGATAGGACTTGATCAATTTCTGTTTATTTAAAGTTCTTCATATTTTTGAACACTGAAATAACTTCAGTCTATTTATGTTTCTTCTAACTTGAAACTGTAGTAGAACACTGGGCTCTTTTTCTTACAGGTTGTACAGACCTGGCAAGTAATAACTGAGTTGCAATATTTGAACAGTGCCAACATTACATTTGATTCTTTAGAACTGTCAGCCTCATTGTGCCTTGTACACAGAGCATTTCAAAGGTTTGCACGTTTAAAGGAAGGGCCCTTCAAGACTCACAGCTTTGACTCATTTCTTGGATGGCTATTGTCTTTTTATTACCCTCCACACAGTTCAATTACTTGCAGTTTCACAGTTTCCAACTTCAGGTAGACACATCAATGCCATCTTTAATTTCTTTACAGATAGGCTGCAATATATTTGACTTTGATGTGACTACAAGGGAAACAAGACAATCTTCAGTCTTTAACCTCAATGTTCAGTCTGGATATGGGTTACATACATAGTTTCTCTTTTCATGGATTTTTTCTCCACTGTTTAACTGAAGATCCTAACATCATAATACAGTAACTTATTTCCACTTTTATTTTTTCTTTGAAGAATCATCCTTTCCCTATCCTTTGACTTCTTTCTTTGCATGTAACAGTAGTTGTAAGAACAAACACCACCACAACCGGACTGTCTAACATATGCTTCTGTATTTTTGCAGAGGCAAGCTTCTTTTTAATCTTCTAAGATTGCCCTTCCATTCTTACAGCAAACCTTTTTTTTTTTTTTTTCCAGGATTTTGTAGTTTTTTGAGGTTTTTTTTATGCATTAGAAGTTTTGATAATCTATTCTTTACATACTACATGCAGAGTATTGTGCTTGATCATATTCCAGGTAAGGTAATTTGAAGTGATTCTTGGCCTCTCAAAATGCAGTTTTAGCAAGTTCAGGCAGAGAAGGGTTTCTTTTTAAACAGTTAGTTGGTTTTGAATAGATACACTATTGATTGGACTTYCATTCTTGTATTTAAAGGCAAAAATTGAGTTTTACCTTATAATCTTCTGGCTAAATATTTATTTAGCAAAACTGCTAAAATCGCATTTGGACTTGCTGATGATACAAGACATTCTGATAGATATTTCACATTTAGTATCTTTTTACTCTGCCTTGTGGTCTCAGACCAGTGCCTTTTCAGAAGATAATTTTGCTCCAGTATCCAGTTTAATTCGTAAGACAACCACTGCCTTCTAGGGCAGAGGACTTCCCCTCATTTTTTTTTTCTCCTGTGACTTCTTCTCCAAAATTCACTGATTGACCAGACCTGTTGACAAACTTAGTGTTGTACTCTGCCTGCTATGAAGCCCAGTGATTACATCAGAATCATTTGGATCATCTGTGATCTTTGTCTTTTTGTGCTGTCAACAGAGAAAAGCAAGTGCCTAACAAAGAATGACTCAGAAGATCAAATAAGGTMCTTCTCCTTCTGTGTTATTTGAGGTAACTACCTTGGTATATAATTGCCTTCAAAGGTGGGTAAGTGCTCTCATATCYTGGGTGAAGAACTGACTAGAGCTGAGTGAGGTGAAACAGTGGATGTGAGGGTGTGTTTGAAGCAGTGCTTACATCAGGGCTGCACAATAAGCATCTCCATTCACTATGAAGCTCTCTTCAGCAGCTAGAACTTKGGACTCCCTCTTCCTTAAGAGTCAACCTCCTTTCTTTGAGCTAAGAAGTCAAGCTCTTTTTATTCTTTCTACAGTCCCATTAATCTCACACTTCTTTCTGAATAAAGCTCCAACTGAAAGGATAGGCACCATTGCACTATTTTACCATTCCTGCGGACTAGCTGAGGCAGTATCTTTGGAAATGGGAAGCAAGGGTTCAAAATCAGATTAAGAGACTGTTGTTTATTAAGAAAATTATTATCAAAAAGTGGCTGCTGACAGCACAACTTTTTGTATAGGATATAAAAACTAGTATCCACTGTCTCCTTTTTGACTCTTGATGTAAATAAACAGTAGTACAATTAACTCAATCTTACCTGTTGGTGATAAGCTTAGACTTGAGGTATACCACATCATAAATTGACTCGTTCAGCTGTTTAGGTAGTGTTGTGTAATATGAAGTTTGGTCCTTGGCTCATTTATTATATAGCAGTATATGAAGCAATTATTGTATATATTTATATTATATCTAATCTAGTACATATATATATATAAACTAGTACAGATAATCCTTGTTACTTTAGAGAACTCACTGTTTCAAGAAGAAAACATCACAATTGACAGCACTGCTTAGTTCCAAAGTCTAGGAACTTAACAAGTTCTGAGTCTCAGCTGCTGTCAGATAATTGCAATCTCACCACTCTTTTTTCATCACCTTTTAGAAATAATTTTCAAGACCTGATTTTAGAACATGAAATCATCTTACTACATCTGGAAGTAAAAAAGTAAGTACCTCAAGAATTCCTAGACAAAGCCTTCTAATTCTCAGTATTTTTAGAATTTCTAATTCTCAGTGATAAGAGCACAGAACTCACAGAAWCACAGAATCACAGARTGGTTGAGGTTGGAAGGGACCTCTAGAGATAATCTGGTCAAACGCCCTGCTCCAGCAGGGGCAGCCAGAGCACGGGGCACAGGGTGGTATCCCGATGGCTTTGGAAGATTTCCAGAGAAGGAGACTCCACARCCTCCCAAGGCAGCCTGTCCAGGGAAGTTCTTCCTCACATGGAGATGGAACTGCCTGTGTTGCAGTTTGCACCCATTTCTTCTTGTCCTGACACTGGCAACCACTGAGAAGAGTTTGGCCCCTTCCACCCTACATTCACCCAGTTAAAGATATAAACTCCAATTTACATCTTTAACATTTTAAGCATTTTGTGTATTGTTTCAAATATTGTTTCAGGATTTGTATGTTCACTTTTAATCCGGGGGGACTGGTTCTGTGCTCTCAAATTCCCGTACCCTCATATTGTAGCATAGAGAGCTTGTGCAGCGTGTGGTATATATATTCCAAGCAGAGCACTGCCTTTGAGTTGGTACTTGGTCAAGGTCTACTTACCAAGGTGACTTAAAGGACACAACTTTCTACTTGTACTTCTCAGACTAACTGCGGATATTCCRGGGGGTAAATAGATCCTTAGCGCCTGTTTTGTTCTTCGCTTTTCTGTGTAGAATGATTTCCTGGTGAGTCAGAGAATAAAGGAATTTCTGAGCTCTTAGTGGTTCTTCCTAGACAGATTTCCATCAAAGTGTATAGAGGYTTCAGCTGAGGTTTTTCACTGCAATTGTTTCATCTCCAAAGGAAGGAATCCCTCTCAGTGTCTTTTCCTACAATTCCTTCTCAAACCAAATCACAGCTTTACATCCTGGACATATCTAAACTGATTTTCTTCTTTCTAGAGGGGCCTAGATTAAACTTGGAATTACATTTCCACCAAAATTGTTGGTGACATTTTCAGAATGGCAGGTATAGTCAAAAAGTGAGTAGACCTTAACTAATGTATGTTCATGCTGTTTTCATTTCATACCCTAAAATGTATAAGACAATATGTGAACTGAACTCATGCAATCTCTGCTACAACCTTTTGGAAAAGATCTCTGCAACTGAGATTTCTAACAATACTATAGCACTCTATCCATAATTTAATATCATTAATAATAYCATTAATAAATAGCACATTGTGCTATTGTGTAGACCCTTACCCAGATAAAATGTTTGGTAGAGAGTTCTTTCTGTTGATGCTACAGTCTCTTACTCATCTCCACAAATAAGACTGCTTGCAACTCACCAAGAGTTTCTATTCTAAAGAGAAAGAAAAAATTATATTATGTTAACGAAGCCTTTCAAGCCATGTGCTCTGACTTGACAAATTGGAGATCATAGAATCATAGAATGCTTAAGGTTGGAAGAGAGCTCTGCAGATCATCTAGTCCAACTCACCTGCACACGCAGGCTCACCTAGAACACATGGCACAGGATTACATCCAAATGGCTTTGGAAGATCTCCAGAGAAGGAGATCCAAAACTTTTGGTACTTCAGTTTGTGGCCATTTACATTAGTTGTATCAATGACCACTACTGRAAAGAGGCCAGCCYCACTCTACAATCTACTATAAATACCTTGAGGTATTTATAGACACTGATCAGGTCCCCCCTCAGCCTTCCCTTCTCCAGGCTGAACAGGCCCAGCTCYCTCAGCCTTTSCTCAYAGGGCAGATGTTCCAGGCCCCTGATCATCCTSGTAGCCCTGYRCTGGACTCTCTCCAGCAGCTCCACATCCCTCTTGTCCTGGGKAGCCYAAAACTGGACACAGTGCTCGATATGTGGCCTCTGCAGGGCTGTGTACAGRGAGACGATCACTTCTCTCAACCTGCTGSAGAAGCTCTTCTTAATGCACCCCAGGATCCCATTGGCCTTCTTGGCCACCAGGGCACACTGCTGTCTCATGGTCAACTTGTTGTCCACCATGACACCCCATTCCTCTCTACAGAACTGCTCTACAAAAGATCAGTTTCCAGCCTGTCCTGGTGTCTGAGGTTATTCCTCCMYAAGAGCAGGACCTCGCACTTGCCCTTGTTGAACTTCATGAGATTTCTCACCCCGCAAAAGTCCAACAAAAGAGWTCTGACTGTTAGGATGTTTTATTATTGAATAAAATGGGAGGCTGATAAAGCTACCATGTCTTTTATTAGTTAATTAAACAGAAATTGTATTTCTCATGCGTACGATACAAATAGACAAAGAGAGTGGAATCTTTGTGAATCCCACATCTCACCAACCGGTTACTGCAAGGTAAGTAGTTTTTTGCCTTTCCAAAAACTATTGGGCATATGCAAAGACATTATTCTCTACTTATCTATTAGAAATAAATTGAAGGACAAACCTTCAAATATGGCTTATGCTTTAGAGTCACAGCTATTCATGACAGTGCTTTAAGTGATTTACTTGTCTAGACATGACACAGTAGAGCAAAAAATTTTAAAAAACTCATAAAAATCCTTTAAATACAACAATTTCCTCAAGAGCAGAATTCTTCGTTGCCATCAAAGTGCTGAATGATTCTTCCTGGCAGAAGAAGTACCGTATTCATTTTCAACTTTTGTTTTTCTTGTTCTTATTTATTCATGGGATTTTTTTTTTCTTCATATTTATGGCTGTAGCTTATCGCATAACTCAAATGTTAATGCATTTTGCACAGATGAGTACTGTTATATGGCTGTTACCTACATTACAACAAAGAACCATTATATTTTGTGCTGAGATCCATTTTATTTATATTTATTCATAGCAAAAATATGATTCTAAACAGCGCAAAATGTAGTTGTGTCTTTATAACATGTCACTGGTACTRTTATTGCTAAATTCACCCTTTGCTTTCTTTTGTTTTCACTTTTTGTAGTCTGACTGCAGTATTTCTCTTTGACTAAAGTTTAGGCTAGTCAGGAGAATGGTATTTTTCCTTGCTTGCAGAATGTTAATGAAATAGGAAAATAATTTAAAGTGTGGTTTTAGTGAAGTGCTACTAAGTAACTAACACTATCTTAATTTTTTTTTTTTTTTTGTTAACATTATAAGAGAAATGATGCACTGGCACAATGAAACAAGTTATCCTATGTGAAAACAAGATTTTTTGACTTATTTATGAAACCTGCTGTGGGAATATCACTTTTAATGAATCCAGAAGAAAACAAAGGAAAAGCTAGAAATTGCTTATTTGATTGAGAATTTGCACTAATGGCTCAGTATTATTTTTATATTATAATAAAAACRATGGAGTAAAATTAAAATTAATGAACTTTAATATTTAAATTGCATGTCAGTTAATGTGCAATTGAAAGTAGAGGTACAAATAAGTCCTAATGGAGGAGGGGGCTGTGTAATTTTTCTCCTAAATATTATTATTTATCAGCAATTGTCACTCTATAATATAAGATGCTATTGCAAATGTTAGGTTAATACACATCTAKATAGCTCTGTTCTCTCTGGATTTTGATCTGTTATTCATCTAGAAAWAGCAAATGAATTCTAGGAAAAAGATGTCAGAAAGGTATCCCTGCACTCTTGATCTTCCCCTCCCTATAAACACTAAATTGTCTTATATTGAGCCCCATTCTTAATTCATATAAATTAGCATTTCAATGGAACTTCACTGAAATCGTATATTGCAATGGATAGTAATCTGGTTCAAGGGATTTTCTGTAGTAATCCAATAATACAAATGTAATTAGGTGATAAAGAATCTTGAGGTGTCTTAAGTGTAAACATTAAACATTGATCACCGTCTGATTTAATTTATGAGGATAAATATATTCTAAGACAATGTCTTGAACTTAGGTGGAATGCTGACATAAAAAAGAAAAGCGGGATTGAAAAGTCATTAACATTTCTCTGAGTAATGTTGAAGTAGAAATTCTAAGGCCAGATCATCAATAATAGCAGCAAGAAAAATTTGCAAGCACCAACTGCAGCACCAAGAGCAGCACARCATTCCCTTTTTATCTCCTCCCTTTCCAGGCTATACTAATACATATTTCTTCCGTTACAATGTCAATACTACTGTGATAATTTTTAGCAAAATGGAAAATCCTTAGGTTGTGAAACAATGCTGGCTGCTTTCCTTTTCTCTGTTACTATRCTAAATAATTAATGAATGAATTTATTTATTGAATTATTAAGCTACTTCAGCATGTCTAGCAGAGCGTAAGTGTTTCAAAGAGAAAAACAATAAGTTAAGTTTGGACAGTAAGCTAGAAATTGCTTATACAGAATACTCACCATACCCAAAATATTTGTTTATGGACATAGGCATTTTTTAAAGAGTTGTCTCTTATTACTTCYACCAAGAATGAATATTAATTTCCTCTAAGCTAAGCTTCTGAAAGATTAGATTTAGTGTAAAATTTGCTCAGATGAATGATGAATTTCCCTCAAAATGAAAATAGCAAAACAAAGAAATGAGTTAAGCCATCGTTCACATCCAAAAGATATCTCCCTCCAAGTATTAATCCATAACTACTATATTAAAMCTTGAATTCAGTGCACACCTGAAAATCCTCATATATTTGGTACCAATCTTCTAAGTATATATGTCAAAATAACTTTTTGTTAGCTATAATAAGTCTCCATAATTTTATAATCTACTACAATTATTTATGATTTTATGTCACATATAACATAAAAAAAACAGAAAACCATGAAGATGCCTCGTTTAAGTAGAGAGAGCTTCAACTTTTTCTCACATACAAACTTCCACTAGTAAAAATTATATGCATACACATTAGAGGTGGGATTTGTCTTGTCTGACCTTAGATACCTTATTCAGTCAAGGATGCACTCTGCCAAGCATTTCTTTTGCTGTCTTGTGCTGACTTAAAGAGGTGCTGTCTTCACTGCAWGCTTTTCTCTCCATGCTATCATCTGAACTCTACTAACATTTCTCTTTATCAGTTATGACTGTCATTAAGCTCCCGATGCTTTTGAAAGAAATGTTTGTCAAGTAATACTTCATTTGTAACAGAAAGGAAACGACACAACCAGAAGACTCTTCGTCAACTCTGATTTAAAATAAGAAAAACTCTCCATTGGAGTTAATGGGATGCATCCAACAGTGCTGAAGGGGTGGCTGGTATCGTTGCTATAACACCTCCAACAGCTCCTGGAGCCTGGGGGATGGAGGGACTTGATTTTCAAAGGTTAATGCTACACTAGTTTTCAAAAATGACAAGGACAACCCAAGGAAGTTCAGACGTCCTTGAGAAAATGAAGAACCAAGTCTGCTGGGAAGCTATTCCTGGACRTATGAAGGGAGATTTGGGTTCTCTGTTGGTAAATCACACCTGTCCAAGATGCAACTGGACAAAGGCCTGAGGAAGCTGATCTAAATTCAGTGTTAACTCTGCTCTGAGCAGGAGGCTGGACTAGATGCCTCATAGAATCACTTGCAGACAGAACAATTAATTGATTCTGTGCTAACTGACTGTATTTCAGCTGATAAAAAGGATGAAGGGAGATAGTGTCTGAGGAATTGTGATTTTTTRTCTGTTCATATTTGCATGAAGAGATTGAGGAAGTACTTTAAAAATTCAAGGCACATGTATATGGTAATTTTGTCTTAGTTTTATATTTCCAGAACTTTAAGAACTTTCAATTTACTCAATATTTACAAATAAATACTTTTGTTAGATTCATAGCTCASTAAAATAAAGCAATTAAAAATGTATTTCATATTGGCTAACACTTGTATGCTTTCATTTGACTGTTCTTAAACTAGTCCAAGGCAGTTTGTGAAATTTCTACTTAGAAATAAATTAGCTRCTGGGATAACTAAGAATAAGGCAAAGGTCAAAACTTTAGAAAGATTGTGTTAAAATTATATGGTAAATTTACTGACAACAATTATGTTGTAGTTGCTGTGCTTGCRATATGTAATTTTGTATTTCTCCCCCTATGAATTTGTTTCCAGAAAAAGAAATTTAGCTTAGATTAGGTAAGATCTCAAAACAGATATTTATGCAAGAAAATGATTTATAARCTTCACATTTTTGTGTTGACATAATTTACAGCTTATTGAGCTAGTGAAAATTAAGCTTCAAAAATATGGAGAAAAATAAAAAAAATCCTCTTAGGGGCTTGCCTATGCCCATATGTCCGAAAGCCAATATCCCTAGTTAAGCAATTAAATCTCTATTTAGGTAACTGTGAGCGAAAGTCATTAAAGTCATCTCTTGTAACTTAACGTCTAGAAGCAGCACCTCTAAGTCTGGGCCTCTAAGTCTGGGCCAATCAGTCGCCATCTGCTCTAGTCAACTGAGAGAAATAACTATTTGTTAAGAGCAGTGCATGTAAGCTTAGACACATAAGAATGAGTTGTGTGGCTTACTGGAGATGCATGCTATCCATTAACTATAGAATAACATATGTGGTTACTAGTTCTGACGGAGTCACCTCACTACCTTGTTCTTGGTTGAGGCTAGAGCAGATTACNAAAAAAAAAAAAAAAAAAAAAAAAAAAAAAAAAAAGGGAATTTTAGATATTCAGCGTTCTGACCCGCGAGTATTCAATAGTCAGGATAAGAGATCTATGTTTAATGCTACAAGACCTTTCCATACAACATCCATGATAAGCCTTCTAATACCATTTTGAATCACTCAGAATGAATCATATGTCAGCTCTTTTAAGAATTATTCATGACAGATTTATTCTCACTGTGGAGCTGGTGGTTTTTTTTATATAACTTTCCTGTATCACTAAGGTGTCTACATCTTCGAAACAAGTTCTGCTACCCCTCATATTTATTGTGTTTACACTTTTCTGTCCTTTCTGAATTCTATCACATTTCTGCATCTTCACTACATGTGGAAAAAGTTACCTTTCAACAACATATTATCACAACATCTTCTTATTCATTTGGTTTTCATCTCTGAAGTCTCCCAATTTTATTAAAATCCCTGTAGTGTTAAGATTGGAATGAATTATTCTAGATGATTTCTAGCAGTCTGGCCGTGCAAAAAGATGAGAAATCTTATCCTTTTTTTTTTTTTTATGATGTGTCTATTCAGTGTCAAAAAATCATTGCTAATGCACAGTTAAGTCTTCCGTGTTATATCTCATGTCCTTCTAGAATGTAGCAAAACTGAAACTTTAGAAACAAGAAAAATACAGAGTTAAGATACAGGCAAATTTATTTTTTCCTTCCATTCAATGCCAATAATACTTGTAACACTTGAATTTTCATTTCTCGCAGGTAATGTAGAAAACTATGAGCATACTGTAAGACAGAACCTAGACGTTTTCTGATGAGACAGTGTGCAAATATTGGTGTACAGAGACAGGACTGACTTCATCTTTTCAACATTCATACACATTTATCTTCCAGAATAATTATGCTTTTCCTAAATTCACAATTTCTGCCTCTTTCTAAAAGAATGACATCTAACACTGTGCTTCACTTGACCCCTGCCTGCTTCCTAAATGGTCTTACTAATGCTATCTGGGCCAGAAAACTGCTTGTGCCTCAATAGCTAATAGGTATAAGACTTGAGTCAAAGATTGATTCTACATAACTTTAAAGTTATGTGGCCCTCTCTAATCCTCACAGAGTGACAGGCAGCTTCAGTAATGCCAGCTAAAGATGTGGATCAGCCTTTGYAGATACCTCTCCACAATGGCTATAGAGTCACTTAGGGACACTGTACACCTCTGGGCACTAAGCATTCCATCAAAATGTATGAAAATAGGTGAGATGAGTCCATGTCTCACTGCTGCAATGAAATAGAATGGATCATAGAGTAGCAAGAGGGACAACTTATTTAGCAATTTTGCATTAATTTTCTGAGAGGAGAAGAAAAAATTTTTTTTTGTTTTTTTTTTTCCCCTAAGGAATAAGACTGAAGCTTTTGCAGATATTCTGCAGTAGTGTGGATAGGTAAATATTCCATTTGAAAAAAAAAATCTATAATCTCCATGTAATCTCCATCTATGAAAWCTTTCTATGATTTCTTATTATGGAATAGAAATAAAAGTCCTAATATAAAATGTATGGATGGTGTAGGTGGAGTTGCTGAGAGGGCATCAAGAGATCATAATTCTCAAAATGTTGACAGTTAAATACTATGTTGATTAAATTAACTTTAAATGTATGAAAGAGGATTCATTCACTCCTACAATCTTTCATAAAATGCTCMCTCCCTTCTTCTCTACTAGCTTTTGCAGCTAGTCTTCTTTCTCTCCAGTTAAACCACTGAGAAATATGCAGATGACCGTAGCTTTTTATTGCTTTCTACTATCAGAAATCCTTTGCTATAGTAGCTTAGATGTTTTTCAAGGCAGATCCTGTATATCTAAAATAGTTCTCCCAGTCCAACCCCTGCTCTTATTGGTAGCTGTTCTTATTAATGCATTTCTCTTTTCTCCACATTAGATGCTTTTTCCTTACACAAATCRTTAGGTGATATGTATGTTAATCTTGTATTTCTAAGTTTCCTGAGTTAAAATTRTTAATTTTCACTTTAAAGTTACTTAGCCCAGTCAGTTTGGATTTTCTCGAAGGGGGGCACAGACATGTCCAGAATGGACCTTCCAGTGCCCATCATTGATCTGGGATTTGGAGGCAATACTTCTGAAGACATGTAGGAAGACTCCTTCCAACAGACACAAATACTCAGAGAAAGAGGGCCTTACATTCTGAGATTCCAGTTTATCTGARGTGCAAAGACAGGCTCAAGCCCTGAGGTCTTGGTCTAAACCTAGAGGGTCTGAAGGCGTTTGATACAGTGTCATGCCAAAGGACTAACCAAGTAGCAACCTATTCATCTATGGTAAAATATATTTTAATCACTGAYTGCTCTGTTTTTATGTTGTTGTTTTTAAAGAAGAAAATGATTGAGTCAGGTAGATGAGTACGATTCTTTGGAAGGTGATTGTTCCTTTCCCAAAGAGCAACTGAGCTTTCTCGGCGAGTTTGGAGATTGCTGCTTGTGGCAAGGAGAAGAAGAGGGAAAGAAGGATGTCACAGCAAGAAGCTGGAAGCCACTTCAGTGACAGAGAGTAATGAGAGGATCTAAGCAATAGCTGTGCCTCTAGCCAGTAGAGTAACATGTTTGCCATATCTGTGAATTTCCACCTTTTTTTTTTACACAAATTTATTTCTTGTATAAACTAAACAGTTAATTTAGAGAAATTATCTTTTAAAATTTTCTGTATCACATCTCTGAAGTATGGTTGAGACATAGTTGAGGGTAAATACAGGTGTGTAGATTTTTTCCATCTGTTGCTTAAGTTACTTTCATCTTACATGCATCCAAAAAGTTAAGCTTTATTTGTTCTAGAAAACTGCCAAGAGGATGTAGGCGTCCTGTACAAATGCTGAGTGAYAGATCAGTTAGGGTTAGGCTTTCACTGACTTGTTTCTGACGATCAGGAAAAACAGGTTTCTGTGAGAGAGGAACAGTAAAACGGAAAAAAAGTTAAAAATTTTGTCTTCTTTGGTTTTCTTAATAGATTGGCCTAAGTATAAGGCACAGGTTTTTTTTCTCCCAAAATTACAATTTAGGAAAAAAACAGCTTCTCTCTTTGTAGTATTTGAAGATATCTAGAAGTCTTGCATAAACTTGGTGACTTGAGGCATGTAATATATAGGGTTCCCTTTGGCAGTAAGTTCCTGCCAAGGAATAGCCCTGAACAGCCCAGCATCATCTGAGAGAGAACCAGGAGACAGAACCCTAATGGGAGGAGAGTGACCATCTGCCTTTGTCTTTGAAGCACCAGAAGAACTGAAGAGAACAAGCATTATGCACCTTTGATCTTTTTTCCCTTCCTTTTTGCTTTTTTTTAAAGTGACAAAGGTAAATTTAACAATCTCATCTGAACAAATATAGGCTTACAACCTATTAGAACCTTACAACCAATATCCAGGATGTTCTGATCACATTCAAGTGGGTATGTGGCTCTCAAGAGGTCTCAGAAAATGTTTGTTTCTTTGAATAGGAGGACGGCCCAAGATTCTCTTCCTCTTCTTTTGTGAGATTTTAGAGCTTGTTTCATGGAAGAGCACTAGTGGTTGTGTAAATTTGGTAAGAAAGATGCAAAAGTCTACTAATGCTGATGGGAAAAACTGTGGTTTCCTAAGTTCAGTTTCCCAAAACTTCAGTGGCCTAAGTAGAAGGACTGCAGCATAACCAAGTAAATGTGAATTTTGCGTCCTTGATCTGAATATGAAATATGTGTAACACATTGACTTTATTAAAAGACCTTTTCTATTGTTAACTGGTAAGCACTGGCTAAACCACCTGGGCAATTTGAGTAAGTACTATATATTTCAGAGTTTTGAGAACAGTAATCCTTAATAAAGTTAAGGGTTCTCAATTATAGTAGAACTCTTCAATTGCAGCAATCTTACCACCTTACTGTATCATATTGCAAAGTTTGTGTCTTAAGAAGACCATGCCAGGCAATAGATCTGAGTACTACAAGAAATTTAAATCTTGATTTCAATTTTAGCTATTTAGGTTCAGCTCACTTCACAATCCTGATCTCACTCCAGTGTCATTTTATAATTGATATGAAATAAGTTATATATCATTGATCAAGTTCAGTAAATTAGAAAACAGGGATAAATGGCATTGTTGCTTACTTTTGTGTTCATTTGGTATTGAATTGGATAAACTCAATACGGTTTTCATTTAGTACTGGGCAGGCTAAATGTGTTTGTGTTTAAATGTTGCCAGAGATTATTAGAGATATATCCTGTTAGAGACATATCCTGTCATAACAGGTAATGTGCAAATCATAGAATCATAGAATCATAGAATGCTTAAGGTTGGAAGAGACCTCAGAGGTCGTCTAGTCCAACCCCCCTGCTCACGCAGGGTCACCTAGAGCACGAGGCACAGGGCTGCGTCCAAGCAGGTTTTAAATATCTCCAAAGAAGGAGACTCCACAACCTCTCTGGGCAGCCTGTTCCAGGGCTCTGGCACCCTCATTTTCAAGAAGTGTTTCCTCAAGTTCCTGTGGAATTTTTGGTGCCTCAGCTTGTGGCCATTTCCTCTAGTCCACTGGCCACCACTGAACAGAGGCCGCCCCCTCCTCCTCACTGCCTCCCTTGAGGTATTTATACACGCTGATCAGGTCCCCCCTCAGCCTTCTCTTCTCCAGGCTGAACAGGCCCAGCTCCCTCAGCCTTTGCTCATAGGGCAGATGTTCCAGGCCCCTGATCATCCTCATAGCCCTGCGCTGGACTCTCTCCAGCAGCTCCACATCCCTCTTGTCCTGGGGAGCCCAGAACCGGACGCAGTACTCCAGATGTGGCCTCACCAGGGCTGTGTATATGGGGACGATCACCTCCCTCGACCTGCTGGAGATGCTCTTCTTAATGCAAATATTACTTCCTAGAATAAATGCAGTTTTGGTTTGGTTTTCCAATAGAATTTTCTGGTACCCTTTATAGCCACACAGTCTTGAAAATGAACGGAAAAGATCTTAGGTTCACTGCAGGTTCTGCCTAGCATCAGAACTGAATTTGGATCTTGAGGGCTGAGAGTGAAATAGAACTCCATATGCATGTCCGTATAAATCCTTTTAAGTATAAAGAAGCACTAATATTTTCATTTTTTTTCCTATATAAGCAGGGATGAAGGACATGCTTATTCTTTTTTCACTCATTCCCTTTAGATTTTCTTACATGTAGAACTGATGTTTATTTCACTTGGTTACTGACTATGAAGCTAATACAGCTAATTTACAACTTACACCATATTACCTTCTGTTCCTAAACATCATATTTCTCAGAAATTATACAGTGCTGAATGCATTATCCCTGTCTTGATTTGGTCCTTGCAGTTGTTACTTATGGGAATGTTATTGTTTTTATCCCTCTTGAATTCTCTCTGTTGCATTTTATGTAGAAACAACCTGAGAAATTTGTAGCCATGAGAAGAATTTCATCCATGACCACAGAGACTGAAGGAAGCAGCTGTCCTGTATACAAGTAGATTACAGGGAATGCTACCAATTTCTTTACACTTATCTCCTAGGTGCCTCAGATATGACCTTGGAGGATCATCCTTAAAGGTGAAGTGAATTTCTCTTGAATACCTGCTTCAATCTTGGCCTGTCTGATAGGAATGTCAGTAGAGATAAGAAGTAATGTGGACGACAGCAKAGATGAACTGCAGTCTGCTAAGAAACAAACTGAAACTACAGAACCCTTTTCAGATATATAACAGTCATCATTTCAGAACTTTTGATAATTACTAGTTTGTACTTTTAGCAGACCAAAACACTTGTTTCCAGAAAATACTCTTATTCATTTCRAACTCTAGAATCGTATCTATGATGTGCCTTCATTTTTTAATGACTTTCAAGGGCAATGTCAGTAAGTTTGTTGGACAATTCCCTTTGGGATATTTTGGGATAATACTATTTGTGGCATCTTTATAAGTCCTTAAATAACCCCTCTGTTCCTTGAATAGGTGCTCACTTATATCAGTCTAACTGGAAGAGAATCTAACCTTTGTCAGTACTTTGGGTGCAAAGCAGTAGATTGGTGAATGCAGCCCTTATACTTTCCAGCATGTTCTCTTACCTCTGTTTTATCAACAGCTGTATTTAGAGAAGCTTCATTAMTTCCCAATTACACTCACTTCCCTCCCTTTTTTCCCCTCATTAAAAACTGAGTAGTCAGCAGCTCAGCAATTATATCATCATCACTAATTTTCTTCCTCTCATTTATTAATTAGCCTGTTTTGCTCTAGTATTTTTTTTCTATATATGTAAAAATATATCTCATACCTTTTATTTCTTTTGACTGCTAGTATTGTTAATTCTTCATTTAGCATTAGTAGTATGGAAAGAAACAAAACAGTTTGATTCTGTTCTCTTTTGTTCAGACAGAAATCAAGAGAAAATCCRGTCAAGTTACGAGAGATAAGTAATTTTTATCTAGACTTTCAGCAAAACAAGTCTGCTTTAACCTTGGATACCCCTGTGCCCTCTCCTATACAAAATCCTTGGTTTTCAGGTGGTATCTGGGATGCAAAGAGAGAAGAAAGATTTCTAGAATACTAGCTGTGAAAGACCCAAGATTAAGCTGATTGTGACTGATTTTTAAAATGTAGTGTCATGGCTGCATAGGAGGCAAAGAACTCTGCCTCTGTCCAGAAAATATCTGTCAGCAGATTTGTTTTGAGTGGAGTATGAGCCTTGGCAGCAGGGTGCCCAAAGCACCCTAGGTATATTTTCTAAATCCGAATGAAGTGTGTCTGTGTGAGCCTGAAATGATCTTATATGGACAGACACAAAGAATACACCCAAAGCCATATTATTTCCTTAGTAGTATTTGCACAGAAGTAATAAAATTACTGTCATGTAATATTTGTATTAAAATGATCTTCGGAGGCCACAGGGAAGACTAGGATCTCCAAATAGCAGATATTCTACAAAATACAAATCTTGGTATAATTTCTATTCCTGAAAAATTGTATACATTCAGATACACAAAGCAATCCCCCACCACTTTTTTTTTCTCTCCACCTTATTATATCTTGTTTTACATGAAAATTTATGCCATTTGTCCCTTAATTTTTTTGTTCATTTCACTTTTGCAATCTTTCTGGATTTTTTTTTCCTAACCTTTCTTGCTAGAGTGCTGTTGCATCCTTCCAGGCAACATGCCTATTAAGCACAGTGCTCTATTGTACTCTCTTCCTCTTTGCTCATACACCTACAGTGTACTTCTCATTATTCCTCAGTCTCTCCTGCTATTTCCTAATAATTTCCACAGGCCCTTTCGTTGTTTCATCAGTTTTTTTCTCCATCAGTTTTTTTCTTTTTCTTCTTATCTCTCTCCATATCTGCAGCATACTCATGACTTTGCATACCAATATGCAGGACTCCTCCAAACTATTCCCTCATTGCAATCAAATGAGTCTCCATAGCTCAAAGCCATTCCTTTCAAAGATCCTTCCTTATGTGACCTACCATTTGTATATTTGCTCAGCTCCCATTTTATGGTATTACACTGGACACTCTTAAAAATGTAGCATTTCCTCATCAATTCTTGGATTTCTCATGTGGCTTCTTCCAATTAATAATCATGTATGCGCTTTAAAGTTCATRCAAAGTTCAATTTTGTTGTTATCCCCAACAAACTGCTTTCTCTTCCAAATCAGAATCTTCTCCCATCAGCAGTCTTCTTTCAGTCCTTTTTGTCCTTTCCTATTTGGATCACTGAAACTCTCCTCATGCCTGCTCTTATTACTTCTCGTTGCTTTCACACCCAGCAGGACTGAAGCCAAGTGTTTCATTCTGGCCCTTCTTTCTGATCACATACAGCTCCTTTTGTTGAACCCCCTACTTGTTTCTTGCATCCACAGAAAAGCTTGGAAGCCTTGTAGGTTAAAAGAGAAGGTCTGCAACAGGCAACAGCGYTTTCTAACTTAGATTTATTCCCTCATCTGCCAAAACACATGCATTTCACGTCTCCAGCAGCTCTGTTGGAATGTTCAACATTCAAAAGGGCTGTTAACATTACTCAATAGTTCTTCTTTTCCTTTAGCTTCCTCTTTTCGTGCAGTCAAGTGTATTTTCTCCTTTGTCCTTCACAGATCGTACAGCAAGCAGCTATGGGAAAATGCCACACAGATGAAGAGTAATGATGGAGYAAGGGAGAGAACACTGTTTTTTGCAGCACCATGACTATGTCTTTCGCCTCAGCATGAAAGAAAATCACCTCTGAAAAAAGCAGTTTCCCTCTGAGACATCTGCAGCCAATACACTGCCCAATAGCATATATTCACATCTGCTTGTGCCAGCGCCCTGCAGCTGCAGAGGTGCTGTGGCAATTCCTGCCACCCTGTTATTGCTGAAGCCAGTTTCTTGCACTCGGTCATCTTACATACCAACCAGTACCTTCCCTTCTCTCCTGCCCCAATATCTAACCCCATAATCCAACTTTGGTGCTATCTGCAATGTTGTTCATTCCTTCTCTCTCCTCCTGTGTACTCATCCTTCCAAACTCCTTCTTTCATTCACTATTGCCTGAAAAAAAAGCTGAAATTAGAAGACCSTATGGAACTTATTTTTCTGAAACATACAAGTTAGGTGGGCTTCAGTCTCCAACTGAAGACTTTTTGCCTCGGCTTAGAGCAAGAAATTGTAATCTTGATTTGTGGGGAACGCTAGACCCAGAATTGCAAAGCTCAACAAT
Source organism: Nothoprocta perdicaria (assembly GCF_003342845.1). Lineage (NCBI taxonomy): Eukaryota > Metazoa > Chordata > Aves > Tinamiformes > Tinamidae > Nothoprocta > Nothoprocta perdicaria. The sequence continues at coordinate 1,753,822 of NW_020454505.1, forward strand.
TTTAGGTCTCCTCCATTTTGCTCACATTTTCTAAATTCCCTCCATTCTGTGCTACCTCCTCAGTTTCCCCTGCAAGGTCTACAGGGGAAAGACTTACTACAAAGACATTACTGCTTCTCTTCCTGTGTTGCTTCTGTGAAAGATGAGTCAYCGTACAAACATGWTAGGATTAGTGTCCCATCCTCTCCTGGCCTTTGCTGTGCAAGTCAATGGTGGCCATTATCCAAACTGCATGAGCRGTGCCAGGAAAAAACTACCCGTCTCCCGCCAGCACACGGCGTGCTGCAGGTTTATTACACTGATCCTTCCTTCTGCAGGCCATAAATGTGACATGCAGCTTTAATAATTTTTGCAAAAAAAAAATGCAAGATGAATAAAGGGATGCTGTTGTTCTGCACTGCCGCACCTGTGTTCCTCTGTTTGTGTTATTTAAGCAAATGTGAGTAAATAATAAATAAAAAGGAAGTATGCATTCTTAATTCACATTCAAATGAGGAACACTGGGAAATGGATCACGGCATGTTTGTACACACATTCATAGTATTTACCAAACTGGGTGTTCAGTGAAACGATTTCTCATGTCAGCAAAGCTGAAAAGTTAACCCTTGCGTGGAAATAACAGTTTTTTTGCTGGCTTTTCTTCTCCACCTGAGGAAGAGACCTTATTGTTTAGCATTGTTGTCTATTTTGCTGATATACGAATGATATATTTTGCCCTAGTAAAATCAATCCACCTGAATATCTGGAAGCTTTTATTAATGAAATATTAGCAAAGTTCTCTCTGTTAGCTTTTTATTCTTTATAATAATCTAAAAAGCTATTCATATAATTAGTGTAAAGTGATATGTTAAGGAATGACATAGGTTTTCATATTATCATCAGTTTCTGGAAAATTAAGCATTTTGCCATATTATTTCTTCATGACAGTATAAATGTTGTACTCTGTGATCAYAGAGAGGATTGATAGTTGGATATCATTCTGAGATGATTGTCTTGTCTAGCCTCTCTCAGTTGTTGCTTTCCAGCAGGCAATCTTATCATGTAGCTTTATCAAACATTTGTTTTTCTTGTGCGGATATTCTGTGTTTAAATTATTTATTATGCCTCTCCACCACTATTTGCCAATCTTAATAGTAAATCCCAATTTGAAAATTTTATCTGCATCATTTTATGAATTATTCCCATTCACTGCTGAAAACATGATAACAATGCCTTAATATTAGTAATAATTGCTGCTGAAACCTATTCTGACTTCTGTAGCACCTCAGTTCATAATTTGGAGGATCTTAGCAGCAAGGTTGCCTTAACAAGCTCTGCTATCAGGTGACCCTAACAGTTTGCTTCTTTTCCTCTGCTGTTGGATGCAGGTCTCTTTATTGTGCCGTTTGTATCAGTTACTTAGTATGGGGCTAAAATTACTCAAAATACTTTTGAATCTCAGAATCATGAATAAAGTAGGGRGCAAGAACCGCTTAGGTTGGCCTTGCTGCCATAACTACTGTATTATGGTATTGTGACTTCAGCCAATTCCTACATCATTTAACATATGAAATACTGATATTCCATGTATTTTTGCCTAGATATTATGCATRTTTAAATTGCTTCACAATAAATATGGTACTATCTTATATATCCATTGGCAGCAATGGTAACTCTTTTTAGTTTCACAGGAGCGCCAGAGAAATCTTTTATGCCTCAAAAGCTTGTTTGAGATTGTGAGGTGCATTAAGTAGTGTAAATTTAGACTGCAAATGCATCATCAACTAAAGGTTTTGAGCCTTAGATTTGATACTTTTCATAAATGTTAGAAAACATTTCCTATCTTCACTATAAAAATATAAAAATACCCATTCTGAAGGATTTGTAGTCAAAAAGGAAGACCAAACAATAAAATTATACATTACTATGGCAGTTCATCTTCCCTATAATGTGTTCATGGTTTCCTAGTAACAATSATACAGTATCACTGGGTGTTTTAAGTAGGGTAAAATACTGTCTACAGTAATTAGCAACTATTCAGATTCTGCAAAAATTAAGACCACAAATGCCTACTTCATTTGTCTCTGCACTTGATTACTGAAGTATATCTCATAATTTAGACTTGTCTTTTATTACAATTTTAAATATTGTAAATTCAAATGATCTGAAAAGTGAATCTGCTACGGACTCTCAATAAACGGATTGTAAGTGGAATTTACTTAGTCTCTTCCTTAAACTAATGTCAATTTTTTTGTTTAAGGTACATAGCCTAAAAAAGGACGAAGTGTCATGTAAGTGAAATTTTAAGAATTTTCTTTAATTTAAAAGCAAGTAAACTAGAAATTCTTGGAGCAGCAAGAAATAGAGTATTATTCTGGGCTTCCATGTCTCAATTGATGCACAATGGCACTGGTTGTTACACTTTACTGAGGATAAAAATTCTACTCTTTTTCTCTGGAAAAATGCTGTGAATATGAATTTTTATGCTTTACATCATTGTAAGTACTTAAGTTTGAGGAAAGTGGATACCTAGATGGGAAACAAGGACCCAGGGGTAATTTCATTTTTGGAGTTTTTAGAGTACTGTCGTCATCTACTGATGAAAGATCTTAAAGTCTGTTGGCTCATTCTCTGATCATAGTTTACAACAAAATACAGCTGTGTTTTCATCCATTTTTGCCTTTGTGGTCCATACCAAGTAGAGCATTGCCGTTTCTCTATACTGTGAATTCTTCATAATATTTACTGCTGCTCTAATAGGCTCACAGTTGTAACACCCCTGGACCATTCATTTATCTTGATGGTTAGTACTCTCATATCCATACTGTGCAGACTTTACACAGTGACTGCAGTGAAGAAAATACTCATTTTTGTATTGTTTTTTTTTCACTCACTTGGCTATGCTTCTAATTTATTTTTTCAATTTTTATTTGGATTCTGCTCTATATTATTTTTTATTACAAATATAGCTTTAAGGAGGAGGTAGAAACTTGTTACATGGAACTCCTATAAGCTSTCAAGATTGGCGCTGTATCAAATGCTACTCAGTGTGAAAATACATTTTTATTCATGATAAAATAGAGGATCAGGGTAGATGATACCGGCACACTAGCGTATGACTGATGAGGATATTTGAGAAAGAAAAGGCACTGTCAGCTGATGTTTTGCTTTCATGTTTTGTCTAGACTCAAAGTTCCATGCACTAGGATCAAATGGGCTAATAGGGACTGTATCTGAATGATAAAACCCCATGACATTATAATTAAATTTTTGTGATATCCTTGAGAGCCATTTTTTAAAGATATGCCATACAAGGAGAGCTTGGAAACATTTTTTCAAGCCAGCTGTTTCATATTTTGCTGTGTGACTGTGTAAAGAAGGACAGACTGTAGTAGCATGATAAACCTTATGTAAATTCATAAAAAAAGCTATACTTTTTAGTGCAGCAAGTTTTCTTTAAAATGTGAAATTGAAGGGAAAATAATTATCCGTGCAGGAGCTCARTATAGTTAATGAAACCAAATTGGTTTTGCCCTGTTCTTATTATCTTTATTATTGTTCAGAAAGGTAAAATTTTCACATCAAATACATTAATTACTCTGCTTCAGAAGCTTTTTTTAACAATGAACATAGTGCTTTTGTTTATATATGAAAAAAAGTCTGCTGTTTTTACTCCTGTGAAATTTTCTGTCTAAAAAAAGTTCTCTGTTCACTTTTCAATACCAAAACAAAACACCATCCTGTTATGGCTAACTATCTTGACATAACAGCACATGCTGCATTTTCTTGTGTGAACACCATTTTAATTGTAATATTGAAGTGAGTGTTTGCTCCTGTTTTGCTCTCCATCTTGCTTCTCCAAATGGGCATGTAGACAACAGGCTGCTAAGTGTGTTCCCAAGCATCAAATGATGTCAAAGTGTCAGGCGATCATTAATTTAAATGATGCTCTATGCAAATGCTCCCACTCTCACATAAAGAGCTAGCAGCTGCCCTGCTGTCCTCCCACTAGGTATCTGTGCAGTGCAACATCTGTTGATGACGGACCTGAAATCCTAGAAGGAAGTCACCTGAGAGAAGGAAACTCTAATTTTGCTGAAGTTGAATTTCAGGTTCATAGCAAATGAATGCTRCAGTATTAGTGAAGCTGAATATTCTGAATGTCAACATTTCTACACAATAACTGTGAATTTCTGTAGGAATATTGTTGCACTGTGACTGAGAAGGTATAGGACAAAGATAGATTGGAAACTTGGCAAGGTGTTGCTGGATTCTGCTTTTAATAATATATGATAACAAGATATTATTATCATTATATATATATAATAACATATGTTTCTTATGGAGCAGGTAACAATATATACAAAGAGTAGATTCATTTGACTGAATTTAGCCTTTTAAAAGTTACTTATCCCCTTGAAGATAATACAATACCCATTTTAATTTCCCTGGAAGGAGACATGAAAGAGGTAAAATCAACCCATTCTAAGAAAAATGCCAAAGATAGATGGGAATTGCATCCCATAATTTTCTGCCTTCTTCTACTAGCACAGAGAGACACAAGATGACTAGATTAGGTGGCCAAGCAAGGGGAAAAAAAAGTCATTTTGGAGGTACTTGCACAACTGCTTTGTCCCTGACCACACTCAGAAAGACTATAGTGTGTATGTGCTAAGCATTTATATTTTTCCTGATGGACCAGAAAATAATTTACTATTTGGAAACATTCAAATGCATGATGCAGCAGAAGGGGGGATTWATTGTCACACTGAAACAGAAAAGTTTCTGAGCTGAAGTAGAGAATGCAAGCTGATGGATGGGTCTCTAATCAGTAGGTGAAGTTTAAGAGTTGAATCCACAAAGAAACTCTGATACTTCTTYACCAGGGTCAAGATTTCACAAGAACACAGTCTGATAAAAGCAGAAACAAAAGCAGAGGTCATTTATRGATCTGTGGAAGGTACTATTTATTTGAAGGATGAAGAATTTTGGAGGAAGATTCAAGGCACTGAAAAGTATCTTTACATTAGTGCTATCAAAAAAGGTACCAGCACAGAAGACAAGCTTTCTCTTGCCTGGAAATGTGCTATTTTTGCAGTACTGTTTTCCATAGACTGAGAAGGAATGAAGATTTGGAATTTAAGAAATTGTGGTATGTTTCAAAAACATATGCAGGTACTAGTTCAGTGTTGTAMTATAAACTTCTAATAATGAAGTARTGTCTGCATAGGTTTTTGAAAATGRAAAATTGAAATTGATGAAWATTGTTATTTATATAGCTATTTTTAAAGGTTAACTCATTAGAGATTTGTCTCGATCCCATCAGTTGGTTTATGGCTTGAAAGACAYATCATAGTTACAGGGCCAAATAGCTTTTACTGGTAATAAATGAGAAGGCAGAGAAAGACTTAAATAGCCTGTCTATGGATTGCTTGCTTTTTTTCAGAATGCTCAAATGAAGGAAACTTTCTTCCTTTAGGAAATAGATAACTGGAAAATGTGTAATTTGAATACGTGGGTGAAGTGAATAACTCCTGAATGCTTCAGTCCTCTAAAGTACTGAAGAACATCTACTAATTAAATGTTTTTGACTGACTACTTTGCACATTTCTGAATCATCAGTTCCTAAGGGCATACCAGGTACGCTGAGATTTAGCTTCACCTTGTGATTGCCTGAAGATCAGTGAGGAATGACTTGAAAGGATTTATTCCTTGTGCCTGACCAAAGTCTCAGAACAACTTGTTGAATAAACCACAACCAGAAGACTGTTTTAACTTTGACATACAGCCTAATGCATGAAAGTACTTGGAGATTATTCAGTGCTGTATAGATAGACCATGTGCATTATATATAGATTTCCAGGGATACCCCTACCTTAGTGTTGAGTCATTTGATAAATATAAAGCAATTTTCATCCTCTGAAACTCTGTGAGGAAAAAAAAGGTTTTTTTTTTCCATCATTCACTAGCTTATACTATTTTAAACAAACAAACCAAAAAATCAGCTCAGGCAAGGCACATAAGACTGATTATTTTGTTCAAAAGAAAAAAAAATAGTAGAAACTAAAGAGAGGGATTTCACTTTGACATCAACGCTACATGTTTTTCAGTGTTCAGATTGTCAGTCTTTTCTTGTGTATAAGGCCACTGTGAGAACTCTTGCCATTTATATGTCCAGAAGGAATATTCTGTGTCTGGACAAGATGAAAAATCTAGAAGCATATGTACCTGTCGTCACCAGAGGTCTGCAGATACTAACAACCCTTTCTGCTTGACGTTGGCAAAGAAATCTTTCCAGTCTTTCCAAATGCACCTTGCCACTTGGGAAGTCCACCYTCGTCATGTTAAGTATGGATGAATGTCGCTCTGCTCTTCAAGAAACGGAGCTGCTAGTTTCCTCTTTGCTCAGAAAGGGAAGGCAAGGTGCAGTACTCCTCACGGTAGGAGTCAGGCTTGGAATACTTTTCCCCTTGCCAGTTAGCTTTCATAATTGCTCCTTAAACTAACTAGGCTTCACAGATGTGGTGCCTCTTCCCAATGGGTGGCCCTTTTATCCCTTTCTTGTCTTAGTGGGGAGCCTATGCAGTCACAGCAGGTAATAGATAAAAATCTGCTTCTAAAAGTGTTAACAATGCAGGGAAGCTATATATAAACAAACAGGCAAATTCTGAGGTCTCTGAATGAAAAGAAGTAGTTTTAATTTCTGACAGAGAATTCTAAAGCTTTCTTTGGCATTTAAGTTACTCTTTTCTTCGTATCTGGTAGAGAAAAGCAAAGGTCATAAAATTACGAAAATAGGGTTGAATGAGACATCATAAGYGCCTTCCAACATGACCCAGCTGTACCAAAATCATACGTTACTGGAATTCAACATACTTACGACTTGAAGAGTAATATTTGTGAACATTCATTTTTATACCACTTTCTTCTCTGAACATTTATGTCCAGACTTAAAATCAAATTGGGTTAAGCGATTCATTTAAATTCGTCTACATCTAAATTTATCTGCATTCTTCTTTCTTCTTATAAGTGGGTTTGTCAGAATAGATTAGTAAAAAGTTTATGCTTGTCTTCCTATACAATCTTGACTGTACTGTTTTTTGCCAAAGAAGACTCTACACAAACAAAATCTAAATAAAAGTATCAGATGGATGTATTTTTTTCACTTTTCACTGAAGGAAAAGCTAAAGAAGCGAGGGTTAATTGTACCAGTTTCAAAATGGATAGAGATAAAATGCAAATAGGGAATAAGAAGGTTTTTTTATGGCACTGAATACAAATTGGAGATCTTCCAATGAAAAATGCATCACTGATGTCGGCATATACATTTGCACATATGTGAGCGTGTAAAACTTCTTCCTCTGGTCATTGCTGGCTGCAGCTCTAAATTGCTTTACTGAAGACAGGAGAGCTGCCAGTGTCAATAACTTTCTTGGCACCAACATCTCTGACTTTATGAGTGACAAGTTATGAGGATTCTATATGTAGATACCTCTGTCAGTCATTTGGAAACACGGTGTATAAAAGACTATTCAAAAAGGTTCATGTGAAACATATATAAGACTTTCCAGGTTCTAAGAAAGAGACTCACTATAAATAACATCAGCTGCAGTATGCTGGTAGTTACAGATCCATAAAGTCTTAAGACTGAATTGGACTTTTAAGTGAATATGATTTTAAGACATATTAAGACATAGCTTTTTTTTATGTCTTATTTTACATTGCARAATGTTAATTTCACAGAAATGCCTACGTATTGTGTTCTTGCTTATATAAGAATGCTAGGAAAAATACTGCTTTCAGAAAAGTAAAAACAAGTGAATGTACTAGAATCTGAGTTAGATATAATATGCTTTTATTACCAATGCCTTTAAACCATCTACCACACTAGCTGCTGTAAAAAGAGTGTGCCGTCACGTTACTAAGTAGGCAATCTGCACAAAGATCTGCTTTCTTTCCCTAGACTGTACTTAATTCTCTTTTGTGACCTAGCTATTATTCCCCCAGTTTTCCTTCCAGTGTCTCTGATGTGTGAAAGACTATGCATGTGATACAAAATATGACAAAAATGTGTCTTGCATCTTGACGATAAGGTGGCTGGGTTATCTTGCGGTGATCATCATCACACTAGCAGGCTCTCTCATAGGATAGGTGGAAGCAGAACATGCACCCTCATACTTGTGTCTTCTTTTACCCACCAGTGAAAAAAAAGTAAAAAGCGGGGGAAAAAAGGCCTTTGAGTTGAGCTGAGATCGTGATGTGATGAGATGAGATGAGATGTGATGAGATGAGATGTGACCTTGATTGTGTGTCCACTAGTACAAACATCCAAGTACGCTCTTCTCAGCCAATATTCGTTAGGTTGAGACAGGTTTCTGCAGTGCACACCAGTAGCCCTGTCTATTTTTGAGGTGATGAATGCATTCCCCAGTACAGTTCATCAACATGACAGCTCAACCTGAGAACACAAAGATCATGCACCTGCTATTGCTCACATACTTTTCCTCTTAGTATCCATGCTCTGCACAAATACATTTAGCAAATACATTTATTATTTCAGCACTCCTCATGTCTACTTTCAAATTACTCATTTCCTTTATTCCTTTCCAAGTTTCCTTTTTTTTCTACTCCTGTCTCTCAAGCAGAGCTTGCTAAAATTTGGGTGATGAATCTTAAACAAATCACATCACGTTAAGACCTAGTCCAGATTTCTCTAACCAGGCTTTTATATCCCATAGCTTGAATTCAAGGAAACTCCATTCCTAGSATCTAAACTTGGATTTCCCTGTAGTTTACATATGAAAGATATCTGTCATACCCGTTTGTGCCTAGCACAAATTGTGCCTAGTACAAACTGGCTGCTGTCTTTAAAATAATATAACTTATTCAGTCTTTAAATAGAGGAATTCACATTTTGTTTGTCACTACTGTGAAATGAGAGGTGAATTTCTATTCATTCCTATATTTCATGCCTGAGCAAAAAGGCTTAAAAATACGTTACTAAATATGGGCAGATAATTGCAATATCAAAAAATAGCATTTCAAAACCCAGAGTTTTTTTTATCATTAAAATATGTAGGAAAATGTTGAACAAACTTGCTGAAAGCAACTGGGATACCACAAAATATGCATTATTCCAACACAACCCCAGCTCAGCAGGAGGTGCGGAAGAAGAGGATAGTTCACAGTTGCCACACGAGCACGTCCTCTTGCTAAGTGAAATGTAGTCCCACCGCACTGTTTGTGGGATCTTGTCACAGTCCTGTAATGGTTTTGTCATTACAGGAATCCACAAGCAGTGTGGTGGGACCACATTTTGATCTGAGTCTGGGAGAAGCTGTGTTTATGTAATATTCTGATGGAGGATACTTCATGAAATGCTGCCAAATGTGATGCTATTTGTGCAATCCTATATTTGAGTGGTTGACCAAATAGCTGAAAAAAACCTTAGCAGAGTGCAAACGGACTGTCATGTGGGCTAGGACCCATTCCAAGATTGGTCAGCCCTCTTCCTGCCTGGTGGTGGTCAACCACCAATCTGCTGGCATATCTAAGGGATATGCTGCTGTAACAGGCTCACCTAGGGTGACCTGTCATGTATACAGCTGAAGTTTTCCTATGTGTGTCATTCCCTCTTACCAATTTAATAAACCCCTTCCAAAATAGAGTTTCCTTTTTTTTTTCATGATTCTTGATATTTTTCACAATAAACATTTGATTGAAATGTTTTTTTTACTTAGAGAGAAAAGGGATGGTGAAAATATTTTCCCCTGACTAAGGGAGGCATTGAAGGTCTCATTCTGAGAAAATAGACACTTGGATTACAAAATAATTATATCTGCTTTCTCTTAAATCACGGCCTCCAGTTTCTTATTGTATTTCTGCTGGTGATAGTGATAACATTCCTAAGACAACTTACTGAGAATGCCAGTAAACAACATTTCAAAACATGGTATTATTGCATATAACTGTGAGAGTCAAAAGTTTGAAATCAACTGGTTCTCAAATATCTCAGCTAAACACCTTTGCTTTAGAACAAAAAAGTTTTTGGTTGAAAGAATATAGCAAAATAGAATATTTTTTATGAGTTCTTTAAAGAACAAGCTAATCTAGAATTAAACCTATACATTACTGGTTAAAGATACTATTATTGTGTGAGCTTAATTAACAATGGACTAATGCAATAATTATAGCAAAGTAATAATTGAAACTGAAACTATAAATCAATGGGATCAAATTTTCAAGTCACCAGAGTAATACTCTTGCTACTCAAATTTAATCATGAAGTTGGCCTCTAAAATGTCTTTCTTTTTTTCCCTCCCTTTTTATTTTTTAGTTCTTAATCATGGAATGAGAAATTGTTTCCTTTTATTTGAGTGTGACTAGTGATCCAGCTGGAAAACAGGCATTCATCAGGTCAAGAAGGATGTTCATGCCTTTGATGAGGGAAGATTAACCAAGACAGACAGTAAATTGTCTTTATCAGTTTTATAGAAGTACAGAGACTAAAGTGGCTTTTACCACTCACTATTTCTAGTTAGAGCTCATCTCTCCTCCAGTAAGTCACTTTACTTCTTCTGCTCTATTTCCTTCCTACATAACAGTGTAAGATTTAGGAAATATAAAATGGAGTGGATGCTTCTGAATGCAATAGCTTTTCCTTTTTTTTCTTTTTTTTCTAGAAGACACTCAATGGATTTAATGGTCTAGGGTTTTAGGATTCTAGAGATTCTGTCTTCTATCCATACAAGCTCACTCATACACAAAATGCCCATGCAAATAAAACAAACAAACAAACAAACAAATAAATAAATAAAATGCACAGAAAGAGAGCAAAATAGCACCTTCTCCCAAATAAGGAAAGGAAGCATTCTCATCATTTTCTTGGCCTCTCTAATTCATGTGAGTATTTATGATCAATGCCTGATGTAATGACGGACTTAGTAAAGCAACTGACTGTGCAAAGGTAGGATCTTACTTTGGGCATCTTGGCAAGATAAGAAATGAGTACCTCTCTACTACATGATTTTAACCTTTAAAGAAATGGTTTTCCACTTTTTTTATCTGACCTAGTTTTTATGTAACTTTTGGACAAAGTAGATGGTTCGTATATTTTAAGTACAGTCTGGCCCAGGCCTCACACCAGGGGCAGTCTTTGGCCTCTATGCCAATTTGCTAAATTTCAGTCGTGAATTACGAGTAACCTACAAAATTGGAATGCTGATTAGTAAGTGCCGTGCAAAAACACAAAAATAAGACATGTGAGACCCATACTGGAAAAATTGCTACCAAATCTTCTGGCTGGTATATCTTTACAAATTACGAGCAATTTGGCAACATCTGTTAAATATAATGAAACAGTCTAGTTACTTCCTTGCTTCAGGCAATAGAATGACAGAAGTGGTCATGTGGTTTCCTTCAAGAAAAAAATTATGAATTTATACTTTTAATCTAAACAGGCACAGCTCTACTTGTACATCCATATGGCAAATTTCTATTTACTATAGAGCAAATGCTCTTTTCCCGAGCCGTGTTCAAATATGGACCTCTTCTCCTGCTACAGCAATACAACTGCTAAACTCTAAGGTGAACCAAGTAACAGAGTTTTCTATTTCAAAGAAGTATTACAAATACAATACAGTGAAAAACCTTTGTGGTAGCTTGCAGGTTTTCTCATTTCTCTACTAGTGGTTCAGGTCTCCAGGGCTTAATAGCTGCATAAACCTTGCCAAGGTCTCCAAACCATGGAGCGCCATTGATCGGAAACCATCCAGGCAGGCACTGAGGTGGCAGAATTGCACCTCTCCAGGGTGCTCAGTCTTCTTGTTGCCCGCAAACCACCAGGAYATGCACAGAAGAAGATGAGGCTCTCTCAGTGCCCATTACGGATGGCAAAATTCCCCACACTGTGAGGTGTGCAGTGATGTGAGTCTGGGCAGATGAGTTGAGGTGGGTTGTGCAGCTACTCCATTCATGTTTCCAGAAACCTGTGTCCTCTCTTGCTCGTGTGCAGGAGAGGGAGTAGGAATGGCCCACTGCCCAAGAGCATTTAAGTGYGTGGGCTAAGATATGAACTGCCAACTGCCATGTTTGGCACAGAAAAACAGCAATTTGGAGCTTGCTGCAAAAGAGTTGAAATGGCTTGAGCTTGCTTTTATAGATAGTACATAAAGCCAGGATTAAAATTTAACTGACATTCTCCGCATATTGTGCCAATACAGGACCGGTTTTTAACCACTTAATACCGACAACTTTGGTAAACTATTCTATGTATGCTCTTCAGCACAAAGGGAACGTGCTGAAAGAAAAGAACTGTATAAAGATATTAGAATATCCATCCTCGACTGAAGCCATTTTTATCATTGAGAATTAGTGACATAGGTTTTCCACAAATTATTTCAGAAATTTCTCCTTTGGACTGAAAATAATAGTTCCTAACAAATGGATTTACTGTATTAGGATGCATTCTGTCTCCTGATTCCTTTGGTGCAGAGGCCTCAGTTCTTGTGCTCTGAGGCAAAATGATTCTTCTAGGGCTGGAAAATCACTGAAGAACCAAAACAAAGAGTCTTATGAAGAAAAACACTGGCTTACCATGATATATATGCATAACATACAGAGGCACAAAGTACATAGACATTTAGAAATGGAAATATTTGTGCAAAGGTAAAACCATTTAAAAAAAAATAAGCCAAAAGCATTTGTTTAAGTCTAAAATTGTCAAATGTGCATTATTCTCTGAATTTGCTAGTAGTTAATAGAATATCTTTCATTTTATATTATTATCTTTCTCTGAGAAATTATTTCAACAACTTTCAGATTTAAGCAATTCACACACAGAAAGGAGTTGTCCATCAATATCAGCAGCTAGGGCTCTTACAGTGAGATTGCAGACATCTTTGGCAAAATAGAAGGAGGATGACCAGGTGAACATCATATATCAGTCTGTCTGGGTGGTGGCATCTTAACTGTAGTGTGTGTCCTCCCTTCGTGATCCAGACCAAGAGATGTTCTGACAGGGAAGACAGCTTCTTCTCTTCCCATTCAGTGGGTTTTCCTCCCACACTGCCAATACTACATTTATTTTTTTTCCTCTAAATTAAAGAGGATATTGAATATTTTATCTCTTTTGCTTCGACATACTGTAGTGACTTTTTATGCTGTCATTTTGAACACTAAATGAAATGCATTGTATTTGCCAAATTTCTAATGGTGCTTTAATATTTATCCTCCTTTCACAAGGAAGTGACATATGTTTAAATACTTCTATTGGTGCTCAAAGAATATAATGAGTTTGACTACAAGTTCACAACCAAACCATAAAGCAGGCTATAATTCAATCTGAAAAACCTACTGCTCAATGCTGTGTTTGGGTGGGAAGTGTGGAATGTGGGCCTTTCCTTTCTTAGCAACAAGGCTGTAATTGCTTGTTTCCACTTAGGATATAAAGGTTCTTTTCTGACTTGTATTTCCTTTTGCTAGAAATGTTTTTGTCAACATTTTATCCTATATGCTTTTGTTTCTTCATAAAGTGCTTTCAGTAAGGATGTATATTTTAAAAAAGAAAAAACAAGAAAACAGTTTTAAATGTCTGCAGTTATTTCAATTAGTGCTCAGTGAGTTTTGTTTGCAAATTTGAATTGAAATGGAAGAAGTAAACCCAGTCTGCTTTTACAAAGAAAGACATAGAAGTTCAAATGACTACATTCTAGATTGAATGGAAAGACACCTAAATGACTTTCATTATCAAAAGACCTCTGAGGAAGCTTTTTCAGATACATTTTGATTACATCCATGTCCAGTTATTGTCCATGTCCATCCATATTCCAAGATTTTTGTGGCTCATGTTTTACATGTTTTTTTTAAGGCAGAGTAGAAAAACCCAGCTGGAATTTTACAATACACAATGCATGTTTTGTCAGTGAAGTATTATTTGTCCCATAGAGCAGACTCAAGGCCAAATTAACTGGTATCAGTCACTAGTGCAGCTAATATTTTGAGGAAGAAACCTTGACTGCACTTTCCATAGCTACCTCACAGACTTAGACTATATACAGACTGATGCTTCTGCTGACTTGTCCCTGCGGGTGAAAAGAGTAACTGGGGTCTTTTCTTGAAGTCATCCCAGGGTCTTTTTAGGAGCCCTTTAATGATGCAAGCCATGAGGGTAGGTAGGTAGGTAGGTAGGTAGGTAAGTAGGTAGGTAGTCTGAACTGGTATTAAATTTAAGGTGTTCTGGAAAACAGCTTGGATACTGAGCTTTTTTCTCTCTGGGTTTTGAAAATACTACCAGAGAGATACAGTAAGAGCAATGGTTAGGCTAGGTGCCTGCCCACTTCTCTGTTGTTGGTACAGTGGAGAGTCCAGCCAGGCTTTCAGAGAATTCATGTGCGATGACAAAATTCAGTCCTAGTATCCAAAGTGAGGGAATTTTGGAGCTGGGTTTTAGTTTTGCGTAATCATATTTTCTGTTTGATTTCCATTTCTGATAAAAATGTTATTTTKAGGTTGTTCTTTTCTCTGATTGCTTTTATAAATTACAGTATAAACCTAAKGAATAAGCCCTTGAAGAGACATCTTCTCCCTCTTCTGCACTATAAACCCTTGAAAATGTACAAACTATTTCTGCAGGATAAGAAGGAGTATTGTCAATTCTTTCATCTAAGAATCCCAGCCAAATTCTCAAAACTGTTTCCCTAAGCAAAACATACTGCTACACATAGCAGACTTGCAGATATCATTCAGCAAATGCTGAAATTCCCTGCAAAATTCGTTTCTTACTTCATGTTTTAAATTAGACTAAAATGATGAACACAGTTTTAAATTCTGTACATCAGTAAAACCAAGCTCTACTTTCTCAAACTGCTATTCTTGCTTGAAGAATTACGTCATTTACACAATCACAACTAACAGTTTGAGCTGAATGTCTTGGCACATCCCTTCTTGTTCATCAACAAAGTAACAAGCTTGTTCACTGCAAAGAAAAAAAAGAAAAATCACATGTAGGAAAATGAATAGTACTAACATGAGAGGTCTAATCATTACCCTCTCCTTTCTTCAGAAATGTTTGTAGGAGGGGTTCCAGTGAGATCGTAGCAAAAGAAGACAGAGACTAAGCAAAATAAATGTGCTCTTAAAAGCAAAATTAAAACATCTGGAGCTTGCAATCACAGGGTACTTCAGAGATCCTGACATCTGCCAATTCTTTTTGGATCATAAGAATGAAGCAAAAAAGGAAAACATCAAAGAAATAGCTCACTGGATGACTTGCACCCTGTCTCATATATGTTTTATCACTGGCAATGTGGTGAAGGAAATCTCTTGTTTCGGTCATAGGAAGCGCAATACTAAACGATCCAGTTAAAAAATTTGAGGGCAGCATCAGCATTACTGAATCATTTCTAACAAGCTGATCTGTTGGAAGAATCTTCAGTCTTATCACAGAATCTGTGGACTTTCCTTATAAAAAGGAAGATGTCCCTTTGATAGATGTTGAAGAAGAAGAAACCAACATTTTCAGACTGAAGTTCCAGCAGCTTTGGGGCATTTGTTTTGTTCCCTGACTGGATCTTTAGGAGACAGAAAAAGCCCAATAGCTCTGCCTGTTCTGCAGCTCCTAGCAGAAGTTTGAAATGTGCAATAGGAGCATACCTTACACCTGCTTAATCTCTCTGGCTAGAGGTAAAGGTGGTATTGGCAGGACCTTGAATCGACCTATATATATGTTCACATGGTTTCTTTGACAGTTTACGGACACCGTTCACAATTCTTCAGCTACATTAACAATGTTTAACAACTCTTTTGCACGTTTTCACAGTTTTGAATGCATTTTCCCATAGTGATTTTACTTATAAAACTAATTAGTTACAATTCTACAGGAAAGAACATATATCTTATAAAAGAATTTACATCTTATACCTTATATCTTATATCTTAGGTGGGGTTCATCTTCCTTAGACTGAGCATTGAAAATTCAGAAGATTCACTACATTGGGTTTCTTTTATTGTCAGGGGAGTGAAACACTAAATATCCTGTGACCAGAGTCTAATGCAGGTCACATGCATCCTCTTTGATAGTGCATATTTTCTTTGGTGATCATAAAGAATCCTACAGGATTAGCCCACATGTGACAAAATTTTCAGATATCTTAAGTTAGACAAATTTCTCTCATTTAAAAAGTCCTGTCCTACATGCGCTGGTAGGGTACAAGGATGGAAGGAAAGCATGATTTTATTCTTCAATAACACTGCTGTATCTAGGTCATTCCTAGTTTTTTCCTCCCTTATTTGTTTTCTAGGTCATTCTATGGATTTGTATTTTAAACTTCTTAAAGACCTTATTTACTACAAATATACAGCTTCACCACAGGATCAAGTTTACATCCATTTCTTATGAATACAAAATATAAACCAATAAAACAGTTAAAAAGGTCTTATGTTAAGACTTTAATGTCTGAAAAGTAATTAAAAGTACATATTTTGCAAACACTGTGTATTATGAACCCTTTCTTCAAATTTCCCATTACCACCATTAATGGTAACCTGAGTGTCACTTTGGAAGCAAGCTGGCTTGTGGTCTAGCGAAATGTGCTGTAATATTCTTCTTGTCAATTAATATATCCATCAAGGATGGTAATATCTTCAATATTGCTATTCTGTTGTCTATAATTGCTATGCTATTCTGTATGTTTGCTTTCTGTATGTCTATAATAAGCATGGTCATATGTCAAGTTCTTAGTCACCTATGTTATCGTAGAAATAATACAACATCAATCAGTCTTGTAAATTGAGTTAAAGCTGGCAATTTTATTTTTCTGCACTGCGTTAAATATTTAATATTTCCTCTTGTCCTTCAGGGAATAAATTTAAGAAAAATGACTCTCCTTCTAAATGATATCACTCCTACCAAGTGTCCTGAGTAAGCTTTTCTTATGATAGATTATGCTTGGTTCCAAACAGCTACTACTTGCTCTATTTGGAGACCATAATCAGGTTCATCCAGATACTTTTGCCTCCATGCCTGCTAGATACGGACTCTTTGTGAGACATTTTAAAATAGCTCGCTTACGATCAAGGTCTTCACTGTACATAGAAATGCTGAGAACGATATATCTTTTAAAGGAAGTTTATAAGTTGAGGTATTTGCAGTTCTTTCTTTAGATTGTTTTAGATACAAAGGAAAACATGGAGGTTAAGATGAATGAAATAGATGGAATAAGATCTTTAGCATTATGGAGTGTTTCCACTCATTAATGTATATAAGCTATTGTGAACAGATAGTGAATGCTCTTCAAAATATTTTCATTGTAGTCATTCTATAATTCATTTCTAGGCCTGCTTTTGAGTAGGATTCATCAATTTATATTTAACACTGATATTCTGAAATAAAGTAAATAAGAGAAAAAATATTCAGTAACAATTCAACCACTTCTGAAAATAATTTCTTGATTTAAATTTTTGATTGCTGTTACTTGTTTTCATTTGACTTTTGGTGAATGAAGAAGCAAATTAGTATTGTGTTGATATGTAAACCCACATAAAATTATTTTGTCAATGTAAACTTAATTACAAACCAAAAAATATTTTGAGAATCTTTCTTCAGTTAAAAAAAAAGATCATTCCAGTCACTTGATAAATATAAACTGAAATAATAAACAGCTAACTCAAAAAGTCACAGTAGTATATTAATGATCTTCATGTATTCCATGAGATAGTTTTGTTTTCATAAAAATCAAAACAGTTATAAATAGTAAACAAATGGCAATCCCTTTGGCTTATGGAGCTAAATCAATGGAGAGACTTGGTCTGTGAAGGATGGAGTGGTGACTTGAGAACATACTTACCACCACCTGTGAATATGAGAGCATATTTGAAGAATTTGTGTCAGTGGAAAATCTAACTGCATCTTCCCCTGAATAAGAGATTTAACAGACAGAAAAAAAAGAGGAAAAAAATTTTTTTTTTCAGAGCACTCACTGCCTTTGAAAATTCCTCACTAAATATGTTCTTTCTAAAAGGTGTTTTTGTACCAAAATAGAATGCATTATCCAGTCAGTCTCCATGGTAACTATGTTTCTTATTAAATGAAAGAGGAAAACAGCTTAATTAACTCATACGACCTCTTACTTGTTAAAATGTGCTGCTATACCTTCAGTGAATACATCTGCTATATAATGAAAGACATCATATCTTTGTCTGTTTTTCTTTTTAAAGAATAGCAAGTTCTTCATATTAAATTTAGCTCATCATGTTCAAACAGTAAATGGTATATCAAGGGGGAGAGTGATGTCTATCTGACACTGCCTCTTGAAGCTTCTCTTAACTTTCAGATGTAAAGCTACTTTACCTTGGCTCTACAGGAATACTCATTGTGCTTCTCGCTTTCTTCATAAAATCCTAAACGATAGGCTTCCAACAATGGTGTCTGATGTTAGTCAAGTGTGATGTCTTAGACAATTACTTTAAACTCTTTACCCAGGGAAATAAATGAAAATAAATAGTTTTATCCAAACCTTTTGAAAATGCACAGGAACAACCATAATGAAAAGGAAAGATAAAATAAGTCAGATGCTTTCTGAAGGAAAAAGAGCAAGAAAAGCCACAGGCAGGGGTGTAATTTACACTATAGTCTCTCTACAGGTGTGTGAAATGCAAGTCTTAAGACAGGCATCTRTTGTATTTTCAGGTTAACACAACACTGGGAGATACTACAATAGGGAATACTGAAATCAATATTAAAAAATGAGATATTCTTTGAAGATTTTTCTACTTCTGCAGAGTCAAACATGCAACTGCATGAAAAAATCATTCAAGAACTAAGTTATGTTTATTTTTTGTCACAGATAGACTGAATGTTCATGAATTTGTGCTCAAATCCTTCTGACACTTGTGGAAAAAGTGCTTAAAAGTCTAAAATGTTGGGAAAGAGCATTGGAGGTGCGCAATCCTGTCTCAATATGAGTTTTTCTGAAAAGGCTTTAGGTTTGGAATAGTAGAAGAAACTCTGTATTTCTCATAGGATAGTGTGTTCCCATGTGTCATCTTTCTTTGATAATCTACTTGCAGATTGTATTTAGTCTGTGTATTTAGTCTGAAGGGGCACTGAGGGATTCCTGGCAACCCTTGTTAATAAGAATGTTTGAAATGTCACTGCTCTCTGACAGCATTTTAACTAACTGAAGTTGACTCAAGTAAACAATGGGTCCAGGAAAAATAAAGAGATTTTAGAGCCTCTGACTCTAAGTAATGCATAATATTGTCAATAAAAATACAAAGCTATCCTTACGTAGCTGTAGTTTTTTTTATTTGTTGAGTTGGCCCTGTAGATAGAGTCTCCTCTGTATTTACATATACATGTTCTATATATATGTTTATTGTTCCAAATAGCATAGTGCTCTTAAATGTGGCCTGTTCTTTTAGGCTTTCCCTTTTCATTGCCCTGCTTATCTGCAGCCGTAGAATGTAGGAACAAAAATGTTCAATGAGGAACAAAAAAAGAGTTTTATATCTAATGTGKGCTGCTTCTCCTATCATAATGGCCTCTGGGAACAGGGGTTAGGTAGATCATCCCCCAAGTAGAACATCTTGGTCCTTCGAAGAAGGGACAGTCATAGAGATTAAGGCAAGCAGGTAGATTTTCATAGAGGAGAGCATTCGTAAGTCATATATTTGGAAGGAAATAGAGTGGGAATACAGGGTAGCGCATTGGGACCTGGATATGTGTCAAAAGGAGCCAAGAAGGAATGGAAAATGGTTGTAAAATATCTGAAATGTGTATATTGTTCAAAGTAGGCCTTGTGATTTGGCAGGTGGAAGGAGACATGGCCTGTTTTATTTTATGTTTGATTCTAGTCAGAGTTCAGATCATGAATAAAAATATCTTTTCACATMGCAAACTGTTTTGATGAGAAGGATAGGGAATCTGTCACAGACTAGCTGTTCAGCTAGGCTCAGTGATAAAAGGCCAACCTGGTGCATTCTTGTCAYGCTGTTTTCCATAAGTAGCCATCTAAATGAACTCTCCGTTCATGCCAAGTCTCAGAAGAAACTGACTGATCCTCCCAAAAAGAAAGCCTGGGAATAAAACAACATCTGTGCAATCAGAGGACAAGGATTGTGAATGAGATGGTAATTGATATACTCATGAACAAATGATCCTTCCAGTCACACAAATACAAAAAACAAAAAAAACCCCTCACATCCATTAGTAATTAAGGCAAAAGCACAATACAGTACGTGACATTGTCTTCAAGATGACATAAGCATCATTGATGGCTTTGAATCTCAAGGRACAGATATCCACTCAGGAATGAGTTTCACTGTGTACTGCTCCCGTCCTAGTGCCTGAACCACAAGGAACAAGGTAGATGCTGCTTCCAGTGCCTGGGTACCCTGTAGCTGAGTACCTCATGCCATGGATTCACTGTATCTGACAGGCAGAGGACAAGTGCTCCTCCTGAAATGAAATGGGATCTTGGAAACCTTTTTGTTCTCTTGCTCCTCCCATATATAGCAAAGGTCTATGAAGGTGTGTTTTATTTATTTATTTATTTCCTGAAATTAATTGAGTGCTTTTGGTCCTCCCATTCTGAGGAAAGTGTAGCCTCACCTCTGTATAATGGGATGCAGCAGGCATCATGATGTTGGAGTGGATTTTCTGCTTCCCAGACTGGTAAGTGTCAGTGTGCTGCAGGACAAGATCAGTACTGATGCTGAGACACTGCAGGAGAGAAGTTCTCTTACCAGGRAAAGCATGCAGGTTGATGAAAGCATGTGAGCTAAAGACAAACTATGATATGACCCTGGCTCTGACATGGCTTTGCCAAAAATACCAGAGGGGCCTGTGGGAGAGTTGGCATTGCCAAAGTATCCGCTTATAGCGTGAAGTAAAAAGGAAGCTGGAGAGCGCTGAAGGTGTTGTGCAAGCCTGAAGTGAACARGATGAGGCTTATTCTTTCTCGCTGGCATGTCCTTTGGGAGCAATCTAATAGAAAACAGCACAGGTATAAGTCTGGATAGCAGCACTTTCCTATGGAACTACTGTCTGCCATTAGCCACACTGCGGGTATACATGTCCCCAGACTCAACAAGAGCAGTGGAAATGTAGTTGCTGGACTTGAATCCTGTGCCACATGCATGGCAAATGTATCTTGGAGAAATGTGTAGAGAATTACGGGCATACTCCTAGAAATATATGGCATAGTTGCTGGATATTGATTGTGCTTAGGCCAGCAGCATGAAACAAAATGGTCAGTTCTAGCAGTACAGAATGCAGAACAAAGCCCTGACTACTGAGCTTTGTTCAGAGCAATTCCATCCTTTGTGGAGGACCTGGGCAATTCCTGCTGAAACCCTCCCTGAACARTCATCCCCAGAAAGTCCACAAAATGAGTCTGAAAATCCATAACAGTAGCTTCAGTGGGACATGAGTTGCTTATTGCCCCATTAGCTCTGCTTGAACTCCAGCTCTCTGACAATACAGAGAATTCAGAGTTCCCTCATTYTAAGTGCCATGCTGAGAGGTACTGGGCCCGTGCAGAGAGTCATGAAGACAAACAAAATGCCACATCAAACAGTGAAGAAATGAACATAACATGAGCATTATAAAACTAATTTTCTACAGCTCAGCACAATTTCTGGCACTGGTGATCTTGCAGAGAAGATGCCTCAAACAGGGACATAGGGAGTAATTTGCTGCCTGTGCTTGTGAAAACGGTGCTGGTATTGCAGTGGGCCAGGGAAGGAAATGAAATGCAGGATAGCAAGGAGTAAGAGATATCTTAATCATATACATTAAACAAGAGGCAAAACAGGATTGATTTCTGCCATTGGATAAAAGGCATTTCAGTATGTGGCAGCAACCTGAGAATCACTTTAAATATTAGATCATTCACTTCTCTTTGGTATAATTTATAGCTCTTGAATAATCTCAACWACTCTGTTGCCTTTCTGCTAACCTGTCTCTGTTGCCATCGTAAACAGTAAATACAGAATGTGATTAAGTGTAAATGTGGCTCTGTGTAAGAGAGGTATTCCAATAAATGCTWCAAAAATAGCATTTGACTGATATACAGCTGTTTCACAGTTTTATTTTACAGTTGAATGCATGTATATTCTCTGTATACAATAGCAAATTATTCTTACAACACTAAATAGTATTCCAGAGCAATATAGCATTAAAAATTAATCAGGAAGACAATAATAGTCTCATCTCCAGCAACTTCTTCCTAGTATATCACATATTTTTACTAACTTTGTTCTATCCTCTACATCGTTCCACATTCCACAGGGTTGGAAAGGAACTCCTGAGTTCGAGAGATTTATTTCCTCTTAKATATGCTGATTAATCCCTTTCTTGAATTAGTAGGTTGAAAATACTTAAGGTATTCTGTCCTTAGCTTCCAATCTACCTGSTCAGCACTTCATTGTGTTGTTTGGAAATAATCTAATGTAGACTCAGTGTATTCATGGTTCATTTATACCTATTCATGCATATGCCAGAGCTGCTCTTTAGTAGGTCTGTATCTCTCTTGTTCTTTCTCTGCTTGAGATATTCATAGACAACAATCTGGTTCCCTCTCAGCTGTTTGGCTAAGCAAGCCAAATTTGCCAGTCTCAATTAATAATTCCAGTTTTGAGAATGGTCTACTTAATCTCTCCTGAATTTAGGCCTATCTGAATTTACCTTGATGATCACGGGTAATCTAAACTACTTGAGGTACCTAGTGGGCCCGCAGGAGGACTATGCTATTCATACTTCTCTCTGTCTCTGTAAGAAGAAATATATTCTAGGCTTAGAAATGCCTCTTTCGTACTCTCATCATATTGGTGGACACATTTTTTGTGTGTCATGATCTTCTCTGAAATTCTTCTGCAGTTTCCAAATATCAACTCCTGATGTACAAGCACTTAGAGCTCTCTCTGCATGTATGGCACTGCACTTTATACTACTAACCTTCATTTCACTGCTTTCTCTTCAGTCTCCAGGGCCTTTCAGATCTTCCTGAACCGTATTTTGAATATATGCCTATACTGCTACCTCCCAACTTTATCTTTGTCTTGAAAGTGTTTCTGAATGCTAAAAACATTCTTCAGTCTCARCCTTTAATTTTACTCACTGAAGATGAGATTCTCTGCTTTTTTTTTTTTCACAACAGTCTCACTTTACTGGATGAATATTATTACCAAATTCATTTAAATAATTTGGTGAGTAAGTGTATACATGATAAATAAATATCTGGTTTACAAGCTAAGCAAGAATTTATGAAGCAACTGTGTTACGAATGAGAATTCTTTTTTTTTTTATGTGATGCAAATCTGTTTTTAAGCCACTCTTTCATCAGAAAGAGCGAGTAAATACATACATACACACAGAAAAGAGGGAAAAACTCAGCAGTTGACATTTTGTATCCTTCTATCCTTGTAAGCTGAAGCTTACAAGAAGCAATATCGGAGCAAAGTTCAGCCACTATTCTTTTGTTGGTAGGAGAAAAGACAGAGAATTTATGATGTGTGTAACTACATTAGARGCTGATCTGAATTCATTTAACCTGGGGCCTCTAACAATAATGTAGTTGAAATAATTTTAATTATTATAATTCATATTGGAGACAGAGTAGAATTTTTTTTTTCATTAAAATCTGTGGCTTGTTAAATGAACTAAGCCAGGCATCTTCAAACCAAATATCATTAAAATGAATAGACCATCCATCATAGATGGAAACAACACAGAAGATACTTACTTTTTTTTTACATTGTGCTGATAAATCAGGGTCAAATAATAATTTACATGCAACCTAGTCATGTATGCCATGAATGGTAACATTTGTACAGCATCTTTTGGGCTTGGGTGGAAGGAAGCCAGGCAGCACCTGTGCATATGTACATTCAGGGAAGATTAGGACCACCTGTAATTGTCAGTGAAGACATTCTTGCATTTGGTTACCAGGCTTTATTTGCATTCACAGCAGTCATTTGTTCTGGCTGTTGCTCTGACTTGTGCCTTCTTGGAGGGTATGGGTGTCTGCAGGCTTCTCATTTCCCCCACTGCTATAGGGCACTGTGAGGAGCAGCTTGGCAAGTGCCAGGAGCTGAGAGGGATCCTAGGATGGTTAGGAACAGTGACAGTCACCTACTCAGCCTACAACCCAGTCATGGCCAGGTGGGTGCACAGTGCCCACAGCAGATCTGGCTTCATGAAACCAGCCCATGGGTTGGTGCTGCATGAGGGTGGCCTCAGTGGGCACCTGGCAAGGCAGTGCTGTGGCTCCAACATCGCTGCCAAAGAGCTTTGTAGTAGATTAGAAGATATTGTTCAKTGTGGAAAAAGAAAAATGTCCCTGGAGGGCAAAAAAAACCCCAACAATGGCATAGTTATGTTATCCTGTGAAATGTGTAGGATGAGATTGCTGTCGGTTATTCAGGATAAGTATAGGTTAGATACTCATCAATTGGATTCTGCCTTTCTTACAGGGATCCTGGCTTTCTCAAAGTGATTTTCTAAAACTAAAAAAAAATAAAAAAAAAAAAAAAAAAAAAAAAAAAAAAAAAACTAGAAATGTCACAATTTTGTCACCAGTCAATTTTGGGCACTTAATTACCTCTCTTATTTTTTGATTAATTTTTGTCTAGGTTTGCAACAAGGTAAGCATCTTAAATGCTAAGTGAGGTCTTATGGTTCCATTCCAGGTTGACTTGCCTGCAGTATGTTGAAAAGAATCGCTAAAAACTCTACAGTTCAGCACATGGAAAACAATAAGGAGGACAAGATACAGAGAGGTACTCCTACATTTTCTTAGCTTCCTGCTGCCAAAGGAAGCTATTTATTGGACAGGGAAGAGCTGAGAAGGCCTTTATAACTGCAAACATGGAAACTGCCTCTGGCTTTTTAATTCTTGTTGTTTGGAGAGAAAAAGAACTTTGCGTACACAGGCTGATCATAAACAGGAGAGCATCAGATATACCTATCACTACCCATTCCTTCTGCCAACAGAAATGAACTGCAGGACCTTTAATGGTGGTTAATTGCTGGGGCCAAGAGGAGAAGCAGCATTTATGTCTCCTATCTTGATATCTGCTTGAATTACTGATTAAGTTTTTCTTTCCCTGTGTTCTGTACTTGAAAGAAATGTAAGTGCTTTAAGGCAAAGAACATTTGTTCTTCCATCTTTCTCCTCACTGCTGTTTATGTTTAGATATGTATTATCTTGTACGAGAAAAAAATCTTTTAAAACAATCCTCCAATCTTGTTTAAATATTTGCATTGAATGTCTTGCTGAGGACACCTATTATGAGCATATGCATGTATCTGAATATGTTTTACTAATTAAAGCTCTTCCCAAAGATTCAGGGGGAAGAATAAAGGCACCTATACACAGAAATGACAGAATTGCATAATAACAGATTAATGTACAATTAGAACTACCAAATTTGTAAAYGTTTTCCCTGCTACTAAGCAAATAAAGAGCAAAATACTTTAAATAGAAAAGGAATCATTTTATATCAAGCATAAAAAGAAAAGACTGACACAAACTCGTTTTAAAAATATGACAATTTCTATAAAATACTATGGAAAGAGCCTGAAGAGATAGAAACTTTTGAATGATTCCAATTAAATAGATAACTAAATTAAATGCTATATATTATTAACTGCTCACTTAATAAGAAATACATTTTGACCAAACTATATTCTTTTGCTGRGTTTCATCTCAGCTGGCTTTATCTATTTAAGACTAGATAGTATCTAGTTCAAAACAAGTTGCTAAGTTCTCTGAGTTGTGTGGAGAGGAGTTGGGGGCTYTGGAAGGCATTTCTGCCCAACTCTTCTTTCGTGCTGTTTAGTGAGGGGTATTGTTTGACTCAGATTTTGAAACACTGAGTGAAACACATGTGCTAGGTAGATGAAGTGCCAGAAAGATTGCCTTGTCTCGCACTTACTGGATGGCCAAAGAAATGGCCTTGGGGAGAACTGCTGTATTAAGAAAACCAAGACGTATCTTGCTTTCCATGTATTTTGTAAGATCTTGCTCTCCACTTCTACTGGTATTAATTTGAAGTGCATGCATAAATAGGAAAATACACCCTTACCTCTTTCAAGCTTCAATTTGGAGTAATTGAAAAGCACTTGCTCTTTAAATACAAAATTCCTCAGTTTCTGAAGCGTTCTTATTCTTGTTTAGAGGAAGAAATAGAGCATAGGATGTGCTCGTTCTATAATTGGACTCCTTTTCTAGTATTTATTTTTCTGAGAGACTTTTGTTTTGCTTGTATCTCCTTCTGTTCTCAAAAGCATATGATAATCTCACTTTGCTCTCCTACTGCTATTGTTTTCAAGTGGCAGCAGTTAGAAGTGGTTAACCTGCTGAGACTTAGTTTATTTAATACCCAAAGCTATCTTGGGGAGCAGACTTTCATTCAGAACACAAACAATTGTGGATGGGCAAAGGCATATGGAGCTAGAGACCCAGCCAAATCTTCGAGAGATCAAGAAGGATGTTTGGTTTAAGCTATGGCAAGGTCCAATGGCCAAAGCCCTTTGGAGAAAAAAAATGAGGAAAAAGTGGCAGAATTGGGAATTATTTTACATAGTTCTGATAGTACAGTAGTCTGCTTGCTCAGTAGTTTTACTGARTTTACTCCTTATATAGCAAGGAAATATGTATAAACAAATATGGGACAAATATTCTTTGATAATAGACTTCTTGGTGGCCTGATGTCACTGGTTGGTCTTTAGCAGCTGCCTCAATTGAGGAGGGAAACTTGGAGACCCCAAATTGTCTAGGCCGTAATCTGATGCAAAAAATATTTCCAGATAAAGTCAGGGCAGAAGTGTCTGTTTTCTATACATGAGCTCATGCAATTACAGTGTATTTTTGCTAACAAGGCTTTGTTTTACAGTGATTGATTCCAATGAAGATTTTATCCCTGTCTGTGACTGAGATCAGAATTGCCAATTTCAACATTTCAAAACCTGTAAATGAAGCTCAATTATCATCAGATCAATTTAAAAGTAACGATGCTTTRCAGATTTTCATTCCTTCTTTGTCGTCTGATTGCTAAACTGACAAGATAAATTTAAATATGTATTCAAACTCTTTTCCATGAAAGATAAAATTCCAGATGACTTGGAGAAAAACTTTGCAAAGAAATACAGAGGTGTAGACATCATGGATCCCCTTCCTATCCACTTTCAGAGGCTCAGCCTTTCCTAGAGATGTCTCAGTCAAAATATAGAAGAATGAACTGCTTTTGTTCAAAGAGAGAAAATGATGTACAGAATTTAAAAATCTCCCATTTAATGAGTAAGGCCCTGAAATGATCTCTTTGCTGCTCAGTATAGAGGTAAGTACAAATATTTTTTTTTTTGCATGTGTCTCAGCAAAGTATTGAGCAGTTGTGCAAGGCAAACATGTTCCAAGAGAGTTTTCTGTGGTCACGTATGTAGGGTGTGATGGTTTGGAGATGCCACTGCAAGAGGAAGGCATCATCTTTCTCAGTGTTATTTCCAGAAGGGACAGATCCATATGGCTGTACAGGTGGTGGCTCCTATCTGTGCAGGCAAGAGCTGATTGTTACTTTTGGAAAGATGATATTGAGGAAGGTTGACCTCTAGTCTGAGAGAGTATGATTTTTTTCTATATTTTTAAGAAAGAAAATGAGGAAGGAAATTCAGTAAAATAAATGTTTTGTTGAGAGTAAATAAGATCTAGTCACTCCTCTCTGCCCTTTCCAAGTTTTAAACAAGCTGCATGATATTCACTGCAGAGGTGAAAGGCAGATTTGGAAACAGAAACTACCACAAGCAGAGTGGAAGTCTCACTCATGACAAGTGATATGCTCACAGCAGACAGCCACAATCCTGGAATCAGGAGAAAAGTTCAAATGAAACCATGTGTCTTGAAACAAAGGTGTTTTAAGATGAAACTGTTGAATATTGGGTTATGCTGAATGACTGAAGAATTGCGTATTTCAAAAATGGAAAATATTGAGCAAGAGCATCAAAAGCAGAATCATCTAATTGTAAGTGAAGCTCTAGAATGAATTCAGAAAGAAAGACTAACTGGTAAGGTGGAAATAAATGAGACAAAAATGTGACATAGATTTACCAGATGCCAGACTAACATGATCTCTTTCTCTGATAAGGGAACTGATCTTCTAGACAAAGGCTTAATGTACCTGTCATTCACTAAAGTACGTTTTGTAATGCCAGTTATTAAATCTGAAGGAAATGAACACAAAAATATAAGGGAGGTAACGGGGAGCAGGTAACTGCTTGTGYCAAAGGAGGAAGCGTGAATCTAGGGAAGTATCACCAGCAGTGTCCCTAAATGTTATTTTAGATAGTTTAGATAGTGATCTTATTTGATAATGTCTTAAAGATGTAGGTGGAAATTATAGGACTGTGCTAATTAAACCTATGGCTAACACGGTTTGAGCATTTTAAAAACAAACAGGCATATATTTGCCCCCAGTACATTGAGTCTGGGAACTAGAGCAAAGCTTGTAAATAAACATCAGAGGTTCTCAACAGCCTTTCAGCAGGAACAAGAAAGAAGATTAATTTTTAAGGCAGAGAGAGGTGAGTTTTCAAAGACGGATTACACAGTGTGATTGCCTACAACAGCAAGCTATTGTTCTTGACAATTGAGCGAGTTCCTCCAAGCCTCATGTTTCTAAACTAAAAGTTAAAAATCAATAGTGGTTTTGGGAGATTCATGCCAGTCAGATTCCCATTCAAGGAATTCCTAACCAATAGGAGTTTCAGGGAAAAAAAAAAAAAAAAAGCTTCCCAACCTTGCTGCTACCATACTAATTTTCTGTAATTAATTGCAAGGAGCTGCTATCCCTTGTAAAATCCCCCTGAGAGCCTCAGGCTGCATATTGCTGCCCTGCCTCCCACTCTCACGCAAAGAACAGAAGCTTAGCCAAGATAAATCAACATAAAGTATTCTCTAAGTTCATATATTAACCAATGCATCAGTAACTACCCTTCTGCAGTAGCTACTAGAGTGGGACTATCTATTTAAATTAAAGCTTACAAAACCCTTATGAGGGTTCTGATTCATGCATGCTGAGAAATAGCACAGCGGTATGACTGCAGCCAGTTTGCTATTTGAATAACTAGATTTACCTGTTCTTTTTAGCCTTTTTTTTTCTATTTTTATGCATTTAACACTGTTTTCATACCGCCTACTTTTCATAATCAAAATATTCCAATACACAAAATTCTTTAAAACTCTTCTGTCAGCAACTACAGATGGAAACAACATTTATCTCAAATCATTCTAATTTATCTTTAGCCTACACTACACATGAAAGCTCCTTCTCTCTCTGGTGAAGGGAGCAGTGTGTTTTATTGTGAGACGGATGTCGCAGATAGGTGGGATAAATTGCATCCGATAAGTGTCTGTCCCTGTCTATCTGCCATTTAGAGAGTTGAGGTGCCTTACTTTAGATTACCAATGCTGGGTGAAGCAGAAACATGCAAGCCCAGGGTTATTTACACAGATTTACTGCAGCTCTCTCTGCTTCCCCCAGAGAGAGCATGTTGGTTCCTGGTCAGCCAGTGCAGGAGGATCCTTACTTTACCCGGGTTAGTTGTTTGGTTCTAGTGACATTAACCTGTGACAAGTGACAGGCAGAAGTTCACCCCACCCAGTATGACATGAGCGGGAGTCGGCAGGTAAAGTAGATCAGTCACTTCTTCTTTTCACAATGCATTTGCTCTAACAGAACTTATCTTCAGAGGGAAAAGAARAAGACAAATAATAATAATAAAAGGATCCAGAGTAAGAGCCCCTGTGTTAAGCAGCTTTCAGGTGATATGACCCTAACCCTATCTGAGCTTCCTAGAGTTTTTCCTCCAAGATCTCCCAGGTTGATGTAAGTGCCTCAAATTCCTCTCTTATCAGCCAGTWGGTCTTGTCCTCCATTCCCCCTTGAAAAGGTCTTACCTAAGCTCTTGAGAGCTAAAACTAGTGCTTGGGGTTTTGGAAAATACTCCAGGCTCCTTTTCCATTTTGACAGGGAGCAGAAAACATGCACCTTGGAAGTTGCATGGTTTCCAATAGCATGGGCCTAATGGACCTTTGATTCTTTCTTTGACTTGTCAGCTTTACAAGAAAGGGAATTGTGCTTCTCCAGAGGTAAATGTGAGATATAATCTGATGATCTGATAAGAGTGCTGACATCAGAGCTTTCACAAAATTAAGAATGGTTATTGTTATTTGCCACRGGGATATATTTTTCTACCTTTCCAGTTCTCAAAAATAATTGGACTATTTAGCTTTAAACTTTGAAAAAAACAAATTACTGTGGAACAGTAAAACTACCTGAAAAAACTTATAGATGATAACTCCTGAAAGTTGTTAATGACTAGAATTAGGCAGTATGGATGTGAACTTACACAGCAGTTACTAGAATTTTCAGTCCCTCTTGTTCTATAATTGCAATATTATTCTGCAGATGATTCAACACTGCACTTGCATAAAACATGGCTATACACTTGTATTAACATATAATTTTTCTACCAAATTAATTCCCTCTTCCTCTGCTGCGTGCAATGTTTCTCCCCTATCAGTGGTGTTAGGAGATGGCTCCCTTTCCCAGAGCACACCACCCATTCTGTGGGGTGAAGTAAAGACAAAGMAGTTTTGTCTGAAAAGTGTCCTAGTTTTACGGAGATACCAAATAGCTTGTTAAGTTACTTTATTATAGCCAAATATTTATCCAAGTGTAATTAACCTCTCTACCTCCTTTGCATTTTTAATAAAAATAAATATTACTGGCTTTCACTATCTATTTTAATAGAGGTAGCCAGTTCTCAATACTTCTCTAGGAAATCTGCATTAAAACAAGTTAATTACACCGAACCCTCATAATCCATACTGTTTTTTAAGTGCTTTTCTTAGATTTACTGTAGATTGGGCTCTTCACGCTGAAGAAGATCTATATTTGGGTTAGCTATAGATTGGTCACTAGGATTTCAACCCTTCCATGAAGATGTGATTTAAACTGTGGTTTAAATCCTTCTTATGCAGAAAAAGCCTAACAAGTATGAGCATGTGAATGATGGAGCCATGGGGTCCTGAGCTTCTGCTGGGGCAACTCTTCAACAAGCAGTAGTGTAGCTATAGCCAAGGAGGCATCTGATGCTGATGTGCTGATAACCCCAGGGGTGAAGCTGTGTCTGTCAGTCTGTCTGTCACTAGCTCCAAGATTGCCCAACATGCGTCTGAGAAAACAGGGGGACCTGAATCAACACGATTCACCCAATCTTTTTTTTGCAGTTGATCCTCTCTTTCTCTTTTTCATTTTTATTTGTTCTTTTGTTTTGTTTATTTGTTTTGTTTCTGAATCAGTTGTTCTGACAGAAATCAAGGAAGTTTTTACACTTGTTAACTTATCAAAGTTCCAAAGTGCCAGTGAGTGAATCAAAGTGAAGAGTTTTTAAAGAGTTTTAAAGAGTTAAAGACAGTTAAGTTAAAAGGAGATTTAAACAAAAATGAAGAGAAATCACTTGTGTTTGCAGTCATTATGGGARCCAAATGGTTAGTTAGTGAGGTGCAGCTAATGAACATGACATAACAGCTGTACATAATCTGTAGTGTCGCAGAACCGAGAAAACAAATCCAGATTCCTGACCAGAGATTGTTTCAAGCCTCGATGCTTTTCATTTTAACATGCAGCACTACACTGGAACTAATCCAATAAAAACTCCGAGAGTTCACCTTCATCCTCCTTTTCCCTCAAGGATTTCTCTTTTTGGCAGAATCTAGTGTGTTCACACTCTATTTTGCCACAGTTGTTCCCTCTTTCAGATCTGTTGCTAAATTGGAAAGTGTTCCTCCTTCAGAGCATCAAAAATATTTATAGTTAAAATTCCACCCAGCTCCTATGTTTGAAAACACTTTATTTTGCTGGTGTTACACCAGAGGACCTGGTCCTACAGGACCAAATCCCATTTTTTCTGTTTCTGTTTTTCTTTTCTTTTTTTTTTTTTTTTCCTCCCCTTATGTTGGGTACCGCTCTGAGCTTACCTGGTACTTATCTGGTCTTCTAATAGCACATTGGGTGGAGAGACTCCTTCTACAGAAACTGTCTGGTTTAGCAGCACACATGCTATCACCAAGAGGTAATATTAGTCTATGGCTGGTGTAGACCTAGCTCAGCATAGTTAGACGACTGAGGCCAGGAAAAGCATGAAATTCTGGAGCAGAAGTCCTTGCAGGAGAGAGAGTTTAGATAGCTTTATCACTATTAAAAAAACAAAAATCAAAAAAACAAAAAAAAAAAAAGAAGAAGAAGAAAAAAAAAAGCTACTTGCTTTTAGTTTAAATTAAATGCTTAAAAAGAGGGAAATGGGAAGTCTGAAAACAGCAGATGCAGAAGGACCCCCAGCCTGAGGTGGGGAATTGTGCATGTCCAGGTAAAAGAGAGGACAGAAAGTGACCATATAAAAAGAGTAAATGATGAGGAAAAGACTTGATAAATAGAATCCCACTAAAACAGGGCACTGAAAAATAATAAGAATTAAAAAAAAAGTATAGAAATGCCAAAAGGCCAGAAAGTGAGAACTCAAAAACTAAGATATCACGTTTTAAACTAGTATACGTATCTGTTAACACCACCATAAATCAAAAAGACAAAGAATAAGGGAGATAAGAAATACTAGGCACAAATAATTTAGGTAATAGAGTATAGGTTGCAATTAGGGAAAACTGGTGCTGTATTTTAAAGAAAAAGAAACTTAGAATAAAATCAAATAAATAAGCTCACTGTCTCAGGTAATATTGAACCACTACAGTTTGAAATTTTCATCTTAAKTGAGAAAAACGAAGTAATATCCTGCTAGGATGACAGTGATTTCTGTGACCAACACAAGCAATCATCAAACAGAAAGGGCAAGAAACAGAAGAAAAACAGAGAGGGCTTCAGTTTTGCTCCTGTCAGTGGGGTGCATGTCACWGCAGGGGATGAAGATGAGACAAAATTTTTAGACAACCTGCCTGGCTGTTCCATGACCTGCTAGTCGGGAAAGAYGCAGAAAGAGAAGCAACTTGCAGCTTGCTTCTGAACAATACCCAAAAAAGGGTCACTGAAAAAGCTTTTTAAAAATTCCTAGATCCACCATYCAAATAGGATCCTAGATCCTATTTGCATGAATATCAAGCCCCACAAGTGTGCAACAAGATTATATAGTGTTGAAAAGGAGATTATATAGACACAAGGAAGCCTGTTAGAAAGAAGACTAAAGAGACAACCAAAGGGTAAAGTTTTCTCAAGTGACAAGTAAAATGCCTTCAATGGTTAAACAACATATTGGAGATGCAGAGAAAATGTCGATTTCTTATCAACAGATGTTGGAGAGACTAAGCAAGCACTTAAACTAGAAATGAGTGCACCTTCAAACAGCTCAGTTAGCAAAAAAAAAAAATAAAATCACAAAATCACAGACCTCCTTCATGACGTACTCATCAAGCACCAAATACTGCTAAAGAAATAACAAAGGTAGTAATAAATGATTAGTTTTCCCGGTACAAAGCAGTCACYAACTGAACACTGTGATTGTTCAATATATTCATATATGATCTGGAAAAGAGAAAAAAATAATGAGATTACAAAACTTTCTTCCATTTTTRTGTTAGTAGGATATAATGAGGAGACCTGCTTAAGAAGATTTGTGGAAAAGACTGAAGATAGTGAATGACAATGTGCTAAAATGGTAAGTAAAATTCAATGCAAACAAGTAAAATGTGATAGTCATGACAAAATAAAAATCCTAAATTAAGATCCCAGGTGTTGGTATTTTGACTAGCTGATAGCTATATGAAAGTGCCAGCTCAATGCTTAGCAGTATTCAGAAATGAATAGGGTGTCATTAGGAAAAAAAATGAGAGAAGAGTAGAGAATAAAAAATGAAACATCACAGTGCTGTTTGGTATGCTTATTGCATTCAGTATTTTCAACAGTTTGTAGCTTTGCTATTCCTAGCTCTGACAGGATTTGATAGAATTGGAAAAGATATGGGAATGATCAAAAGTACTCTGTGAGGAGTGATTGAGGAGACTTGGACTTTTCAGCTTGGAAAAGAATTGACTTGAGCCTGGGAAAGAAGGTGAATTCTGATGTAATATAAAGTTGTGAATGACATGGAAAAAGACGATAGGAAGTAATAGCTGCCATTTTTATTACAAGAACTAGAGGGCATAAAATGAAAATAGCTGGTAGCAATTCAAATAAATGAAAGGAACTGCTTCTTGATGAAACGTGCTTTTAGGAGGCGGAACGTTTTGCTGCAGGATATTGTGGTTGCTATGACTTTATTTGGATTTGAAAAGCAACTTAGCATATTGYACCAAAGCAAAGTTATTTATATAAAATACAAAGAGTAGCTCAAGAAGTTTCTCTAAGCTACAGTTTCTGGGAGCCTGGGAGAGTGTATCAGGGAAGTATCACGTAATGATGGTCATTTTTTACACCGTTCTGTAAGCACCTACTTCTCTCAGATGCTTGATAAGGGACTAGATACCATATGATATTGGTAGTTCCATCTATATGARCAAATGAAGCACACTCAACCATAGTATGGTTGGTGGGACCGAACAAACTGGTCCATGGTTGCCCACAGGKTTTTTTTCCCATGGATATTGGCACGATTTTGGTCTATGAGAACCAGCCTGTCCCAGGCAATGCCCAGATCAGAAGAGAACAGTGGCCAAGCACTGTTCGCAGAAGGCTTTCCTGTCCGGACATGGAAAGAAGGAATTCAGGCTTTTAGGTGGATCCTGCCCAATGTCACTTTTCCTAATAGCCATCGAAAAAGCCTTGGCCCATTTCATTTCTGAGTATAGATATGGCCTGATCCTCCCTTGGAGGTATTTGGCTTCTTAAACCTGTCTTAACCAATCTAGTCTTGTTGCTACAGAAGTCTTACAAGAACCGACCCCAAASAACTCTTTTATTTTTCCTCTATATTTTCATTTAGGAAGAAAAAAATGTGTATTTTTTACTTTTTATCCTTATCYCTTCCTGAAGATTTTTAGTTGAAAAAGAAAGGGGACAGGCATCCTAGGACTTCTCTCCCTACGGAAAATTGGAAGGAAATTCCATGAATTGGAAAATGAGTTCTTTCACCTAGATGTATTATCGTCATGCAGGAGAAGAAGAAATGCTCAGTTGTATGTCCTTATTCTTGCTGTATGCTAGTCYTTCCAGATAAGTAATAAAACCAAGATTTATCTGTAAGTCTAGGATCTAATTAAATTCAAAAGTCGATATGAGTTCAGTCAATGTGCTTAAGTTTTTAAGCTACTTGCTCAAAATGGTAAAGCAAATTTCTCCATTTTTCGACTAGTGTTAGTTTCTGTGTCACACTTTCCATCTGAGACCAATTAGCCTGTTCAGTTGAGCCTCTTTGCTTTATATTTTAAAATTCTGAGAGCAGTCCTGGCCTAATGATTGCTTCAGAGGGCAGGGGATGAGAAATTTTCTGGAGCTGCTATCTAAAACTTCTGTAAAATTTACTWCTTTTTTTTTTGTTACCTTCCACAGCTAGACCTTTAAAACGTATTTTGCTGCCAGATTTATCTGCCAGAATTGTGAAGTGATTTTAAGTACATTCAAGATCCTAAGGTCCATTTTTAGATTATGTGTGAAACTGTGATTTTGTTTGTGAGATCCACAGGTGGGTAAATATAGTGAAATATGTTAAGTATTTTTGAAAATAAATATCACATAGTTTCTGGAATTTGTAATTCTTACATTGAGGYAGTTGTAACCATTCTGTAATTGAACTCTTTCACAGGAAACAGAAGCACTGTGACAGCTTGTGTGAACAAATAGAGAATTTTGCATCAGAGATGTTTCTGAAGCGATTTGTTTTTCCTATATACTGTTTGGTTACGGTTACCTACAATACATAAATAATTGAAAAAAAAAAAAAGAAAAAAGAACAATATCATGCTCTTTGCCACAGAAAACCAGTCAGATGGTGCAAATAATAAACTATTTGAAAAAAAATGCAGTATAATATTTCACCTCAGAAGTTATTCCAGAAACTAGTTTCAATTACTAAAAAAAAAAAAAAAAAAAAAAAAAAAAAAAACCACATTGGTTTTTTGGAAAANGGAAAAGGGCCACATTGATGATTCAAAGAGATTTATTAGTGCTGCTTTTCTCCAGATTCACTTAAATTTATATTACTATTTTTTTTCTGGGATGAGGCTAGTGCTTCGAAGCACACATACCCAATAGATTATTGAGAAAAAAAAATGTTCAGTGAGAGATGCCTAATCTAAGCCTTTAGATCTGTACCTAGCTCCCTTTTCTTTGCTTCATTTGATGCCAATGCAGGCTGACAGCGATTTGCTGTGAGATGATATTGGCTAAATTCTTCTTCCAGTTGTTGTTCCAAAAYGATTCCACTGCTGGCTCGCAAAGTCTAAAATAAATAATACCACACAATCCTATTTAAAAGCCTAAACCATGTAAATTGGCCAGACTTCAGTGGAATTGCAACTATGTAACTGGCACTAGACATTGGCTTGCAGAGCTCTGATTCTGTCTGCCCTTTCAGTTCAGTGAACATGCACAAATGCCAAAAGAAATAAAAATGGGGTCACTTTTGACAATGATGATGTGATCTCATTCCCTCTGCATTGCGCAGCACAAATTACAAAGTTACTCTCATTATTTAAGTCCACCTTCCCTTAAAATTGCCTTTAAAGAGTGTGTGGCTATTTGAAACATTTCTCCATCTCTAGTGTGTCATGTCCATGGCTACAGTTTGCATATTCCATGCTTATCCTGGTCAGCCCAAAGGAAACATCTGACCAGTAGGTGCAACCCCATGCACTACTTGCATTGAGATAACAGCAGCACTTTGTGCTTCCTGGCTCATCCTCTGTGTCTTGCTGCTGAGACAGTCTGGGAACGTAGTGATGTGAGATTTAATACAGACTAACSAAACCCAACTGTAGTATCTGGTGAGAGCCTTGCATACCTCTGATGYCTTCTTAGCCATCTCCCATTGCACAATTCACTTTGGAGCTTTCAATGCTGTGAGAGCAGGCTCTTGCCTAGGTTTGTTTTCCCGTACCAAYGGGAAAACATCCTCCCATCTCTGCCAGGATCATGGGATCTCTGCCTTAGGATGCCCATTCCCAAAAGTATCCAACACATTCCCAAAGGTATCCAACACTGTGGCACCTGGGTGCCCTACACGTGAGGCCACTCTATTTAGTTACAAAAAGTGAGTTATTTCCCTGTGGAAGGGTGTGAATGACACACTAATATATACCTGTAGTTTAAACTCCTCTTTAATTTAGTTAAACTACATAGACCTACACCTCCAAGGAGCATTGTTAAAAGAAAACAAGAACATGGGGGCGTGATTCAAAGTGTCATGCGATCAACGCATACCAACTTTGTGAATCCATGTTAATTATTTTAAAGTGCTTCTTTGTGTGATGAAATACTAAGCTGATTAATTTACAATACACTGAATACTGTACTGTTAAAAGATATAATTAACTGGTGTACGTGTGAGAATGGCAGCCTCATGGCTTCTTTGCAAAGAGCTCTATTAAACTTTGACACTCTGGATAGCCTGATAGACATACTATTTGCTGTCACTGCTATTTAATTGGAGCTGCTGAGCGCTTTGTCTGGGACTGAGGTCACTAGTTTATATTCTCCTGGCTTTTAGCTTATGCCAATAACTCTATTTTAATTTGTTCCTCTGCTAATGGATACAATTGCYGATCCAGTTGCCTCTGAAGCCATTGGAAATCCACTCACCCACTTCAGTAGGAGTTAAATAGACCAAAAATGAAGAACAGGAATAGATAGGGTAATATTCCACTCTTTAATTTAGTATTCTTTAGTTAGATGTGTTATAAGCRTATATGTCTACCTCCTCCTGTACATTGCTGCTTTCTATCAAAATAGCTAAGTTCTGTTGTATATTTGAATGGATTTGTTGTTATACAAACATTTCTAATATTGTTTGAAGATATTTTATGGAAAATCTCTTTTTTGTTGTTGTTGTTATTTACAGGCTAATTCACAAGACAAAACATCATGACATCTTTATGGAGCAAATATTTCACAGAACTGTTCAAATATTCCAAAAATTAGAGTACAGCTATATAGACTAAATGAGATATTATGGCAACTGTTATTAGAGTAAAACAGCTTATAAAAAATGAACAATTTTTTATCTTGGAAATCCATTTTTCTCATTCCGTTAAGATTTTTATTGTAGCATAACATTAGTGTGCTTCTTGTTCTTAATGCATTTGGCAGCAATAAAATATTGGCTCAGCTGTGTGGTACAGGAATGAACAAACTAATTCTGTATAAGTATGTATGTCATCTGTGTTACTGTCAAATATCTCAAATATCATAGTTTTGTCATGATCGAAGTTATTACAACAAATATATGAACAACCTCTGGGTAGATCTTCATTTTAATGGCTTACTGGAAATTTTGTGAATTAGTACTTTCTAATCTTCGTTCTAAAATACAGCTTGGTGACTAGATCAATATCAAATCCCTGCGGTAATTAATCATGTGCAGAATGTTTCCCTTAAAGGAGAAATATAATCCTTTTATATCCACTGGAAAATACATTCTTTGGGACAGGCTTTGGAGCCCAGCCAAACCTCATGCTGTGCAGGGGGAACTATTTGTTGTGGATGATAAGACACTCTTAGAGCTGCTTAGTACATATATGTAGGGCAGAATTTAGGATGTCTGGATTTCCTAATGCAAATTTATGTTTATTCAAATGATCAGCTTAAAGAAATAATTATCTTGACTTTGAAAGCCTTTTTTTTTCTAAGCCTTAAAAATACAACTAAAATCTTGTTTTGTTTGTTTTTACTTTTAAATACATTCATACATATTTCCTTAACCTTGACTTTAATCTGCATCTCTAAAAAGTTTCTCTTTCTGCTAACAACATATTGAGTTTGAGAATGTCCATGGGGTAATAGAACATGTATAGTGGTGATAAGCAGTAATTTCACAGTTAGCTGATCATGATGTTAAAAGATACAGTGYACCCTCCTAATCTTTCCTTACTCTGTCTGTCTTTTTTTTAAAGCAGTCTAATTAGTCTTGCCTAGTATTTTATACAAACTAATGAACCAAAGAAAACAAAGATGTGCCAGTGAAAGTGTATGGACCAGATTTCCAGCTGTGGTCAGATACTCAAAATACACGGGAGGATCAGAGGATGCACAATGTTGAATTGACTCATCTCCAACCTGTTATGTCAGCTCTATTGACTGTCTTGAGATGATCGTCCATATTCTCAGGGAAGTTTAAAGGAATATGTTTTACTTCAAAATTGCCATTGGCTGGGACTATGCATGCTGTCAGTTCCATAGCCTAGCTGATAAGTGATTACTTGTTATGCTGCCCTGACACTACTATTTGCAATCCTTTGTGCATATCCCAAATCCCAGAAAAAGTTGAATTGAATCTTCATACATCTAGATTCCTTGCTGTGCTAAGCAGAAGTGGGAAAAAAGGATTAGAGAGCAAATTGCTCAATGTTTACTGTTTGCTAAAATTCTGCATAGGTTGTTTTTATTTGAACTGTGTGCCAGCAAGATGACATCTTTGAAAATAAGACTTGCTGAAGGATGCCTCAGGAAAATTGGGATAAAAATTGAATCCTTTTGACAGAAGTAAGAAGTGTCTCAATTAAACACCCTAATTAGGTTACAACCCAATTCAGAAAGCTGAGAAAACACTAYATTAGTTTTCTTATTTGTTTTCTTTAGTCTATGTGCATATGAACTTTTCCTATGTTGTCCATTTTTTCTCAGACTTTTAAAATTAGTTTTCCCACGGCCTTCACACTGCAATCCTTTTAGTTCAACAGGAAAGTAACAACAGCAAAAATATGCTTTGCTAGTTATATATCATGAGAATTTCCCTGACAGAAAGGCAGGAGACATTCTTGTTTGGATTTTAAAAAARGTGTTTCAATTGCTCGATGAGTTTTGATTATTTTCATGGTTTATAATTTCAAAAATATATTAACCTTTTTGGTAACTGCTTTAAGAACACAGGCCTTTATAAAGGCCTTTATATATAAAGATTATATCATTTATATAATATATTACATAATTTATAATCCCACTGTGACAAGCACCTTGCCTTTTACATGTAAATGGTCTAATCTTTACTGCATTCTCCTGTTAACATTTTCTCTGTGCTCGTAATATGGTGAATGAAATGGAACTAATTGATTATAGTAAAGTTGGATGGGTTTTAACACTCCAGAAGAAATGAGTCAGCAGTACCAACACTGTCTCAGGTTGTCTTTGCTTGATTTACAGTGATCCRGGAATGGAAAATCTCTTTTCTGTCTGAGAGCACAACTTAGATTTTCTTCCGACCAGGCTGAAGATGTAGCTACTGTCCTCTAAATGCTCTTGTCCTGCACATATGAAACAGTGAAGAAAAGGCTCAGTTTTCAGTCCCTGAATAGCTTTTTGAAACTATTTGTGGATACTTAATGTGATTCCCATTCAACAGCAAGCCATGAAACTATTGCTATTATCTCTGTATATTACACTGTGCAGGTTGCCTCCTCAGGATGATTTCTCCATAAATRCTTTGAGGGACTGACACTGCTCTCACTCATTTTATACCTAATTTGTACTAGTGTATTTGACAGCAGAATCTGCCTAAAATGTGCAGTGAGCTGCGATGTCCACTTCATATGGTGCACATATGCTATTATTTCTGTTGTATTACTCATTTTTGTATATTGACACTTTTTTATCTTAAAAAGTCTATTTTGCATATTTCAGTGATTTTTGAAGAGGGAGTGAAATGAGGTCAGGTTTTGGAGGCCTGTTCAAAGTTGACAAGATCATGTGTTAGGTAASAAGAGCCAGCGTGGCTAAACCCTGGATTAGGGAAGTAAGCAAACATCAGAGTCACTGCCTGATCCCTTTTGTCCTCAAGTTGCTGTCTTCTGTGGAAGTACAGAACAGATTGAAAAATTCATTTTGCTAGCACTTGTAATGGGGAGAGAAGAGAATATATCAGGGCTAGTATCCTGGTGATGCTGGTGAACCAGTAAGAGGGAAAATTACATGTAATTGTATTTCTTCTGAAGCTATGAATTGCTGAAAAACTAAAACCATAATGTTGGAGGATATTATAATGCATTCAAGGATCTGAGAATAACAGGAACTGCTCTCAGAGCTGAAATTTTATTTTTATTATTTTTTTCCTACTCTTGTCCTTGGTAGTTACAACACTTGATCATGACCACAGCTTCTTGGAAATATTCTTGGACTTTATGAGAGATGGAAATGTCCTGTTTCTGAGGAGAGTAATCATGACTATCACAAATCAATCAGGTTAAGCAAATCCTGTTGCTCAGGTGACAACTGAAGACACAATGAGACTGAATGTGCAGCAGCCTAAGCCTTTGCCTCCTGTGTACATCATGCTAAAATCAATGTGAAGAATAAACAAATCA
Source organism: Nothoprocta perdicaria (assembly GCF_003342845.1). NCBI lineage: Eukaryota > Metazoa > Chordata > Aves > Tinamiformes > Tinamidae > Nothoprocta > Nothoprocta perdicaria. The sequence continues at coordinate 1,795,311 of NW_020454505.1, forward strand.
GAACTGAAACATTTTGAGTTAATGCTGTGTGGCTATAAATGCAGCACAAGCTAGAAAATATCACTTTCAGTAAATAAAGAACAGAGATTTGGGGCCAAATGTAAAAGAGGATTGACTTGCATGCTCTTTTGTAATGTAATACCTTTAAGGGTAGGGTTTGCTGCTGGTAGAGAAACAAGTCCATGCTATAGGCCTATTTGCTGCATGAAAATATTTCTATACCTTGTGATGGGAAACCTAAATATAACCTTTCACTGTTCATTTTAAGATGGAGCAGTACCTGTGTGTCAAGGATGACCACAGTGCATATATGACATTTGGAATGTGCCCAGTAAGCTTCAAAATTCTGATGCATCAAACTTATTGTGTGTGTCCAGAGTAGGTGTATGATGTGATACATGCRTGATAAACTTCATGACTCCCCAAAGCATGGAAGCTGTTGTGCTGAGCACTGTGAATGTAATGCAGAATGTACTCCTCTGTTTTTGGCAGTTACAAAGGTCAAACACTCTAAGCTGAGCATGCTCGCTGCCGTTGCTGGAGGGCTGTACTGTTCCTGGAAATGAGGAGCAACACACCGCTGGGGAGCCTGAGCACACATCAGTTTCTTGAACCACTCATTGATGAGATTTCTGGGTTGCAAAAGAGGCTGTGTCTGGGAAAATTGTAATATAAAATAATAGTAATATAGTAATATAGTAATATAGTAATATAGTAATATAGTAATATAGTAATATAGTAATATAAAATAGCCCTGCTCTTGTAATTTGAATTCAGCTAAGAATTCAATTCGGAAATTCAAGGTTCAGAAAGAGAAGATAGAAATCTCATGATTCCTCACCTACTAAATAGGGCATTCACAGAAGGAGCAAGTGTACATTACTTGTACAAATTATTTCAGGTTATTAGCAGTAGTGGTGGTTTATTTTCACCTGCAAAAATAGGGACAAGTTTCCCAGGCCCTTTCTCAATCAACTTGTAATCTTTTCTCTCTGTTTTTAATTATAGAAATCTCGACTGATTTAATACTTGACAATGTTGTGACTTCAAAAGAAGGGGACGAGGGTTCCTTCATTCAGTCCAGGCTACAACTGTCCTAGTGCAATGAGCATGAGAGAGAGAGATTTAAACTTAGCAGGCTGATGAAGGAGCAGATGAAGGCTCCCACACTCTGCCAGTCAAGAGTGCAGCAAGTGCTGGAAGGGACTGGTCACCAAGATGCAGGGATGGCATTTGTAGGCAGTTTAAACGAAAGGAGGCATTTGTAGGCAGTTTAAACGAAAGGACCAGTGTCTGCTGCACAGTGAGTGGGGAACATCTCTTGGAGGAAATCCCAGAAGAGCTGCACTGTGCTCACTCTGAAATTCTCCTTGTAAGGCACAGAGAGCTAAAGGGTGAGAAGCAGGGCCAAGGCATAGCCTTGGGGTTGTCTTCTCCTTGAGAGCCCACTTTTKCACGTCTTAAATATGTCTTTTTATTATAACAAGTCTTAGGGGAATATTTTCTTTCCTTTATATCCATCTCTAGACTTCCTAACAATTACCTTGTTCAAATCCATTCTCCCTGCTAGCAGTTCATACCCTATTCTAACTGATCTAGGAGTCCCAGTCTAATTACCTAAACTTGTACCTAGCGCTGTCTCACATTGGTCCATACCTAGGGATTTTTTTGATTATTTGATTAATATTTTGATTAATCCTAGGGATTTTTGATTGTTTATTTGTTATTTGCTTATTTATTTATTTATTTATTTATTTTTCACTGATGGCTACTTAATGCTAATACACAGCTCTGTGAGAGAAGAGAGGCTGGAACGGTTCTTGCTTGGTGTTCTTCCTTCAGCCATGATGCCTGTTAATGCAGATACCAAAGTAAGCACAACTGGAATCAGTGTGTTTCACTTCTGGTTAAGACTTACTGTTCATCTAGGAGCACCAGTTTCTTCCTGACAGTTTGGACTAGCAGTAGTCTGCAAATAAAGAAGTATAGGCTTTGTGCAGATTAGGTTTAAAATCCAGGAAAATGTACTGTAATGTACCTCTCTACAAGACTTCTTGACAAGATTGTGTGTGCTGTAAATTGATTGAAGACACACTTAGAGCATCTAAAATCAGGATATCTTTAGCCATCTAAATATAGATAGCTAGAAGTTACAAGCATCAGATGGAAGAAGAGTATGAAGGAAGTAGACAGGATGCATTACATAGAGATATTTATTCATCTTAGCCATACCTAATTTAGACCAGATAAGCAGATAAGTCCCAATCCAGCTTTCTAGAGATGTCTCTGTCCTATGAATATTTTGTGCATGTTAACTCTCTGCAACCTAATGCAGACCTCTAACACTCTAATGAAGACTTCCYGCTTTTTCTTGTGCTTAAAACTTTCCCAGTGGCTGCTTCAAGACATCTCCTTACTCTTTTTTTTTTTTTTTTTAAAAACTCTTCTCAGTCTCTTGCTCATTGATTCTAGGCTCCTGTCCAGATATTTGGAAACCAGTTGCTGGAGCACCCAACCTGCAAGTGCTTTAAAGCATCTATATATAGATATATAGATATATAGATATATAGATATATAGATATATAGATATATAGATATATAGATATATAGATATATCTGTTCGTATTGATCATTGCATCTTATTTTTCAGATGAGAATAATTCTGCAGAATATTAAAGGAATGGACTGTTAGACATTGCATAGGAAATATGTCTAGAGATGGGTAGAGGTTTCAAGATGGCAAATTATCTGACCAAAATCTTTTAATCTGAGATTATAGTCCACTGGGAAGAAGCTACTAATATTATGGTACATACCTACCATGACTTAAGTGGTAATAATGAAAATTTTTATGACTGTGTGTAAGATGTTTTTAGCTCATTACAGCTGGTTCATTTTCTGTACATAGTCACTCAGGTACTCTRAAATGCTTTGGTTGATTTGATTAAAAATGAATGGAGCTCTGAACAAAAGTTGTTAGTGTTTCTATATGTAAAAGCCTTTTAGATCTTTTGTWCCTCATAGTTCAATAAAGCACCTACTAGAAATCAACATATCTGACCTATTTATGAATTGTTTTATCTTTAAGATAGTGGTTTTATCTGCTTTCTTCCATATTTGATTTGTTTTCTTTCAAATGCATGTATTTTGCTCTTACAGAAAGCTTCATTTCTCTTACCTGCAGGTCAAGCTTACTTCCTAGACTCCCTTTAAAGTTGGTGGAGAGAGACATATGCCCCCGAAGGGTGATTCATCTGATCCTAAAATAATTGTGAAATTAATACTTCTGTGTAGATGCCTATTTCTCTTCACTTACTATGGAGAGAATCTGGACAATTAGAACAGGATATACATTTAACTTCTTGGTTTCTAAAGTTAGGAGAAACTAAATTTGCCTACGTTATGTTCTCCTTTTCTTTTTCAATCCTTTCTTTTTTCACTGACCATGTTCTTCCTGGATCTGTTCTGTCTTCATCACATATCTCATTAGTTTGCTCTATTCCGTATGCTTTAAACCTGTTTAAATCAATAAAAATTGAGGGCACTCAGCACCTTGAAGAGTTAGCTTGAAGTCAATGAAATTGACTGTATGAGTCAATCTGAGCATAAGCAAGAGTGCTTGTCAGAAAAGATTCCTTCGGTGGAAATTTCTTACTTACTTGATCAGCTCAAACAAACTGGCAACTTCAAATCCTCATCTTTGCAGGATTGAAACTACATCTKACATTAGTAATATTTATATGTATCCATTGGCTCAGTTAACATGTATGAAAATACTTGAAAAAAGAAGATTCTTTCATTGTTTATTGAATATGGGATGGAAAYTCATGCACAAAAAGAAGAAAAGAAAGATGAATGAAAACAGAGTATGCAGAGTTCAGAACAAGGGCATTATCTAATACACACTATAATTCTTATGCGGATCAGCCTTTTTCTGCTTCTTCAGCACCTTCTGAGTAGAAAAAAAAAAGATTAGAGTTCAAATAATTTCCTGTTTTCGAATCTGTTTATGTCCATGCAAAAGGGCTTTTCCCCCATATTCTTCTTGGTGTTAGAAAGACGTTGTAATGATGTTAGACTGTTAGATCTGTGCTTCTGAAAGCGACCCTTACACTGTTGGTTGCCATTAGCACAGCCCTCACCATTCCCTTTGTGGTCAGTCCAGCACAGGTAGCAATTACCTAGCTTTTTTCTTTAACTTCACTCACAGTATCACATCCAGCCACTAAACTGGAATATGCCTCTTTGCTCTTTCTAAGCCATTATAGCAATCTTTGCTTGCTATAGCTGATAAAACTTCTTCATACTCTACGATATATGATTTGTCCTTTACTGATGTGCTATTTACAAAGATCCCTCTTGATATCAGCCCCACTGTTAGACATTGTGACAGCAAATTGACAGCAATATCATTTGGATGCTTTGGAATGGCTTGCTAGCAAGGAGGTGTGATGATCTTGAATAGTAGATTTACTGAGAAGAGGCTGTCATTTTCCTTTTTTGCCCTAAGACTCTATGTCAGTCCTGAATGAAGAACAGCTGCCTGGAACATAGTCAGGAAATGTAAAATAGTAAAACCCAACCTTTGGAGAKCTGGTCAAAACCCTTGTATTACCTTCGTAGATGTTTCACAGACATGAAAACAACTCTGGATTGTTTCTTAATCTGTCTTTGATAGAGATATATCTTGCAAGAAGATGAAAAACCTTCTTTATCCCTTYCCCAGGCAGGAAGAGAAGGGTCAGGCTGCTAGAAAGTCACATAAGTCCATTTCTGAGTAACCTGCTCTCGGACTCATCAGATACAGAAGAAACTTCAGATGATATTGAGGGGAGATGATGTTGAGACTTCTTCCTAACAGATATGTGATTAAAAGACCATTTCACAAGTATGGGCTGCTATTTACACACTGAAGCAAGACATATTTCTTGCTTATATCATTATCTTATATCATTGATATGGTCATCTCAGATGTTGTTTTTTTTTCCCTCAAGGCCACAACTTCCCAATGAACAGAAGAAAGTAAGGGGTAAATGTTTTCCAGACGATACAAAAAAGTCTTTTAAACTTTATAAAAGATGGGCACAGCATAAAATCTTTATAGATGCACACTTAAAATGCACAGAAATAAAAGCCAACCTGCTAGGCTTGCCATTTTTGAAGCATGCCTTTCCGTGCAGGAAAGAGTTTTATCGAAAGAAAAAATAAATCTCATTTTAAGTAGTCACTCATGCTGCATTATAGAGATCACAATAGAGTTTTGCCTCACTTGTCAAATCAATCAACACAGATAGTCAAAAGCTTAATCAAAAATGTGGGGAAACTCTACAAATATCCAGGCAGAGCCACAGGAAACGAGAAAAACAGAAACTTGCCTTAACAGCTGTCATGGGGATACAGTGATTGATGTTTTGTGTAATGGAACACAAACCTGATGCTAAGTAATAAGTACACAGTCATCATCCTACTAATTACTCAAACTTCATTATAAAGAACACCAGGGCCACAAATAAATATTTTATATTACCTTTCATTCTTATTACACAGATTTTTAGTGGTATCGATAAAAGCAATACATTATTCAATTATTTTCATTTAATATATTTTCAAACCACACCCAGCACCCTGGGGATTTTAGCAGAACGTTGAAAGCACTTTTCATGTGTACAGTAGCAAAGCTGTAGACACATAATGCTGGCATCCATTTCAGGTTCACTTCTGAAAATCAAACTTGGAGACCCACTGCCTTGAAAGGTCCTAACTGACTGTCAGTGCTTTAATGGAGTTCACAAATGTAAACCAGGGCATAATTTTATCCCTAAAGTGTAAAAATATACCAGAATCAAACCCTGGCCTCTTCTTTCAAGAGATTTCAGGAAAAGCTGTCTCCTCAGAGAGCTCTGCAGGGCCGCCTGACACATGTCATTTTGGTCACTAGGACTTCCTCCAGATCAGGCATGGGTCTAAAAGGCCTCATTGTTACAGATCGAGGTCCAAGAATGTTTTATTCTCCACTAAAAGACCAGAGTGCTGAGGAGACAGACACGTGAGAGAGAGATGCTGTTGTATTGTTCTYGCTCATTCCTCTCAATGTTCTTGGGAAAATAGTGGTGCTTGTTGTATCTGGGAACACAGCAGGATATCCATACACTGCTCATCCCAAGATGGATGGGTTCATAAAGAAGATGGTTGAATACAAGAATAATTCTATAGATAGARGGATTTGAGCCTCAAAGACAAGGGGAAAAAAAAAAAAGTGATGGTCCAAACAACTTCCTTTTGCGTCTAATGCAGTCGTGAGGTTAAGGAGAATGCTAGCAGTATGAAAGTATCTTATCTAGGGAAATAGATAAAACAGGACTTCAAACTTTGGAAAGGTTTTAACAAATTTCACCTGAGTTGAAACTTGACATGCAACATTTTTTTTTCAGCCCTCCCATACCCTGTGGTTTTCAGATTCTGCAAGAAGGCTCTCTGTCTTAACATTCAGTGATGGAAAAGATAGTCCAAAAGAAGAAGAGTGTGTATTTAATCAAATGAAGGTTATTTAATGGTGTCATCTTTTTTAGACTACTTGCTTTCATTAGCTGTGACCATATGGAGCTCACAGATGGCAAATAAAACAGTGACGTCCTGTTCAGTTAAGAAGAAGGAGTAAGAACAGTAAATAAATTGCTGGCAAAATCAAGATGAAGGATGCATGTGATATATGTGATATATGTTAAGAAGGACTCAAAGTGCCATATAAACTCATTATGGCACACTTGAGTCCAGAGTGATTCTCAAGAGAGAATATGTTAGGGATTGACCTTAGGGAAAAGAACGTAGATCTTAGAAAAACTGAGAATGGAGGCTTCTTTCTACTCATTAGATCTATTTCCACTTTTTCCTTATATGGTGAGTGGATTACTTCTTTTTTTTCTTCTCCAAGAACACTATAAGGTCATTTTCTTCAGTCCTTTCTCTTTCATCTCTTGTAGGGAAGGGTTTTGCTCTGCATTTAGCGTTGCATCTAGCTGGACAAGGAAACTTATTTTGATCAGCATTTTCTGTTGTCTCTGTCTAAGCCTGGGGTAAAATGAAGGGTTGGCTCTACGTTGTCTACTGTACCAGTTCTCCATGAGCTCCCTCTCTCAGAGGGAGTAGAAGATGAAGATACTGAAGCCAAAACTCTGTGCTTGCTGACTGTAACTTGGATAGATATCTACCCTTTTCACYAGTGTACCAAATTCTGTTAGAACTTGGATTATTACAATATATTATCTAGTGTATATGAAGTTGTGGAATATAATTGAGGCAAACAATTGTCAGGATGCCTTGGTAATGTGCTGAAGTGGCAGGGAATGGTTTCAGCATACACTTTCTACCAGCTGCAAAGTACTTCYGCTGCTCACTAACTCCAAATTGAGACAACTGCCTCATCAACTGAACACAAAGTCACACAGATGAGCGTAGTATTAAGTACAGGTGGTTTTGGTTCATCTGCTTGGCTTTGGACAGGAGCAGACAGTGAACAAACACAGAGCAGAGCCACCAGTCTTAACAGCAAACAGCACTACTTCTGCGAGAATCAAGCTCCTACTGTCTTGTGTCTAAGAGGTAAATCCAAATATTCAAAAGAGCTTACAAGGCTCACTACACCAGCTCCTGTGTGAACAAGTTGTCTAAACATCCCTTAAGTTTGCTAAATGTCTAAGTGTTTAATGATGATGTTTTACACAGAGGTTTACACACAGGCCTTATATAAAATCATTGAATATTTGTGAATTTGTGCTAAAATTTTGTGTGAGAATGCGATTCAGGAAAAAAAAAAAAGTTCCCTGGAATGCAATGTATGGAAGAGGTTTTCTCGGAAGTTAGCAGAGATTAAATTTTCAGACAAGTAAGGACATTGGGGCCTTTAAAGAGTGCAGCCAGAAAGACCAAGAACCAKGGAACAATTCTGAATCTAGATAAAAGAAGAAAAAAGAAGAAGAAAAAAAGAGAAAGCTTACTGTCTGCTTTGTAATGACTTGTCAGTCTATATCAACTGTAACTTTGTTTTTATTATTATTTTACCTAGATAGCAGACTTTTGGGGAGACTAATTGTATTCTTGCACTGACCATACCAGAAATGCTGCACTAACATGCCCATAGGCAATATAGTAATAACTGTAGTGATAAGAATAATGCTTTTAATTGTAGAAATCATTCTGAGTTGGGTGGACAAAATCAGTAAGACTATGCAAATTGTAGGAATGCACGATGGAGGAATGAGAAAGATGCACTATATTTAACTAATAATTTTCTAATTACTAATTATTTTCAGTTATTTGGTCAGAGAAGTAAAAGAATATTTTCTAAGAAGTGGTTAAATAGAAACCAGGCTTAGCCAAGTGGATCAAAACTGTGACATGCCAAGAATGTTTCTTCTCACCATAGCCCACTAATTCTTGAAGCTGGCATTATGCAAGACTTTCTTGGCATTCTTTAACACATTCACTGTTGAAATTAATTCTGCACTCAACAGCCTGAGCAGGCACAATAGTGGGATACATTAACCTTGTACTCTTGATACTGATTTAAAAACTGGATACGGGTGGAATTAAGACAAATCAGCTGGGGAAAGAACATGTGGAAGGAAATGTGGCATTTAGCAATTACAGGCCACATCTAGAACAGGACTTAGGTGGACTGCAGATCCAAAGTCCAAAATTGCAGTTTTAAATCCTCTCACTCATTTCCTGCTTTATAGTAAATATCTCTAAACCCATTAACGCCTCACTTAAAATCTGAATATTCCTCCCAAAGGTATGCTTTTTTTGATGTATGTCTAGAATTATCCAGTCCTAGAATTACATTCTAAATTTCTTTTAACCCATAATGAGTTCTGGAAGTTTGTCAGAGGCACAGAGTATACATCTGTTGGTGGACATMCTGGTAGCCCTTGTAGTATCTTCCTAAAATAAAATTGTAGCTTATTACTTGTAATTTTGAGTTTTATGGGTACTATAAAATAGTAGAGATTATGGTAGTGTTCTACCAAGTGTAAAACCTCAGTTCAGGTAAYTTTTATACTGAAAAACCCAAACCCATATGTCTCACCTCCCAAGAGTATGTCCAAATCACAAACCAACAGCTTATACCAGAACATCTTTTGATTACCCATTACCATTGTGTCAAACTATAGGAAAGCATGCAACATTCATGAAGGTAAAGAAAGCAAGTGAAAAACATCATGTAGCTGGTGACTGGGATGTTTATGTAGAAGCTGTTAATCCTGTGCCCCAGGAAGCTGTCAGCTGATGTTGAACAAGAAGACTGTTCACCARGCAGAAGACACTGTCACAAAGCCTCATGGTAATACTGACTTCAGTATTATATGCATACATACAGTATATTAATAYATACAGATTATTACTAGCACTAACCTTCAAGCTCTAGGTTACATCCCAGCTCATCTGTTCAGCCATACAGTGGCTTTGTAGTAGCAGTATAGAGTTAGAGTTTTAATCTTTATGGAAGTAATAAATAAAGGAATCCAGAATGGAAAATTTCCCTCGACTTACAGCATAGATTGAATGGCTCTAATTAGGTCAAAAATCAGGCCAATTGATAGCTCTTACCTTGGTTCGYCTACTGAATGTTGCTGGCAACCATTTTCCTTTCCAAATCCCCCTGAGAAACCAAGAAAACACCTGCTTATCAACACTGGCAATCTAGAGCCCCCTCAGTGCTCCAAAATCCTCCTGTCCTGTGCAGATCAATGCAGAAAGAAGAGTTCCACCTTCAGGATCTTTGCCATGTAAGTGGTACTAAGTACAACAGAGTAAGGATACCTATTTTAAGAAACTTTTTGCTGTGTTTTTTTTTCCTCTTTTCTGCTAAGATCGTTTACAAAATAACTTCTGRTTGTCAGCCTCTCCAGCATTTATTTGCCACTTTACAAGTTGTCAAAAGCTTATTCAAAAACTGGAGAAAAGAAAATTAACACAAATAAATGAAATTCAGTTCTTAAKCTTTACATGTCTGGAGTTCATGGCTTTTTAATCTAAGGAAAGATTTCTGTAGTCCCCAAACTATTTCTCCTCATTAGTACAAACCCTAAAGAGAAAATATCACTTGAGCATTTTAATATCAAATTTAATAAGTATCTTAAAGGCTGGTGTAAGATGCCTACTTGGCAGTGGCAATGGCTGTGAGAAACAATATTTTAATGAGGTCTAGAGTCTGCTAGCTGCCTCCTTTGCTGTCTTCTTTCCCTTTAGTGCTGAAAGTGGTTTTACACCCTGTTTTTCCCTTTGGAAAGAGCCAAAACACATTATGGACATAATATGCCTCTCTCTCCTCCCAAAGAGTGTTGTTTTCCACTAATTTAAGCCAGTTGTATTTGGAGCAGCTAGGTTCCAGCTCATCTGGCCTTCTCCAAAATTCACATAGATTTTCATCTTGCTGGATTGACTCTGCTGATTTAAATTCTCTTAAAATATAAGCAAAGAAGATTTTAAGCGTATAAAGTCTTGCACCTTGTTAAATGGAATGTATCTACAGCCTAGATATATAAACCAGTCACAAGTTAGTGAATAAAATGAAATAAGCCTCAAGACCCAGATAACACCAACTAAAAGAAATATCTTGTGCAGAAGTTTTCAGAATAGCTCCTGGCCTCCAGCCTTTTTGCAAGAATTCCCTGCCTTAGAAATTTCTCCTGTCATGTCTTTTTCTGAGAGGAGATTCTCCTTTGATAGTTCGAATCAAATTATTGAACCACCATTTTCCTTCCAAAAAAACAAACCAAAAAATCCCAGGATGATCCAGGAACTACAGCAAATATGAAACAGGCTACTCTCCTCAGGCCTGATCCACTACTGTTGAACTTGACGGAGAAAGCTCCATGCATTTTAGAAGGAGTTATTTTGAAATCTTTCAGCAAATAYACATTTTAAGCAGAACAAAAAGCCATCCTGTAGGGTTTCTTGGTTGAACAGATATTACTGTACTTAGCTAGCTTATTACTCTAAGACTGCTTCTTTTTTCCTCAGATAAGCAGAATGGAATTGATAGACATCAGTTCTGATCAAGAGAGTTCACTGATATCCAAGATTTAACGAGACTTTATTGGTGTCAAAAAGCCACTGTATCCTAACAAACCATAAATACAGTTTCAAGTCTCCTGTAGAATCTTTTTATACTGGGGCTAGTTTTAGAAAAGATACACACTTTTTATTTTTCATCAGTCCTACATGACTGCCACCAAAGCAATAATTAGAAAGTTTGATTAATAATGATAATAAGGTAAGATTCATCTTTTACTTGGAAATATTTGAATTCATCATCAGGCATGATACCTAGTTATAAATGAGAGAACTAAAGCAAAAGCAGTCATGAGTAGAATCACTGCAAAAGTAACAGTAATACTCACCCTTTAAAGTGAATCTTCTGCTATAAATTAGAGTGCGGTATTAAAGAATTCATTTCAGGCTCCTTGAATGAAAATAATCTGTGACTGCAGCTATAGAACCCTTTCAAGCCTGTAACATGGTCTTTGTTGCATAGATTTTACAACATGCCTGGGGAAAAAGTAGAAATAGCGAGTTTTGGAAAGGTAACTGTATTTTTGTTAACTCTGGGAAGATTTTTTGCTGTTTTCATAAAGTACCAGAAAGATTTTCAGAGACTGTAATGTCCTCTGAAGGGGTGAGGTTTTGTTTTAAAAATATTGTGTTTTATATCTCATTTTCATAACTCTAAAAAGAAAAGTGGTATCTTTTGATAAATATAATCAGTTCTCTGAAAATCCACATATGTTTTAGAAAATTTTGTAGTAAAAAGTCATGTGGAAACACAGATTTGCCCCTTTGGTCATAAAATTCTCCCTCAAAGTCTCCTATTTTATTGCAAAATATCCTCCAGGCTTGAGCATCACTAAGACCCACATCCATAAAAGCAGAGGGCTGCCTATAGCATGACTTAGGTGAAATGTGTGCATGTCTATGAGTACAGGCTCTAAAGTGTCTATGCTGGATATTTCTCAGGGGGCTGCATTTCTGCCAGTAAATGGGATAAGGAACTGCTCTAGGCACCTAGAAACATTCTGCAGCTGCACATGGGGACAAGTCAAAGTCTCCTCAGCCATCTCAAACTGACATTCTATTGGGAGTTCTCCTCATAACACCTTAAACTGAAGTTCACCAATGCCTGCTTTGGCCCTTATCCTGGAAGTCATTGCCTGCTTCCAAACACTGCGCTCATATGAATATGATAAGGATTGGCTCTAGCATGGAGTCCTACTCCCTGAAAATTGGCTAAGAACATCAGGATTTTTCATAAAGTGTCAAAAGATCCTGAAAAACAGGAAAACTTAAGAAAACTCACTGGGAGAAATTACCTCAGAACTGTAGGCCTGAAACAGCTTGCAGGTAGATGTCACAACAAGCTGGTGTGAGAAAAAGACATATTGCCTGGGAGGAAAGCAGAAATCTTACCCAAAGACTCAATTTACCCTTCTTGGGAACCCTTAGCACCTGCAAACGTTCAGCCCTGCTTATGAGCATCCCTCAGCAAATAATTGTACCAAGGAAGACCAGCAGCCCTGAGGGACTTCTGCCATCCTGATTTCTGCCAAGCTTTTGTTACTACCGTCATCACCTCACCGGGATGAAATGTTTGAGTATGAAGCTTGAGCTGTTCATAGCAAACGCATCCTGGAAGCTGCACAGGATGGACCTAATCAGTACGATATTTTATTGCTAGCTGTTTATACAGCTTTCCTCCAGCTTCTTAGTCGATTTTATTTTATGTTTTCATTTAGGTGTTTTGCTGACTTCTCAGACTGCATGATTTGTGGCAAAGGAAAAAGCCTCTTGTGGGTTTGTTTTTTTTTTTTTTTTTTTTCTGTACACAGCCCTGTTCCGTGGATTGAAGAATAAATTTAACACCTGCAATCCTATTCCACCTCTACTGGCTGCAGGCCAACGATCGTGCACATATTCTGCTCGGGTTGGATATGTGCTGGCTCTGCAGTGCGCCGTGTGCTCGGTCGAATCAGACCTGTGAATGAAGCTCTATGTGTGTGAGAGCTTGCACTGGTGCTCGTGCTGCACTGTGAGAGCTGGGGAGCTCGTGGTGAGTCTGCATCAGCCTGGGCCCTGCAAACACTGTGGGTGATTACTGAGCTGGAGCAGGAGAATCACTTCAATGCTGTAGATGTAACCTGTATTTCTATGTAGTTCAGTTTTTTTGGGCAGCAGGAGTGAGTGTGTGGGTGTTTTCCTCAGTTGGAGGCCCCGTGTCCACCTGCAAGACCTATCTGTGTTGCTTAAAGCCAGAGTCTGTCTTCGCCTGGGGCTCTTGCTTAGAGGTGCAAGGTGTTGTAGTATGTGAGTTAATAGGAGGGGAAAAAAAGAAAGTCAAATTAATAATGAAGTAGAATGAATTTTACAGCACTTCTGCTCTGCTTCTTTCTCAGAGGATTAAAATTGTGGTACTGAGATGGTTTGTTAAACAAATCTGTTCAGCTCCTGACCTTCACTGCTGCTGAACAATTTTCTTCTAGCGTAACCATCTCTCTCATTTGCAGGGAGATAAATAAAAAATGTGTGCAGTAAGTTATAAAAAAGAGCCATTGTTTGAAGGAGACACGTGCAGTCTGTGACACTCACAGCTGACCTTGAAGCTTACGATACAGGACAAATGTAGCTGCAGGGAAGCTTAAAGCTAGTCCAGYCTTAGTCACTGTCAGCAAGAGTCATGCTGGAAAGCCTTCCAAGGCGCTATTTGACTTAAAATAGCCTCACATTCTAGAACTGCTTTGAATTTTTCTTTTTCATTTTAGGCTTTAGCTGATTTTCCAAAGTGTATCACTAAACTAAAACAATTTTCTGCCTGCTGTCTCACTGGCGTCCCCCTCCCTGCCATTCACTTTTCCACTTGGATGTCCCGCTCAGGATTATCGCCCTACTGGTTTACACTCCTTAAAAAATCTGTCTGCCCAGGCAGGCTCTCATCTTTCCCATTTGAGTGTTTAAAGTCRCCATCAGCCATGGCAGAATGGTAGGAGCAGGTTACCCCGGCCCTTTTGTGCAGCCAGAGATAAATTCAAAACCTGTAGATAGCAGCTCCTATATAGGATTAAACAAATAATAAAAAGTCCTGGGTATTATAAGTGAGTAATGAAACAGGTTGAAATGTGGATATGAAGGAAAATATCTTATGAAACTCTAGCCTTTGACACATTTCTTTTCTGTAGGAATAACAAGTTTTTCTGAGTTAGCTTTTAAGCCTAAGCAGTACACAGATTTCCAGAAACCCCACTTCGGAATGCTTTCAATAAAATTCTGCAGTAATCTTCTAATCACAGTAGGCATGAATGGATGTTCCATGAGAACTGGAAGGATTCAGGATACTTCATGTCCCCTGCCTAAGCAGGCCTGTGTCCTGACCTGCAAGCTCCTCTTACAACTAAATTTTGCATACGCTCTAATCAATGCTACTTCATTAACACTTATTAAACTACCTTTATATAATTATGTCAAATTCATACTAATGGTGGAAAATGACTTCCATCTATCCAACAGCCTATTTCCATCTGCTGCCCAGGGAGATTGTGGAGTCTCCTTCTCTAGAGGTCTTCCAAACCCRCCTGGATGTGACCCTGTGCCCCATGCTCTGGGTGTCCCTGCTGGAGCAGGGGGTTGGACTAGATGATCTCTAGGAGGTCCTTTCCAACCTCTGAATGACAGCCATTCTGTCATTCAGAGATTCTGTGATCCTCATCACTGGCCAGTTCATCGTACAGGTCCCAGTAATGCAACCTCGTGCTCATGTGCTTAAATTACAAATGTACATCCTCATTTCTGTGTATATTTGGGATAAATATAACCTTCATGGACTTCTACACAATGTTAATGATACACTGCATGACAGCAAATACGAGATCCCAAAAAGACCTTCTCAGCCCTTTTTTTATATGGACTTTAATCTGGGATTACTTCAGTGCTGGTCTGTGTAAGAGATTTGGATTCTTTCCCAAAATCTGGACTGTGTTTCATGGACTACTGAGGCTGTAGTTCTATAAAAGAATAAATCCAATTTTAGAGTTCACATTATCAAATCTGAAAAACTGCCTTCACACAATGCCCACCTCTCTCTCCATGCAGCTGACATTAAGCATAAAACCAGTTAAACATTGCACAGTGTGTTCTGGCTAATCAAAATGAAATGTAGCTGTTTCCTTGTTCTTAGTTTCATCAAATTTGTACTATGGGTCGACGTAGTAACATGCAGACGTGGTATTCATGAACAAAAAGAAAACAACAAGAACAAAAGAAAAACAAGGATGGAGTTATAAGTGACATTAAAAAAATAGGTTATTTTCTCAGAGACCTGGAAATAGGCTCAAAAGGTGTCTCAGCTTTAGAAGCTAAGGGATAGACCTCTTTTCTCTGCCTGTGTGATGACTGGGTGACTTACATTTCTATTTAATCTCTCCTTAAGCATTTCAGACAGTTTCCCCAGTTTACCCCTGAAATCAGCTCTGGTCTTGGCRATTTTGGCTTCCAAAGGTATGTGGAGACCAAAGAGCACTCCAGTTATGTTCAGAAGTGTAGGTTGTGAAAAAAAAAAAATACGTTCAGTGAATAAAAGGGCAACAGGTACAAAAGCATGAAGATATGAAAAATTATCTTACCACAAATGCAGTGATAAAAATGAGAATGACAGTGTTAAAAATAATCAAATATTTGGGCTTTATAGAGTTAAATATTTGAGTCTAGACATCATAGTAAGCAAACCTTTTCAAAGTGAATATTTTCACCACTTGAACAGAACACTTGAGATTTTTTCTTCTGTTATATCCCTGAGCACTTTTCTAGAAAATCCCTCCTACATCAGGCTGACTGTGATCTTCTCCATTATCTAAACTAAAAGGACACCTGATTGAATCTTGAAATGACAACGCTGGTTCTTTCATCAGTTTGCATAAAGCATATGCTTATTGTCCCCGCTGCCAATGGGGGAGGATGTTGATATTGACCTAAATATGAGCAGTTACATTGTTGGTTAATGGCGGAATCCAAGTAGTCTCAAAAGGAATCAAGTATATAAATCAGTATATATCCTAATATCAATCCRTGTAAATCAGTAAAATCCTGATATCTGAGATGCATTTGAAAAGAAAGTGAAATGATTTAGGGTAGCGTAACTGCAAGTTTTAATTTGCATCAGGTACATCTCATTTGTATATATGCAAGGTTTTTTTTGCCCAGTACTAGTGTCTTCCATGAAATAAGATATTCTATTGTTTTATTGATTAACACACTTCTCCAGAATTTTAGCTGAAATCTATTTGTAGTTAAATAAAAGTCTGATTTATTAAGATTTTTCAGTTTATGTTAGGCAATTAATACCGTTGCTGGGACACCTCAGTAGCGGTTTTGAAGTACAGTTTGCTTAAATGTTTTAAAATGGATTTGCTCTAGGTTAGGAACAAATTTGACCTACATTTAAGATGTTGCAGGTAGTGATGTTTCAAATGACTTACACTTCTGTGACTTTCTGAGTGAAATCCAAGTGTGAATTTTTAGAGATCCCATATTTATATCTTCCCCTTCACTAAAAAAATTCGTAAAACTTAAAGATGAGAGGCAAGGCTCTGATGTATGGCATGTCACCATTTTTTATTTCCTCAACACTGTCTATGACTATCTTCTCCAGAATGGAACATCATCC